>NW_024412404.1:2119492-2163307 GCF_014898765.1 Herpailurus yagouaroundi
ATATATATATATATATATATATATATATATATATATATATTACATAATATGTATATATTATGTTATATATGTATATGTTATGTGTACATACACATATACAGGTATATATATATACACATATATATGTATATAATATACATATATATGTATATATACATACAATGGAATATTACTCAGCCATAGAAAAGAACAAAATCTTGCCATTTGCCACAACATGGATGGAACTAGAAAGTATTATGCTAAGTGAAAGAAGTCAGTCAGAGAAAGGCAACTACAATATGATTTCACTCATATGTGGAATTTAAAAAACAAAAAAAAATGAGCAAATGGGAAAAAAAAAAAAAAGACAGAGAGAGGCAAACCAAGAAACAGACTCTTAACTATAGTGAACAAACTGATGATTACCAGAGGGGAAGCTGGTGGGACGACTGGGGAAATAGGGGATGGGAGATAAGAGGGCACTTGTGATGAGCACTGGGTGTTGTACAGAAGCGTTGAATCCCTATATTGTTCTACTGAAACTAATATTACATAGTATGTTAACTATACCGGAATTAAAATAAAAACTTAGAAAAAGGAATTTATCTCAGCCTTAGTTAAGTCACAAACAAAATTCAGAGCAATGAGACTAGATTTCTCAGTTCCTCATGTCCACACTGCAGTACCAGGATTCCGGTCACTGGGGAAGAGAAGATCTGTCCGAGTAAAAACTAGAATCTATATGCTCTTTGTCATTTTGACCAGTAGGGCTAAGAGAACTGCTGGTGCACATCCCTTGAGAAATCATGCTACTTCACCTCACGGACTCAGGAGACCTTTTCAAATTTCTTTTCAAAGCCCCATCTGCTTTTTTCATGCTTAGGAAATGACCTTTCATAAGTATAGCTAAAGATAATAGGATAATGTAAAACTTAGAAAACAATGTTTGTTAGAAATATCCTCATCTATGAAAAAAAGTTCAGACAAATTTAAGCAAATTCACCAATATTTCACTTAAAAAAAAAATAGTAGTCCAGGGGTGCTTGGGTGGCTCAGTTGGTTAAGTGTCTGACTTCAGCTCAGGTCATGATCTCACAGTCTGTGAGTGTGAGCCCTGCGTTGGGCTTGTCCTGACAGCTCGGAGCCTGAGCCTGCTTTGGGTTCTGTGTCTCCCTCTCTCTCTGTCCTTCCCCTGCTTGCGCTCTGTCTCTCCTTCAAAAATAAATAAACATTAAAATTTTTTTTCAAAAATAAAAAAAAAAATAGTCCATTTACCTTCTATTTAATTTGCCCTGGTTTCTGGAAGACATACCAAGTAGCATATAGGGATCTTGGCCATTTAATTTAAAATGGGCAACCACTCTATTTCAATGGAAATTGAATTCTCAGAGGCCATTCTGCTGAAACGGTGAAAGGCTGGATGTGCACAAATCTCAGAGTGCATCAGTGAGAACTAACTGGTTGTTGCCAGACCGGCTTCCTGTCAGGCTGTATAATGCTACCACATTTCACACGGAGCCTCTACTCTTAGAGGGGACTCAAAAATCACTGTTTACATTTGCTTCTGGAAACACCATTTACATTTAAATTCCTGACTAGTTTGTGAGGAGAAAGTTTATGAACTGTGACTGGAGTGTGTGTGTACATTGCATATGTAAATATAGAAATAAGCCCAATAAGTTCATACTGGATATTCAAAGCTGGAATTCAGTGAAAAAGAGAGGGCAGTGGATGGGGGGATCTGAATCACTCATCAAGAGAAAGGAGAGGTTTCACAGCGAGTTAAGGCAGACTGTTGTTGCTATGAGCACACCTATTGCCTTGACTAACCGTTTACTGTTATGAATGGCTCTTCTTTTCCACATGACGGATTTCCTTCTTCGCTGTCTTCACCTTATAACCTTCTCCCTGCTGTAAAAAGGAATGTATGTGTTAAGATTTCACAGTGAAAGAGTTTTAGTCATAGAGCGGTTCCCATTCTGGTCCCGTGAGGCTGGATTAGGTAAGTGAAACACAGTTTAAAGCACTTTGTCACTTCACGTCTCAAAATACACACAATCTATTTGGCGTAACCACACAAGCCTGGCATCATCGAGGCAAGCTAGAGAGCACCGTCAGAATGAATATAGTAACATAACTATACTTTGGAGTAACTTGGAAGGTTAGTGATAAATAAAAGGTTAGTGACAAAAAAATAATAATAGTAACAAATAAAAATTTTTTAAAGGTTAGTGATAAATTAAAAAAAAAATGAGTTAGCCTGTTCACTTACTTGTAAACTAGAAGAAATCATCACCAAAGCTCTCAAGGCACCCAAACCCAAATTATAACAAATATTAGTAAATTATAATTTATTTCTTCTTAAGCCAACAGAATTTTAAGCAATCTGTTGTGTTGAGACTAAAATTTCTCAGGAAAGCACTGATCATGAACTAAACACCATAGGAATGTTGTTGATCTGAGGGACTTTTTTTTTTTTTTTTAATTTGTGGAATTACCAACCCCTTCCTCATTACTGCAGATCAAGCAATCATCCATTTTCCATAAAACAAGACCTCTCTTCACTGAGCACCAGGGATACTTTTCCCTAAGAGCAAAACTGTACAAATACTCCACTTTTCCCAGCTTTATAACAGAAACACAGTAGCCTTTCCAATCTTTTGAGTTAGTCTTGAGAAATTTTCAGTGCACTTTTTCTTATGTAAACACAGGCTATTGGAGTTTCTATTTTCAAAATGAGAAAAGGAAAGGAATGACAAATAGCCAGAGGTGTTTTGTCTGGGAGATGGAGTTTCATCTGCTGAGTTACACTGCACAGTGGTTAAGATTAGTTCTTTAACTGGCACATTGCATATGGGCTGTTATAAACCCAGAGAGGAGAGCCCTCCTCGGGTTAAGATGAGGGAATTCAGATTTCCCTTTGTAGAACATACTGGAAAGGGAAAAATGTATAGATTTGATGTGAGCTTTTTGCCATTCTAACATTGAAACCCTGTACCTTTGCTGGAAGTGAGTGCCCTCCCTCAGGTGCTCTCCACCCTCCCCCTAGGCAGGCACTAAGCTTCAGGCAAAGCACTGGGTGGGAGGCCAAAGTGGGGGGGGGGGGGTTGCTGCCCAGGGGTCTGGTGGTGAGAGAGGGTTTTAATTTTATTTCTCTCACATGCTGTAACCAGCACATTCTACTCTCCATAAATGAACTTATTTCTGAAAACTCTGAAGACAGTAAAAAATATATAATGTTAAAGAATGTTAAGAAGTCTTTTTCTTTGACCCTGATCAAATGCACAGGATGTCAAAAGCAGCAAACACTTCAAGCTGCCACACTGCAGATGCCAGCCTGTTAGCAGCGTATTCTAGAAAGTTCACAAAGCGTTTATCCTCTGCTTTTTCTCTGGCAGCCCTCTCCATTACCATCTCATCATGTTTTCTCTCTTGTGGGATAGCAATTCGTCTTATTACTTTCCGAGTGATCTGTAGGAAGCAATAGTGAGATTTTTCTGTTTCTGTTTCAAGTGGTGACACTACAGCAAACAGTAGAAAAATCTAAATCCCAAGAGAAGCGTAAAATCCCAATGATGATTACTTTTCTGGTGATGAGGTTGCCTTCTTCATCAGTAAATTGTTCTTCTGTGACAGATTCACCAGGAATGCTTTTTGCTTCCTCTCCCTAAAGGATGTGGCATAGAGATTAGCAACATACTAGATGGACAGATCTCCACAGCACTCCATAGGCCACACACATGCTCTGCAGAGTTTTAGAGAAAGAAAGTATAAATTCTGCTTGCTACTCCAGGGCAAAGGGAAAAGGCTGACTCCTCTAATGGTTACTTAGCAGGCCACAACAGTCAAAGCAGTAAGCCTTAGGTATGTACAAGACTGACGGTTAGCAGGCAACTCCAAGAAGGAAAAATTATAAAACACAGTTACACAATGCTATATAAACCAAAAGGTTTCATTTTTTGAAGAAAAAAAAAAAAAGTCAATGATTAGAGCTCTAATTAGATCGCCTCATTTTGAGCACTGTGTTTCTGAATTAGTCCTACCAAATCTCTAAATAATTTTTAGGTTGTATTTTCCTTAATCTAAATTAAGATGGTACCTTAGTTGGGGCATTGCATTTATTGTCTTTATTAGTTTTTTTTTTTTCATTTAAAAATTCATTTACTAAGGGTAAGATAGACTTTTTTTAAAAAGTGAAGTTCAGAGTACAGACAATATCTTGTTTTTCTTTAAAACTGAGCTTTTTGGAGGTATTAAAATGAGCATAACTACGTCTGATGGTGTACACAATTTCTGAATACTATCTTCAAGTGAAGGGGTTTTATGTGATGATTGATCATCTAATCTCTATTGCCACAGACAAAAAAAAGAAAAGAAAAGATCAGTACTAAAGGAATTTAAGATGATGATATCTTTCAGTTAGTGACTGTTATCTGATTTACAAGGGGAAACTGTCAAAGATCTTCCTCTGGTGAATTTAAAAAATGGAATAAAGTCCTAACTCCCCAAGTTGGGCTCATATTTTCCAGCTTGGTAGATTTATACGGCTCCTTAATATCTCCCTTTTTGGCTCTATGATTGTACAATAAGAAAAACCAGGGGTGCCTGGATGGCTCAGTTGGTTGGGCATCCGACTTCGGCTCAGGTCATGATCTCACAGTTCGTGGGTTCGAGCCCCGCATCGGGCTCTGTGCTGACAGCTCAGAGCCTGGAGCCTGTTTCAGATTCTGTGTCTCCCTCTCTCTCTGCCCGTCCCCCACTTGCACTCTGTCTCCCTCTGTCTCAAAAATAAATAAACATTAAAAAAAAAAAAAAAAAAAGAAAAACCACTCAGAGAGCAAAAATGGGGCTATATACGCAATATATAACCTTCTTCACTGGTATTCAACATTCAGTTAGTGCCACTTAGTTTGGGGGAACAAGGACAAACATCTTAAGTGCAGACCTACTCTACAGACCTAGTGACCTGCTAGTCAGACTTCTTGGTGAAAAGGTGGCTGGGACAATGCTGTAGAACAATGTACTGTAGTTGTTGTTCACCTGATGTTATTTTAGGGAAAATGGCAGATCACGAAGTTGACAGCTACATTTCTGGGAGAGCCAGGATTCTAACTCTTGCAGTGTTGTTGGGCTGGAATGGGTAGTAGCTCTGATAATTTTGTCAGCACCAGCCAATGGTGAGAATGTTCTATGACTGCTTTATGTCACAGCCAGTAGAAAGGCAGAGCCGGTTTAAAATGACAGGGTAAAGACTAAAACATTACCTTGTTTTGCTGCCAAAATTGTTTTCATTCTTTTCTTTTTACAAAATGACTTTGTATTCTTCTAGATTATGGGCTCATAGCTCATGACTGGGTGAGACATGGGTTCATTTTCCTCACTGTGGTAGAGAGGGAGGGAGGTGGGATGAAAATAAAACATGATGTTTCTTGCTGCTCATGTTTAGCTCCCTTTGGCTCTTGCTTATGATTTGCTTCAATTAGCACAGTTAAGAGAGGGAAGGGGATTGGAAAAATGTAGAGGGAGGTCTCATGCTTAAATGCACTAAAATCTGCAAAAAGTCTTTTATGGAAGTGTTATTTATATTTCCTGTGGGTGGTTTCACATATTTTGGGAAAAAAAAATGAATTTCATTTTATTTTGAAAACAAAGGCATAAAGAAGCAGAAAAGCCAATAATAAGAGGTGATGAAAGATTTCATTACAGTTTAAACCTGAAAAAATGAAATGTTTTTGAGCTAACTCTGGGAAATGTCTGGTGTTTTGCATAGTAGGTAATTTGAGGATCCCAGGAAAATCCAGTAAAGTAGAATCCTATTGGATACATTATGAATGGACCCTTTTGTGGGGAAAGATGCCAGTTAACTGTTTGGAAAGTCTCTGACAGAAATGTGAAAGAAGGTATATTTATAAATATAGTGAATAATAGAAGTAAATGGATTTATATTAATAGCCTTAGAAAAAATTAAAGTCCTACTTCTAAATAACAAGTCATAGAAGTTGTTTAGATCTAGTCTGGCATGTAGGCATTTTCATTGTTTCCTACTGAAAACCCATACTGTTTATGTATAGCTAAAGATAAAGATACCTCTCTTAACCATAATTGGCCATTAAATACAGTCAATTAGTGCTTTAATAAGGCCAAAGTAAGTTGTGTTATGATATAGAAACTCACTAAATTGGGGGAGATTAGTTAGGAATCCATTAGATAAAGAGGGAAGACAGGAGTCAGGAAACATGTTCTTAAAAAAAAAATCGTCCATCTTTAATGACAGAAAATAACCTCTAATTAGTTCCTAAAGTTCTAGACAACAGTTTGTACCTTTAAGTAGGCAAAATTTCCCCCCTGGTCTTGTTGATGGCATTATTTTTGGCAACACCTCCCCCCCCCCCCCCCTCACTTTTTCCTTTCCTACTTCAGAGGAAAATCACAGCACATATGGTGTCACAGTATCATCCCCAGTGGCCACCTTAATGTAGACTAGCTGTACTTCCCTTTGGACCTCTGCTAGAGGCACCGCCTTTTATAGCTTTTATTCCTCTGTCCTTGAATAAAAGGAAAGAAAACCAGTATGAAATGTACCAATTTGTCTGATGTATAGAACATTAAAACTTTAGCTTTCTCCCCCAAGTGGAAAGGATACCATGTATGTGACATATATAACTTTGCAAGTTATTAAGCAGTAAGTGATAGTATAACCCATTTTTATATTCTGAGAAACTCAATTCGGGGAATGTGTGTTTACATGTATATAAAGTGCATGTACATTTTATATACATATAAATATATGTACATCAAAATAACCTGAAGCTCGTGAAAAGTGGTTACCTCTGGGAAATGGAAAGAGTAGATCAAACTTTCTATACTTTTGAGTTGCTTGATTTGGGGAAAACATATATGTAAACTTAATTCAGAAGTTAGCAAAAAGTTCAAAAGCAGAAATAAAAATACAGTTGAACTATGTAATAAAAATTCAGTTATTTGAAGCCTACCAAACTTCACAATAGTTTGGCTGCGAATTAAAGTTTTTACCTTTGTAATCACTGTCTTTGCTAAGCGAATAAAATAAACAAGCTCATAGGACTGAGTAATTTTCTGAAACTCCTTCGAAGCATTTGAAACAACTGTCATATTATCAAATTATATAGAAATAAATTAATATGCTTATAAAATCTAAAAGTCCCCACACAATTGGAAGAGTTTGTTGGACTTATTCCTTAGAGACTTGAATACAGTACATGTAAAAAAAAAATTAAAAAAAGAACTTCATAAAAAATGGATGAACCTGCATATGACATTACAGAGACAAATCATAAAATTATACTTTCACCCCATCAGTTGTACAAATTTTATGGCTAGGAAGACAGATTCACCCACACTTGTAATGGAATCCTGAGGACACCTACTGCTTATGTGGGCACTGCGTAGCCACAGCTAGTCCTGGGAGAGATGGAACAACCCCACAATAGTTTTCAACTCCGAGATCCTAAATGTTAGAGGGATCACTATGGCAAACAGCATAAATATGCTGGTTCAGCCCAAGGCTGGACAACCTCCATGAAGCAGGCCAAATTCTCAGCATTCCAATCCCATCAGATAATTTCCAGGAGAGACAGCCCACGGCTGCCCTCTTCCAGGCCGCTGGAAAGGTTTAAGTGGCCAAATGTCTAATTTGGTCTATAAGAAGCTATTCCTTTTTTATTTATTCTGGAGAACACAGAGTTGTGGAAAAAGCAGGCAGAAGGTGCTGCACTGGAGGGCTCGAGATTAGGTTTGGGGTTGGGGCCTTCCAGAAGTGCTACTCTATTGGAGTGTGATTTGGGCTAAACCAACCACTCTCCAGTCCCTTGGTTTTGTCACCTTGGAAAAGAAGTGATTTTAGTATCAATGATTCCTTTCCATCCTAACATTCTCCTTTCATGTTTTTGACAGAGGCAGTTCCCACATCCCAGTTACCGTATATGACGGCAGTTTCCAGCTTTTATCTCAGAAAGATACCAACACATGAAGAGAAAAGCAACAGAAATGTGATCCTTTCTAACTGCCCTGAAACTCTGAACAGAAAAAGAGTAACCAGAAAGATTCTTATACATGTAATTTATAAAGGTTTTTATTATATCTATAGTTTTCAATTATAATTATAGCTATTTTTTTTAGGTTTTGGTTTCTCCAAATTTGTTGAGTGAGTCTATTGTGTACACAATGCACTCCCCAGTTATAAAACCTATGCTCTGATCATTCCAACTCAACCTCCCTAAAATTAAACTTCAAGAAGTAGGGATTTGAAGAGAACACAGACTCCTCTGTTTTATGAAGCCATCATAGCATAATTTCGTCTTTTAAACTTAAGCCCTTAATAAAAATGTTTATATATCACACACGCTTAATTTTATATTAAGCTCAAATATATAAATAACACACTCTAACAAAATTACTTAAAAGCTAGCTTGCTAATGCATATCTAGAATTCTAGACCAAGTGAAATAACCCTCATTGATTTGATGGGTTTTGTGTTTTTATTATTTTGTTTTTGTATTCTTTAGAGTAAAACTTCTTTATCCTCTCTCTCACTTTTTTTGCAGGATTATGTTTATTTTCTTCTGTCCTATATACAGGAGAGTCAACTCATATAATGAGCAGCTTTTAGAAGGAGTGAGGTGGATTTGGAGGTGACACCAGTATGTCATATATTAGCATAAAAAGCAAGTTACAAGACAATATGTTTGGTGTGCTTTTTCAGGACATTTCACTTTAAAATATCATTTCTTGAAGACACTGATTCTGGGAAGAACAAAGCCTGACTGAGCAAAGAGTATGGCTTTAACTCCTTCAGAAAACCTGTATTATTTCTTTCCTCCTAATCCCAGGGAATGTGTGGGAGGTGAATACTTGCAAATATGCTGGATATGCTGGACACCCATAAGTAATTTGGCTTGCCTATATGGACTTTTCAAAGTGATTCGTGCTTTTTTTTTTTTTTTTTTTTTTGATAGCTATCTATTGAGCTCATGATTGATTTGTGCATAGTTTAAGATTCAGACAAGGACCTATTTTCTTCTCTAATGCTTCCAGAGTCTTAGAAAAACTATACTAGAGCAGATTTGGCAGATTTTGTCCTCTTCTTTCATCTGATCTACATGAAAAATACAAGCAGCAGGATTAAAAAGTTTTAGATACCTAAGCCAACTTCTCTGCTCTCTGCTGGGCCTCCTGACACTTTGGAAAGGGAGGATAAATTTGATAAATGGTTTTCAATACATATTTCCCTTCCTTTCTTTCTCTCCAGAGCTGTCAACCAAGGAGCCTCAAGTTATTTGGACCACCTTCAAAGGCCTGTGTGTTGAAAATGGCTTCCTAGTTTCTGTAGTCAATTATTCTAACATCAAGAAATCTCTCTCTAAAGAGAGTAATGAAGACAAGCACAGGCTGTGAAAAGTGTTCTGCTGGACCTTGCCATGCATATAGTCAGTGCTTCAAAAGGCCTTTGTGGGGGGAAATGAAGGTTTATTCATAGTGTTCAACTGTGTTGTAGCAGGGGGAGAATGATATTTTTCACTTCCAGTAAAAACTGCTTCATATATATAAAAATACAGACTGATTTTCTGTATGTTAGTCAAGTCAAAAGCCTTTTTTCAGAAGGTTTTGCCCAATTTTGTTTGTCACATACATCCATGCCAGGCTATTACTCCAAATTCTCAGCCATCGTTTGGTATTAAAGAACTGGTTTTTACTTAAGATCTATCTGTTCAGGCAGTAGGAATTTGAGGCTGAGGAGGGGAGCCTTTTAATTATTTCATTCTCCTTCTTGACCTGACCTCATACCTCACTGTGGCCTCGGAGGTTTCGATTGAACATTTCATTTGATATAAACCAAGATAAAATCTTTGTTCACATATAACACTTTGAGGGAAAGCAGGATACAAATACCAAGAATTCCCAGACAAAATTACAGCCGTCACATGTCAAACACAGGCCTAGACAGAACACTCACTACCATGCAACACAACCTTTTCCTTGTTGCTGGTTGTTCTTACAAGCTTTCAAATATGCAAAGAAACATACACAGAGCCACTTAGTTATCAAGCATGCTAAATTTTCAAGGCCACAAGGAAGGACTTTCTAATCACATAGGGATGCCCCATCACCATCCGGCTACAGGATACCTTTATAATCAAACGCCGGCGAATAACTCGGGTAGTGACTCTCCGTTCTTCCTCTGAGCTCGAATCACTCTCACTGTCTTTCAAGTCCTGATAAATGCATTTTTTAGTATAATAATTTTACCATCACATTTAAAATAAAAGACATTCTGAGAAGGGAAATCAAAAAAGAATTACTTTCACTTGCTGGTTTTCCCTGCTAAGGAAAATCATGATATGTATTTGTGAGAATCTTTAAAAAAGTTTAGATGGAAGAAAATTTTGAGCAGGATTCTAACTGAAATTCCTCTGTATATGTGTGTATATATGTGTGTGCATATAATAATGGATATATTTAATTACACTGATCTGTATGTGCATATATATGGTAAAGATCAGTGTAATTAAATAATAAAAATAATAATAAGATATTTTGGCATCAGAAACTATATGCTACCAATTATTAGTTTGAAGAAAAATTAATATTCATTTAAAACTAGTTTGAAACCTATATTCACTTGACCTTTCATTAAAGAGGTATAGTATGTCTAGTTTCAATGAAATTTTGGTCAGATTTGACAACTTTATCAAAAGCTATTTGAAATTTATAAAAAAGTAAAGAATTTACATCAGTATAATTTGCTACATACATTTATAACAGGAATTTTTAGCAGTATAATTGGCACCTAACATGCAACTCGTACTCAGTAAGGGTTTATGCAAATGAATGAAAGAATAATATAAAACATGTGAAAGCTTGGAGTCTTATTTTAAAGAACTGATGTGGAAAAAAAAGGAAAAAAGGGGCACCTGGGTGACTCAGTCAGTTAATAAGTGTACGACTTCAGCTGAGATCATGATCTCATGGTCTGTGAGTTTGAGCCCCACGTCAGGCTCTGTGTTGGCCAGTTCAGAGCCTGGAGCCTGCTTCAGATTGTGTGTCTTCCTCTCTCTCTGCCCCTCTCCTGCTCTCTCTCTCTCTCTCAAAAATAAAGATTAAAAAATAATTTAAAGAATTGATATGAAATTAGGACAGAAAAAACACCTGACAGACAAGAATATGGCATAGACAAGAATACAGTAATTGCACAAATATTAATTTTTAGGCAATGAGAATGAAGAGGAATTACCACATAGTTCATAACTCAAAGGGAAAAATATCTTCAGTTTCTACTGCAATGTCATGGTGAACACTATTTACTGAATGATTTTATTTCAAAATTTAATGGTGGAATTCTGATAATAATTCTGGTATTTTGTTTTCTAAGTTTGCTAGTTACCCTGAATCTGATAGTCTCAGAGATAGAAACTATAGTTAATATCCATTGGAAAAATCAATGGCAGTGTTGGTATCAATAGGGGGGAAAAAGTAAAATTGTTACAGGAGGTATCAGTGTTAGCTAATGTGATTTATGGAATGTTTCTCAAATAGATAATAAAGTAGGCCATTTTCCACCAAAGGTATAGTTAACAAATATTTTGAAATATTATAGTAATATCAATCTTGACTTTGTAAGAAATTTCATTTTAACAAAATACCCTACTAAATAACATGGTGTCAAAAGGAAAGAGTTTTCAAGTTCCTTATTCCCTGCAAAGATCTACTGGCTGCTAAGTTCCTTATGAAATTTGAAGTTTTTTTGAAAAGACCGTAAATTCAGAAAACTTAGAAGGATCCAAGTATTGTGAAAGAAGGCCCTGAAATGGCTCAAAGAAGCAGAAAAAGGGAAGGAGTTCCTATTGTGGGAAAAAAAAAAAAAAGAATTTCTAATTTGCATTCAGAGATCAGTAGATTAGATGAAGAAAAGAGAAAAATTCAATCAGAATTATTCATAAATAATTACGGATCGTAAACTGGGGAAGATTTTCACTTGGGGTAAATTAAAAAGCAGAACATACGTTAATGCAAACACTACCAAGCCTAGATGTCAAGTATGTTATAATTGACATAATTATAAAAATAGAAAGGGGCCATTCGGCCTGTGTTTTGTTTCCACATTCTCCCTGCTAATCTGAAGGTGGAGGGTAGAGAGAAGATTGTAGTAGAATCTCGATCAGGATTCCCTTTAAAGAATTCTCTAGAATTGGCAATGAGGGTAACTAGGAGACCAAACAATTTTCTTAGTACTTCTTGCCATGGGTCACTGCTTTGAAAGAGTTGGAAAGTAGCAGAAGTTTACCTTGTAACAGCAGGCAGTCATCCGTGTAAGAACCGCACCCGGACTTTTGACCTGATTTTTTAGGGGACAAAAAGGGGGCTGTTTTCTGAGATCATACATCAGATGACTTAGTTGGTTGCTAATGCACTATGGTCTAGCCACAAAAGGCACATCCTGAACATTTTTGGATTTCTTGTAAGGTTGGGTTCTTAGGGAATCTACTTAGACCAATCCCAAAAGCACAATCTCATTTATAAGAAACCTTGAAAACATTTTCTAATAGCAATTATGTTCCAGTACCGATGAACTCAACTGAGTTTCCATTCAGGGTTAAGGCTTTCATTTTCAAACCCTCTTTTGCCCTCTCCCTAGTTCCCCAATGGCCAATGTGTTTGCATGTGTACATATAAGAAGTGTTCATTTACAGGTATATGATCATTTGATTTCAGACCTTTTCTATGGATTTTAATAGGCTTTATAGAATAAACTTTCATAGTTAAGACATCACTATGTTATCACTTCTTTCTCTATTTTGTGGACTCATTTTAAAAGGGAACATCCAAGGTCGCACTGCGTAAATATACTAGAATGAACTGAAAGAAATCAATATTCAAAACCCATTTGTCGGGAAGTGAAAGGAAGGCCTTAGCATTTTACTTCCCCTCACTTTCCCTCCTAACATGCAGGAAAATGGTCAAAAGATAGCCTGCAGAAGGGAAAAGGAAAGGATATGATTAGTTGATAAGCTGATAATTAGCTCCTGAGTGACTGGGAGTTTGCTATTAAAGTTTTTCTAAAGCAGGAGTTAATCATGGACTCGATATTTTACAAAAGACTTTTTTTTGTCCTACCTAAAACACTGCGGTAGATCTTAAGCCAACCTGATGTTTTAGGGAAAACTGTAGGTGCTACTGTTCCAAAGATCCCCATGTCTCAGTCTACGCCCACTGTGCAGTTCAGGAAAAGACACAATAATGGAGAGAGCAAAAAGCAGTAAAAAAAAAAAAAGAATGTAGTAAATAGAGCTAATTTTTATTTTCTTATATCCATCTATAATTTCAGTTCTAAAGTTTTTAAGTTTTTAATATCTAAAAATGATAAACCTCAAAGAACGAATAAAAATCTATTAGATGGTACAAGAACACGGAGCACAAAGTGCAAATAATTCTGACAGTAAGGTTTTCAAATTTTTAAAAATGAATATTAAGATAATCATCAACTTAGATATAAAAATTATTAAAATGAGACCTCTAACTTCCAATTTCTAAATGCTGTCAACCCACCATGGTATATACCCACCTCATTTTAGGCTTGGGCACTATGTTTCTCCAATTTTTAAAACAAAACACACTTTTATAGGGTAGAGCTCTTAGATGGGTCACATGCTATAAACTCTTTAAATTATGCAGAACCACCAGAAAAGGTCTGAATAATTATCCCCCTTCCATAAGAAAGAAGACTGGGTTGGGAGTTAGGAAACCTAAATGCCAGACCAAATTAACACTGGACGTTAAGCATAACATCTCTGTAGTTCTCCTTCCTCCTGAAAAATAGCTGAATTGATGCTGCTTGTTTTTGCCTTCTCAGTGAATGAAGGTGTAATCCAATAGCATATGTTCCACCTAGCACTTTGTTCAGCCCCTCCATTAGTGTTACATTTACAACTGGGTCATCATAAAGAACCTTGGGCTCAATGTTACAAGACTAATCAAACAAAGTGAAGCATCAGGACTTTTGGTTTAAATGACAGTGTACCGGATAACTAGATGGCATACCTTTTGCTCAGACCCACTGGACCCTTCTTCTTCGTGCAGGTTAAGCCTTGGCTTGCCATCTGCGGGGGAAGTCCTACTCATCTTTTTCATACTGACAGGCACACAGGGTTTAGGCTCTTCTATTACAAACTTGCTGGTTTCTTCTAGAGCTTTCTGATAGGCGGCTAGTGATGATGCTGGTTCCTCAACACGACCAGATCCATGGATTTTTGGTTTCAGAGTTTCCTTAGCGCTCTGTTTCCCTATATCATTTTGGGATTCTGGAAAGTAAGATTTTGTCTTTGCTTCTGCAGTGACTTCTGCGTGGCTCCCATTTGCTTCAAATTTTCCAGGTTCTCCTTTGAGATATGAGGTAATGGAATCTCGACACTGATCAGGGCTGCAAAAGAGAAGATGTGGAAATTTACAATGCCAATACATGGCTGAAAGTGGGCTTCAGAAGCTCTAAAGTTTTCGCTACCATGTTGTAAACTACTCTTGAAGGCATAAAATAGAAAGACATGAAAAATATGGTCACTGGATTTCAAACTGTGAGGGTCTCTCATGGGTTTGGGTTTTGGGGTGATGAGGTGCTACACAGGGCCCCAGCTCTGCCCCGCCCAACCTGCCTAGCTATGCTGTCCTTGTTTTTGTTTTATTTTGTTTAATTGCACTGCGATAGCTACTTGGATTTGAGATCTCAGGAAGTCACCCTGGGAGGTTCATGGGCATACCTGGAGTTCCAGAACTGCCAATCTAAGGAGGAGGAGATCTCCAAAGGCTTTAATATTGCCAGTGAAAAAACTGCTGGCAGAGAACAAAATGCATTCCTTGAGAGCCCTGACATCCCCAAGAACCCCATGTTCCAGTCTCTGGTTTTCCAATTGTGGGTCTTGCCAGCGTGCCTTTGCAAACCACGATAGCCTTGCTTGGGTCTCATCTTTCTTGGCTCCTGACCTGTGCTGACCCCCACTGGTGAGCAGGGTGTTGTTGCTTACCTGTTGCTTCTAGGTCCTGTGAGGACTATTTTCCTTTTAATGAACTATTACAAATCTTTCTCTTCCAACACTTTCTTTTAAAGTGACTTCTAATTTTTACTGGTATCAGTATGGGTTTTGTTTTCTAGCTTGTGCATTGTTTTTAGGGTCTTTGCTTATTATCTACAGAATTTGGAAGGCACTGATTAGCGCAATGCAATGTTCTTTATGTATTGTATATGTCTGTGAGTACGTGTGAATTCTTATAAATCAAATTGTGATTATATAAAAAAAAAAACCTATCCATAGCACACCCTATTCCATATGTATAAGTACAAACAGTCCCAGCACACTGCAAAGATGCTGTAACGTAATTGTATCTATTTCCTGTTATGTAACTATAAATTAATGTGACCATATTAGAACACAGACATCAAAACTAGTACTATTTGTTGTCTTTGGTAGGGTGAGCACAGAACTCTTTGGTCTTATTCTTCAAAAAGAACTCTGTAAACTCCTTTTTTGCAAAATGTTACAAGCTCCCTCTTTGGGAATTTTCATTGAGCAAGAAGCTTTACCAGTCATATGAAAATATTAAACATGGTTATGAAATAAATTTAAATTGGATGCAAAAACACCTGAGGTTATCACTAGTTGCCACTGAAGTAAGTTATATTTTAGTCTGATGTATGAATAAATAAAAATAATGCCATCTATTACTGACAGACTATTTGTAGCAGCCGTTTGGTAGCCATTCTATAGGCTTCCTTCTTCAATCTGTAAACCTGTGTGAGGAAAGTAGTAGTATTCTTATTTTTAAAGTCAGTTAAAGTGACGTTCTTACAGCTTAGAAATTCACCCAGAGTCACAAAATGCAAACCTAATGCCAGTGGGATTTGAACCAATGTCTGAAGGACACTAGACTCTTACCTTTCTAGAGGAAGTCCAGTATCAAAAAGAACCAGATTCATGATTAGGGAATTATTTTGGTTGTAATCAAATTTCTATCATGGCAATATTATTTGGAGTGAAGAATCACATATGACTTTTATTTATTTTTTTAATTTTTTTTAAATGTTTTAACGTTTATTTATTACTGAGAGACACAGAGCATGAGCAGGGGAGGGGTAGAGAGAGGGAAGACACCGAATCTGAAGTAGGCTCCAGGCTCTGAGCTGTCAGCACAGAGCCCGACGTGGGGCTCGAACTCACGAACTGTGAGATCATGACCTGAGCCGAAGTCAGTCGCTTAACCAACTGAGCCACCCAGGTGCCCCCACATATGACTTTTAAAGTCTGAAGTCAGGAAATCATAGAAAGGTTTGTATTTCTAAAAGACGTGGAGTTTTATTTACCCCATTATTTTGAAAGCATATTAATTACTAGCTTTGTGAAAAAAATCAGACAAGTCACAAACTAGAAAAGAGTAGTCTTCTAAAGTAAACACAGACATCTTTGGCATGCATGTAAAACTTTTTACATTTTGCTTCAGGCTATCAGTAGTTTTAAGAATTAAATTGAGTTTTGTGTGAGTTTCCCTCTCCGGATTAGCAGAATGAACCAACCTTTAAAGCAGGTATTATCCCCAAACTGGAATGGTAATTTAGAAAAAGAGTAAGTGCTAAAAAGTAGGTTTTAAAACAAACTATTAACATGTAATCTGTATTTCGCTTTCCTTTTTGCTGAAATGGAGCCATACCTGTCATCCAGTCTTTCTAGTAACCCACCGGTTAGTCTTCGAGCTTGAGCAGGGGACTCTAGGTTTCCACCTGATGTCTCGTTCTGCCAACCTGCAATTGAAGACATTTCCAGTTCTGCTTGCTGAACACGTTTAAGAATAGCCTGTACTTTTTCTTCTGTCATCTCCTCAGACTCTACGCCTTCTTCAAGTTGAATGTCCTCAAATAGAGATTTGAGTTTTTCTTCCGTCATCTCCTCATCAGGACCAGATTTTCCTTTCTCTTGCTGCTCAGAGCTTACTCTTACTTTACTAGTTTGTTTCAGTGGCTCTGCTGGTTTAACATCTTTTGGGACCCCAGCCATACTTCCGAGGTATTGAGGATACTCACTCAGACATACATTCTCCAACTGGCTCTCATCTACATCCACTGTGCCAGGCATTTCTGTTAAAGGCATTGAGTCTTCGAGTTTGCTGTCTTCTAAGGAAGTGTCTTCTGCAGTTACGACTGGAGGTCCTCCATCTGCTGAATGCTCTACGTTCCCCTGGGAAGGCACTAGCCCATCACTCAGTCTACTGGGGGTTCTAAGGGGAGACTCTATGCTAGAGATATCACTAAAATAATCATCTTGCTGGAAAGGGGTGGGTGGTGTGTAGTGCAACCCTGTGGGAGTTTCCAGTTCCACTTGAAGGGAAGGATAACCTATGGAAGACAGTACATTTGGACTGACTGGAATGAATTAGAGTACATCAAACAAAACACATGGAATGAATTAAATTATATCAGGTATGAAAATGTATGATGAGTTACAGAACAATGTTCATAAATTTATTGGTTTAGTTCAACTAAATGTAACACAATGAAATAAAAGACTAGTGCAAACTATAATAAAACAGAACACTAATCAATTAAGATATAAATGGTTTCTATCAACTTTGATAATTTTAATACAGTAACTTAAATATACAGACTAATTCAATCTAATAAAAAGTTAGCTGTCGTTATATAAAATACATTTATTCCATGGTCAAATTTATTAGCTTTCTACTTTCAGCATGCAAAATCCATATGGTGGTGGACTGCATACAGCAAACCACAATTGTTATAATTAATTACTTATAACTCATTTGAAGAGCTTTACATAGGAGCAATGCTACCCGACTCTCTTTCTTTTTTTTCACATGAAATTTACAGCGAAGAAAAATAAATTTAATCTTTGGAAAGAGATTATTATTAGACTTTAGAGCAATAGCACTGGGGAAAAAAAAGTCTAAAAAGATGTTAGGAAAAGGATTTGAGAAGCAGATAAAGTAGAAAAGACTCCAAGGAAAGCTTTCAGGTGTCATAATGTGACAGAGATGAAAGACTTGTGGTGCACATGGAGGTCTTAGTGACTTTGGTGATGCGGACCACTCAGAATCACAACTCAAAGAGAAAAAAGAAATGATATACGACAGAGACAGGAAGAAAGCCATTTGCAAAGAGCTCTCTGAATATTCACAACAACACTGTGAAACACCAGCCTGCTCAGTGGGGAGGTAGGGAGCAGTTCCCTTGTTTTAACCTTCGCTGTGTGGACAAAGGGGACATTTTTCTCCTTCAGCAGAGAAAGAAGTGAACAATGGTCTGGTCATGGTGAGGAAAGGAGGCTTCATAAAAGTTCCACCAAGAGGAGAGACAGGAAAAAAAAGGCAACCAAGCACACTTTCTGAATTAATGGTCTACAAAACTAAAGCCTAATTTTCCCATCAGTCCACGACAAATATCAACTTAGCTTTTGTGGTAAATTCAAATTACTGTAGGTAAGTATAGTCACCTATAAACCAGAATCTTATTGAAAAGTTGGCTGACATTAACTGAGGTTCATAATCTGCACACGTGAAATTTACTTCATATACACATTCCTAAATTTTCCTACGAATTTTTAAAATAAGAAATATAAAATATTAAGATGTAGCCACAAAAAGCCCTTGGGAATTTATTTCCTTCTATTCTGATTTTAAAATGTTACAAATAAATAAAGCTTTCAATTCTATTGACTATTTCCATTATTTTCTGGTTATCCTGCTTGTTCTTTTTTTTCTTTTTTTCTTTTTTTTGCTTATTAGTTCTCTTAATTTCTTTTCCCAAAAAATAATATTAAAAGATTCCATAAACTGTAACTTGGCAATAATTCAGAATTTGATATAATGGTCTATCTTTAGTGCAAAGAGATTGGTTACCATTATATGGTCTCACATATAAGACAAGGCCTTGAAGAGAGCTTTTTTCCAAGGATCTATGGTATGTATGTATGTATGTATTTAAGTAGGCTTCACAGCCAGCATGGAAACCAAGGAGGGGCTCACATTCACAACCCTGAGTTCAAGAGCTGAGCTGAGATCAAGAGTTGGATGCTTAACCAACTGAGCCACCCAGGTGTCCTGCCCCAATTGATGGTATTTATAAGCTTATAAAGAAACCACTTTAGACACTATTGCCCATCATGTTTATGTTATATGGATAATAAGATATGCTTTAAATTTTCTGTTAGCTTTAACGTTAGTAAACAGAAACTTTTTAAGAATTTGCCATCTTTGCCACATAACATACGTAGAACTAGAAGTTACTGATTCTTGTTAGTCTAACTTTGCCAGTTTAAAAACGGGGAAAAATGCCATAATTTTCAAAACTTGGGATAGAAAAGTATCCCTAGCTTTTCTTCCTTCCTCCACACCATCATCATTTTTTACTCAAAATTCATTATCAGAATACGTTTCCATTTGTAAAGGAAGACAAACACCTTGAAAAACATAGTAAGATATTTGTTATCCTTTACTTAATACTTTGATTAAAAAAGCCCCAATTTACATAGGAAATTGAAGGAAAAATGATAATATTATTATATAAATTAATTTAATGTAAAAAATGAATTATGTTGTTAGTGACATCTGTGCTTATTGAATTAGAAATGACACCGACTTTTATATATCAGGCACGGTTTTTCCAAACAATAAATGGAAGCATATGAAGCTAAAATAATGCTAAATAAGTAAAACATGGTTTTGAGAGATGCATTAGGCTTTTTCAGTAAGCGCTTAAATACTTGGTCCCCAAACAAGATTTCACCATTTTATTTAACAATTTGTGTCCTCTATGCTTAAACTTGACCCAGTACCTTGGTTATTTGGTAAAAATAACTCACAATTTGGTCTTACCAATATACTAATAAAAGAGTTCACTAGTTTTTTAGGTAAATATGAAAATGACAACCACAATGCATTCTCTAGATATGAAATTTTCTTCCAGTTGGTCATGTAAAAAATTTTCAAATACCAACTATTGAATATCCAACAGTTAACTTATGCTTTTATTTTCATTATGTGTATTTTATGTAACAGACATTTATCAAGTTTGTTCTATCAGAGTGTTTATTTCCAGACTCTGTCAGAGAAGATGCTGTGAAAATGAGAAATGAAGTCAAGCAAATCACAGTTTAGTTGGTTTTAAGTGGCTGCCTTGTCCTCCACACTTTCAAAGTTTATCAAATGATTAAATAAATATGAACGCTAAATTCAATTACCATCAACAGGGTCATGGAAAACATTGTTCTCATCTGCAAAACTCCTGGTGCCTGAAATATTTCCATAATCAAATATCGGTCCTTCTAGCAGAGTCACTATATCTATTCGATTAATTTTTGTCAAGACCGAAGTTAAGGCATCAGCTGAAAAAGGAGAAAAGAGGGTTGAAAACCCGATTAAGTGATTTTCTTCCAGTCACCACAATATCCACACAAAGGCACGGCTTTCTTGACTCTCCTAGAGTTTATTCAGCTCCTCCTGACTGAGCTCTGCCATGTCACCATCCAGAGGGCTCAGAAAGCCCACCATTACAGGGAAGTCATGTTCGGGTCTCAAGAATCACTTTTGAGAAGCTGTGTGTGATGACAGCAACATTCATTCCACTGTAAGATGCCGAGCAGATGGGCCTCAAAATAGCTAAACTCCATTTAGTTACAAGGAGATCTAATAAAATTTTAAACATGTTCCTCTCCTTTCAGCCTGCCAAGATAGATCACCCTCATATTTGACATTGACCATCTTAACAGCTTACTGAGGTCAGGCTGACCCTGGCAAACCCACAATAACTTACTTCCCATTGTTGTGGGTTGGCACTGGCCACGGGACAGCACCACCCCTCCCACCACCCCAGCAAAACTGAACAAAGTCAAACCTAAAAATATTAGAGACTTCTCTGCCAGCACATATGAAGCTGAATAAAATGATTTCGTCCTATACCTTCTTCCTTCCTCTCCCTGTGCATCCGTCCCCAGCCACAGCAGTAGCCTCAGAGTGCTTCTGACTACTACCCCACAATTTAACAGCTACAATTGTATTTTCATTTTTGATGGTCACAGAGAGAACTAAAGACAAAATGCAAAAAAAAAAATTTTTTTTCTACTATTTGCTTTCTTAAAAAGATTCCCAAAGATAGATGTTTGGAATATCAGTGTTAAAATTAAACAAGTATAACTTTAATGACTTGCTATTACTTTATGATTACTCTGGTTTCTTAACAGTAGGCTTATCTAAAACATTGGATATATGCAGTTGTGAAAGTTAAAGTAATATAATTTCAGCATACTTGTAGCATTTTTTCCGTCTCTGGTAACCCATTTTTTTAATAACATGAAGCTCTGAGAAATTAAAGAATTTGGATTTTCCACACGTATTTGATTGATTTCATCCACTGAAAAATTCAGTTCCCTTGCCAGTTCTGTAGAAAAGAAAAAGAGTTACTAAGATTTCACATTCTACTTTTATCACATATGTTTCATAAAAGTAATGCTCAACTGCCACACAAAAAAAGAAAGGAATTTTATAGTAAAACCCAGTCCAGCCTTGAGCATTAATCTTTATATGCTTCATTTTACAGGAAGCTGTGATCACACACAGGCTGTGACTTATCTCTCTGGAGATAATTACTTAGTTACAATTAGATTCCCTCTTGAGAGATTATTTTACAAAGAATTCTTGATCTGTACAAAAAGGATGCTGCTGGATTCTTTTAAGTCATCCAAATTATTCTTCACAATTTGTGCAAACCTCACCTAAGATGGGTAGGGATACACAACTCATAAATATGGCAAAGGGGGTGCTGGTAGCATGACTTTAGGAATTCCACTTGGGAGGTTAAATGATGACTCCAGACCAGACCGTTGTCTATGTTATGGTGTCACTTGTATAACAAATACAAGGGAAATAGCTTTGTGTCCATCTCAATGTCTATACCCATACGCTCAACCTCATTAATCAGAGTGTCTTTGGGAAGACACGTGTGAGCATTAGTAGCTGTCTTGACAGAGGGAAACTAGGAGCCAAAGATGAGAAGGAGCCTTACTTTTCATTATATGTTTTTTGTACAGTTAAAAGAATTTCTCAGGTATGTATTATATTAAGTGATTATAGAAATAAATGGGAAACAATTCTTCCCATGGAAAGGGAATTGCTCAAGATTCTACCCTGGTTAAATATTTCTAGCATTTGGCAAAATGCAATTCAGAGGCTCAAAAAGGTCCAGATTCTTTGGTCAAGTGATTTCACTTCTGGAACTCTATCATGACTATACATTGAGTTGGACACAATGATTTATACACATGAATGTTCATCTCAGGCTTGTACCATTAGAAAACTGAAAACAATCCAAGTGTTGAACAAAAGAAGAGTTAATTAAGTTAATGCAGTGGTTTGCGAACTGTTTTGATCATGGCCTACAGTTAGAAATACATTGTATATCATGATGTTTATATAAATGAAACCAGATCTTTAAGGAGCAAAACTTAGCCTTAATACACATAATATACAGACATACCCCCCCATTCTATCCTATTAAAAGCAAAACCAAAGGATGTATTGATTTCATGACTCTCTAGTACACTGTGACCCAAAGTCAGAAAAACACCATTATTAAGTATGTATATTGGATCTTATTTATCCATTAAAATCAAGACCATAGAATATGTAATTTTGTAGAAACTAGGTAACCACAAATAAAAGAGCAAAAAGTTACATTGTGTATATAACATTTTAAAAGCTTTTAGACAAAAATCAAAGTACATTGAAATGTTAACAGTGGTTCTGAAGGACAGAATTAAATTTTGCTCTTCTACATGATAATTTTTCTAATAGTCTTCATTGAGCATAGGTAATTCAAATTTACAAAAGTTAAATTTAAGTTTTAAGTTCTTTCAAGTCCTTTGTGCTTTAAGAAACAATACTCCTACTGTCCAACAAACCCTTATGATCCAACTGTATCCTTTGTCTAGTGACCCAGCAAAGAGCAAAGACACACTGCCACTAAGAATTTTACAACGTTATGGCTTTACAGCACATTTTCTCCTGAAATGTACTCTGATATACTAAGGACTGGATTTGTCTAAGGCAAATAATGAATAGTTATGGACATAGAATACTGCACAATCAACATTTGCTCCAGTATATTCTTAGATTACAATGTCCAATGTTAAAATATAATTATTAATTTTATGTTAGCAAATATTTATACATAACAAATTGCTATTAACTCTCAACAAGCTTCCAAGGATTATGCAGACCACCTGTCTTTTCAGAGTACTACTAGGCTCCTCATTGTTAGCAGTGGGCCTGAGAGCAGGGGCTGGGTGGAAGGAGACAGGAAGGTTATTAAGTTGGGGGTGAGGGCAGAACTTAGGACATTTAAAGGAAGAAGATGCAGCTGACCTTGTTTGCCATTATCTGGTTTCATATTCTCCATTTTAATAGCATATAGATAATTGTTTCCCTGAGTATAGAATATCACTGAGGGTATACATGATGACTTAGATGTGACAATGGTTAACATTTCTATTTTAAGCTATTATATTTTGTTGCTGTTGTGTGTTAAACAAAATACACTCAACCTTAAAAACTTAAAATTTTTCTGACTCATATGAGGAGGATTTTGGGGGCCCAGTTAACATCAAAACTACAAAGCAGAATCGTTCAGTCGACACAGAATTTTATCTTCATCTTTAATGAAGTGAAATCAAACTAAATATTCATTTTCTTTTTTTTTTTTAATTTTTTAACGTTTTATTTATTTTTGAGACAGAGAGAGACAGAGCATGAATGGGGGAGGGGCAGAGAGAGAGGGAGACACAGAATCGGAAGCAGGCTCCAGGCTCTGAGCCATCAGCACAGAACCTGACGCGGGGCTCAAACTCACGAACCGTGAGATCGTGACCTGAGCTGAAGTCGGACGCTTAACCGACTGAGCCACCCAGGCGCCCCAAATATTCGTTTTCTACACACTGATCATAAACAGTTTCATTCACTTTACTGAACTCAACTATTTTTGTAGTTTGAATAGATTTATACATGTGTATCATGCTTTAAGAAATTATAATTCAAATTTTAAGCTTCTGTCATTCTCTTGTTTTCTTCTTTACGTAGTTATTGAAAATGATCCTTGTCGTCTTTTAGCAAAGTGATAAAGATTTCCTTTGAAATAAATCTTTGGGCATAAAAGTGAGTCCACTTAAAAGGAAAAAAATATCAGGTAAATGTACATACAGATAACATGTGTAGGTCATAAAAAGTGTGAAGATGACCTCATGAATGATTAAAATTTGTGAAACCAGGGCATGGATTAATTGAACTGTTGCTTAAGAGAGCTGCCCTCAGGGCATAAACCGTGTTTAAAATTTTGGATGATTTAAAAATCATAGGGCTTAACTGCATTTTTCTTTATACCAGAAAAAAAATTTACCACTAGGTAAAATGTTATCTAATATTACCAGAAATGGCAGTGTGAAGAAAGTGCCTACATTTAAGGTAAAGTGAGATTTAAATTTCTATTCTTGAGTGTATGGGCTTTGAAAAAGCTTTGAAAAACACGGTATATAAGGTATTATCGGTAATCATCTCTGGGTTGATAGAATTACAGATGATAAAAATGTTTGCTGGTTTTTTTTCGTTGTTGCTTGTTTCTGTTTTACATAATGAACCCCTTGTGAAAGACAAAGAAATTAAGAAACTGTATTTGTCTCACTCAGTAGTGTATACACTTACCTGTCCAACTAAGTCCCAGGTGGTCGGCTACTATTGCCATCCTGATATCTGTCCGTTCACATGGACTCTGTGGACCTACGATTTACAATTTCTTAATTAAAATAATCATCAAGAAAGACACGATACTGGAAAATGTTTTTTAGCAGTACTCAGATTTTACAGAGAGACTAATGCTAACACTGTACACTTACATGTGTCCTAGTCACCTACATGAACACTTCTCTTTTCACATGGCTCACTTGATTGTCACCTGCACCGGCCAGATGTGAGACTACATGGATGCTCAATGTGATGGAATCGAACATGCTGACGAGCTTGCTACTGGACAGCGGTTACAGAATCATTGTGTCGGTGAAAACACCATGATGGGATCTCAACATCTCTGCTTTTACTTTGACAGAATCATTATTAGTACATTAAAGAAAAAAAAAGTTGCTCATCTTGAATGACACCAATGTCTTCAGCATGCTTCCCTAGCTGTCTACAGTGTCGTTTGGTTAAAAGGGAGGAAGAAGAGTGTATAGACAGCACACACAGATGACAGTGACAGAATGAGAAACTACGGTTAAGTCACTTCACAGGCAATCACGACAGTTCATGCACTAGGATCTACGAGTCGGAAAGTGTTTACAAACTACGCTCGCTCTCCGGGATGTGAGCAAAGAGTGCTCGAGAGACCTGACTGCCTCCGTTCTCACCAGTCCTTCTACTGCTCCTTTTCCCACTGCCGGCCTTTTCACTCTTTGATTTTAAAGGTGCTGCCTCTGTTTTCTTATCTCTAGCAGACTTCGTGGTAACTGAAGGCTGGCCACCCCGGGAAGTCTCGGACAACGACGTGTTTCTTGAGGTACTGTCTTCCTCATCGGACAACTCGGACTGCATCTTTTTGTCTTCTTCAGAGAGGCGGTCCACAAGCTTTAAGGTCTCACCACTAATTCCCTTAAAATATTCAATGGAATGTTTACATACTTCCTTAAGCTGACTCTTCCTAACTTTTACTATGGCGGTGGTGGTGGTGGTGGTGGTGGTGGTGGTGGTGGTAGTGGTGGTGACACAGGTGGATCTTACCTTTACTGGCAACTTGGATGGAAGCTGTTTGGCCTTGCCTTTCTCTGGCTGCCCTTGCTTTTGTGTGGCACATGCTTTTCTAACTACATTATCTCTGTGTGTGTCTTTTACTGGAATTCTGGACTTTACATCTACACATGAAGAAGAAATAAGGGTTTTGGTTTTCTCAGATTGACTGACCTGCTTCGTTTTACTCACTTTCATGTTTGGCATATGACTTGGTGGGCAGATATCTTTTGGTGAAGTGGCCTTTATGGGAAGTTTGGATTTTCGCCTAATCCCTATCGATTCCTTGGTCTTTGGCTGCTCTCCAAGAACTTTCTGCTTATCTCTTACACAGTGTCCTTGCAGTACCCCTGTCTTTTTTCCTGATGAGATTTTCACTGGATTAGCTTTCTCTGTGGTACAAGTGGGTGCAGAATGTTCTGTCAGAACTATATTACTTGTAATGTTATCTGTCTGTATAGTGGAAGAATCCAAATTGTTGTTGTTATTAAAGTTATCTTTCTGGAAATCATGTTTTTCTTGGGGCCTAGTGCCCATGTGGCTATTGGCTGTATTTGAAATCATGAGTATAGTTTCATTCTCTAGTCCCTGACAACTGGTCATCACAGCTTCTATCTTATCTGTCACTTCTCCAGGGCCTTCTTTCTTCATGGTCATGGTGGATGCAGAAATTCCCATTTTTATAGGCGTGCGCAACTTGGGGTCAACTTTAGAGGTGCTAGTGGCTGCTGCCGATTTCTCCAGGGAGCCACTACTGGATGTGCCTTCCTGACACTCTCCGCTGGTCGGGATGCTGGGGTTGGGTTCGACTGGAGGTGCCTCTACATTTCTCTCTAGATTGGTTTCTACAGTGGTGTCCCCTGACTGTGGCTGTGGTGTGGCAGTGACCATACTTTTATCCCCTTCCCCCTGGTCCCCTGACTTCCCTTCAGAAGTATGCTCACCAATCTGGAAAAATTGGAGCCTCTCTTCAACAAAATCCCTCTTGCTCATGTCAATTGCACCACTGCGAGTCATCTCAAACATTTTCCCTTCGTGAAATGGGAAGGGGTTAGGCTCACTAGTTGGGGTACTTTCATCAGTTGGCGTTCTGGCTGGCGTTGTATCAGGGGTTGTTGCTGGCGAGCGGTCTTCCACAGCCAGACCAAATGGCTTAGTTTCATCTTCCCGTGATTTACTGTCAAAAACTTCATCATCCCCTCGGTTATTAGACCAGGGATCAAAATCTAGACCTTTGGTAGCTACTGTTTTAAAAGGAGTGGCAAATTCTTCATCTACTTTGTAACTGAAGTAAGTATCAGGAAACACTGATCTGTCAGGATGTCTGCCTTCTAGAGTGAAAAACTGGGCCCCTGATTTCTGATCAGTCTTATCAGGGGTCCTTTCGGATGAGGAACTTTTAGAAGGTGGCTTATCTTCGTCTGGTCCCACCCTTCCCTCCTCCTCCTCGATAACTTCAAGTTTACTTTGGCTAAAGGAGCGATCAGCTGGCTTCAGAATGCCCTCTGTGTTCCAGACATCTTTCTTGATTTCCATGGTTTGACTTGGGAGTTTAGAATCACTCTCTGTCAGGCCATCATCTTCATCTTGCAGGTCATAGCCATCCAGAGAGTCGATCTCTGTGGCATCTGTGTCATGAGAAAACTCGGCCGTGGTAGCAATGGAACACTCTGTGATGGACTGGTCATTGTTCCCATTCTGGGCGGTTTCATTCTGAGGTGAATCGAGGCCAAGGCCAAATTCGTTATCTTTTCCAGATCCATTGGTTTCCAATTCTTTCTGGTTGGAAGCCTTGTCAGCAGGAGCTTTGGATTTGGTCATTTCTTTTTGTTCATCGTCTACTTCCTTTAATTTGAAGGTGTATTTTTTAACTGGGACCGGCTGATAGATGGACTCGTCATCGCTCGAATCGCTGACGTCTGCCCCGGGAGGAACTGGAGAAGGTGGCTGCACTCTGATGACCGGTTCAGCCAGCTGGTACTTGTCATGTTCATCTTGCAGACTGACTTCAATCATGTCAACCTCTCTTTCAGGGAGATAATGATGCTTCTTATCTGGCTCCATCTGGTCTGCATCCAGTGGTGGAGGAGGGGGGAACTCAATATAGGCAACTCTACTGGTTTTGGGTCTTTGGTTAGAGTCTTTGCTCGCATCGGTAGGCATTTCACGCTCCACGGTTGCTTCCTCCACCGTAGTCTGCTTTAAGGAGGCTGACTTGGCCTGCTCCTCCTCCTCAGATTCCTCAGAAACCTCAGGGATTGGGCTGGGTTTGCCTGGTATATAAGCTATGAGCGAGTCTGGTGTCTTAGACGTGAATTCATAACTCACTTCCTCTGAACTGGGTGTTTCCGGGGTTAAAGGGCTTTTCCCAGAGCTGTCTAGAAAGGAAACTTGTTCTAAAGTGTCGTCTTCTGGACTACCTTGGGGAGAAGGAGGCTGCTTCTGCTGTCTAGTTGTATAAAAGGTCCCCCTGGTCTCTTGTACTGTCTTACACTCCTGACTTATGATCTTTTTTACACTTCCTTGTTGTATCTCCTTTTCATACTGCTTCCCCACCTGTACAAAACTGACATAAACAGGTAAAGTTTTTATGTCTTTCCCTCCCTCCGTCTGGGCTAGTGGAGCAACTCTTTCCAATCCATCAAGGGGACTGTGGTCAAACACATCACTAGAGGGAGATTCCTTTCCTGGGCTAAACTCTAAGGAATCAGGAGATTTGGTGGGAGAGGTTTCAGTTTCATCGAGAGGAGGGCATAAGCCTACGTAACTCTGGCGTTTGGAAACCTTGCTGATTTCTGAATAGGTAACTTTTTCGTCTTCTATAGAATTAAAGTGCTGTGTCTCGACTGTCTCTTTACTCATACTTGATGGGGACAACTTTGGTGATAGTTCGTGTTGGGGGAACGTCGGCTGCTCGCAAAAACCGTCAGGAATATCAGAAGACAGTATTCTCCGTCCCTCTGCAGCTCTGACCGGGATGTGTGATGCTGCTGAGCTCTCACTCCTCCTGGAAGGTTGTTCCAGAGATCCACCTGGCCGTTCCCCTTCTTTCACAACATATTCCCTATATAAGACCTTTTTGGAGGGAGATTTTACAGTCATTTCCTTAATTTCTGAGAGAGACCCATTTGTTAACAACTTGTGTTCTCTCTCAGTCACAGACATAAATTCACTCCTTTGATCAACAATCTTACTCTCAGGGTGACCAGTGTGATTCTCTCTTACATCATGAACAAGTACATGTGAAAGTTTTTCTTTCTGTGACTTATTGTTAGCAGCTCCAGAACTTTCCCATGTTCTAAAGACCTTTTTGTCCCATGGTCCCTTAGTTGCTAAATCTGAGGTTACATGACATGCCAAGTCTTTAGCCTGTTGCTCAGAAAAATAGTCAGGCATTGCTTTACTTGACATTTCAGTTCTCTGTGTCTTCACATCCTCGGAGCCAGAATCATTTATGACAATTTCATTGCTTTGGACATGCTCATCTTTAGCTTTCAGGACCATAAAATCATTTTGCACAGACACACTTTCATCTGGGAGGTCTATGGCCTTCTGCTGCTTTTCTCTAGCAAAAACTTGGTAGACAGGCAGCTTGCTCTCCTGGATTTTTTTGACTGGGATTCTGGATTGGCCCTCCGGCTTTTTGTCTTCTTGAGACATGTCCTTACTTTTTGCCTGTGCGCCTTGTTCAAATTTTAATCTAATGGAACTGAGTTTGGATTGTTTGAGCTGAAAGCCAGACTGGGGCCCTTCTGGTGCTTTGCTCTGCGAAATGCTTTCTTTGGCTTCCTCCATGGACTTGCTGTCCTCAGGCTGTTGGGAGAGAACCTTCTTCTCTGGGCTGCTCGGCAGACTGGATTCTTTCCTCTCATCAGCTTTGGGGAAGCCTTGTCCATCATGGCCATGCTGCCTTGCCTTAACCCACTCATCATTGGATGCCAACAGTTCTGTCAGCAGTACCTTCTCGGGGCTGCTACTGGTAGAGCTTTGAGAAGAGTATTCTTTACCATTTCTAGGGCGTGGCTTTTTCTCTGGGGACTGCAGTTCATCATTAAGCTTTTCGGTTTTGTCACGAAAAAACTGTGACACTTCAGTCAGTTTTTCTTCAGCTTCCTTCACAGTCCTGTCCACCCTATCTTCATATATCAACTTCTCTCTACCTCTGTCTAATCTGTCCTCAGTAAAGCGCATCCACATGGCATGTTTTGGACTACTAACATCGCCAGAATAGTGCAACACTGTCACTTTATCAAAATGCTCATCTTTAGACACTTTACCTACACCATTTTCAGACACATCTTTATAGATTTTGGAGAGAATTTCTTTTTTGGGGGCAGTGACTACTTTTTCTCTGGACCGCTTATCAGACCCCTGTAACTCTGAGCTAGGGGGTCCTGCATGGTCTGTAACCGATTCCTCGGTATCAGAGTGAGACACATCTAGCTTTTCTGACAGAAGCATTTTCTCAGCAAACCTGTAAGACTCCCCTCTTAGTTCTGACAACTCATCGTCATGGTATTCTATTGAGTGTTGACTCAAAAGCTTCAATGTTTTATAAGAGTCATCAGATATGAGTTGAGCAGAACTAGGGCGACTATCTTCTTCTTGGGACACAGGAGTGTTTACTCTGGAAGACTCCAGATAAGAAGGCAATGACTCTTCAGCAGTGAGTTCTTCTTCTTCTTGCTGACCCTGTTCCTCTGAACAAGGAAAAGCATCGTGTTTTTCTGGCAGAAAATCTTTTAGGTTAATATCTCCCCGGGATAAGTCTTTCTGATATACATACATTTCCTTTTCTGGATGCTTTTTGGTTTCTCTAATAATGACTTCAGTGGGCTCAGCTTGGTTACCTTTTTCGATGTGGACTTCTATTATACGCTCCAGTTTGGGTTTCATTTGGTTGTCCTTCTCTGCATGCTGGGCTGAGGTTTCAGCAGCAGACTTGTGAACATCTGGAGGCACTGCCGACTTATGCTCAAACAGACCTGCTAGTTCTTTGGAAGGGTCCCGCCCAGACTGAAAGGCCTTCATGATGTCATGGACTGACATGGTTTCTTCAATTCTTTCAGAGGCACCTTCACTGCCTGGTGGAGAATGATAGACCATTCTGGTGGTCGTGGTTATGTGAGTCTCTTCCTTAACACGCATGCCTTTGCTCAGAACCCGACTGTGGTCGTCTTCTTCACCGTTGGCTTTCATTTGAAATGCTTTCACTTTTTCCTTAATACTAGAGGTGGTGGGCTTTGGCTCCAGTTCTGTAAAAGTAGGTGAAGGTTTGGGTGACACCGGCTCCTCTGGTTGGCCTGGGGGAGCATCTCCAGCCGAAGGTTCATAGCTCCTGATAACATGCACCACTTCAGTTCTTGTTTCTGTAATGACAGGAGGGATGGGGACTTCGTGAAAAAGTGGTTTAGGGCCAGTGCTTTCAGCACTCTGTGGGGCTGAAGGCGTTTTTTCACTTCTTGTTTCAAAGCCACTGTCAGACAAAGGGCTTTTGTCTTGGTCATGTTGAGAAAAGTCATCCGGAGACTCTAAAATAGTATCTGTTCCAAAAAAGGAATCGGCCATTTTACACAACTCTTTCTCAGAGGTGGAAGGCCTCATGGAGGCTGGAGGCATTTTGAGTTTGTGTTCCTGCAAAGCGATTGCTGGCTTCAGAATCCTTTTCTGTCTCTCTTCACCATCCTTCTTTGCATCCTCAAACTTGTACTTTAAATTTGTCAACGAACTACTCCCAATATCATTTGTTAAGTAGTCAATAACTTTGGTCAAGTTATAATCCTTCTCGGAGGCGGCTTTTGCTTTCACTTGCACTCTCTCTGGCAGAGTTGGGGAATGGATTGTGGCAGCTTGTTGTCTCGCTTCTCTTATTTCTTCCGAACTAAATTCTATCCAGTCGTCTTCGGGAGAGAGTCCTTTGTCACTCTTTGGTGATTTGGGTGGTCCTTTATTATCTACACACACATCTTTTTTAAGGATTTCACTCACTTTCACCAAGTCTTCCTTTACTTTCTCAACGATTTTGAAAGGTTCTTCATCGTCAATTCTCCCTTCTTTCGGGAGTTCGGGTTGGAATGGCTTCTCCTCAGGCACGTCTGTTTGTAGTATTGCGGTCATCCGCATGAGGTCCTCTTTCATTTCAGCCACGTCTTTTAATATCTCCTGACTGGAAGATAAAGAAGATGGTGTAGACAACTTAAGGGCAGAGGGTGCAAGGAACAAAGACGACTTAACTGGAGATGAAGTTCGATTGAAATGGGGCTGAGGACGTGTCTCCGTAGTCAATGTTTTAATGGGTGACAGCAAGGCTGCTGCTGATTTTGTAAGTGAACTAGAGTCTGGAAGTTTCTTTAATGCTGGTTCTGGCAAAACATTGACTACAGAGTATACTGGCACTGTTATTATAGATGAAGTTACAGATGAGGTAGTTGCAGATATTGACGACCCAAGGGATGTACAGAGTGCACTTGCTGAAGGAGTTCTTAGAGACTGAAAAGCGGATGGTGCCGAAGAAACATATGACCTGAGTGGGGAAAATGGCATCGCTGTCGTGGTAGAAAACACTTTATCGACTGTGTCAGCGGCTGCGCTAACCACAGAGCTCACAGAGTTTGTAGCCGTAGAAATTTTTTCCTGTAACGTGGCAGTGGCTTTGCATCCATTAATTAAAGTTGAAGATGACGGATATTTCAGGGGGGAAATAGATCCATTGACTAATGCTACCTCTGCATGTCCAGGCATCTGTTTCACAGGTGATGAGAGAGAGGGGGCCATTGTAACTTTAGCTGATGAAATGACATCAACTGCTGATTTCACTGGAGATACCACTGACTTTAGAGGTGAAGATATTAGCGGTGCTGCTGATGTAATAATTGACTTAAATGGCAAACTTGAGGAATACATATTAATGTTTGATTTGGGGGAGGCAGGGGGGGTCATAGTAATTGACGACCTCTCCAGAAGAGACCCCGCTGTAGTCACTGGAGAGGTTCGGGAGGAAAACGTAGAATTGGATGCCAGCCCTTTTAAAGGCGAGGACTCTGGGACTGTGGGAGCTCTAACCAGGGTACCAGAGGAAACCTGGATATTGTACGGAGATTGTGACACCACTGTTTTTATCGGTGAAGAAATTGTCCGAAAGGATCTAATCGGAGATGCCACATCACTAATGGATTTAACTGAAGATGTAGTCGACGCGCCTAATGTGGATTTGATTGGAGAAGGAGTCGAAACAGACCATATTGATTTTAATGGAGAAGCTGATGGCGTATTAGAGGAAGAGCTTGATAAGGAAGTGAAGCCTGACTTGGCTGGCCCAGGCACTGTGATCGGAGCTGTTGTCCAGGACTGGTATGGTCTTGTAGAAAAGAATGGCTTGTATGAGTAAGTGGTGGGGAGGGATCTTGTTGCTCCTGCACTCCGTTCAACTGTTTCTTAAATTTTAAAAATGAAATCAAACACAAAAATCAACAAAAATGGTTGAGAAACAGAGAGACCAGAGAAAAAAATTGGTCAGTAAACTTTGAAATATTACAAAAGCAAGTACAATTGTTTGCATGATTTAGAATGGAAGAGGCAAAACGAACCATTAAGTAAAAGAGGAAAAAAAAAACTCCACAGACATAACCAATCCAGAATTTAAAAAAATAAATAAATAAATAAACAAACAAACAGAAAACAGAGCAATGGGAAATGAAAGACAGAAAAAGCACATCGCAACCAAATAGGCCAACAATGAAAAACAGAAAACATGAGGAAAGAATTAATGATGAGAAAAGTAACCACAATGGAAAACGGTTCCCTTACTTCCTATTGACTTTCTTATGTGCTGGTTTCGAAAGATCAGCAGCCATTCTGTTTTGCCTGTATAGGTACACGTTCGTTTTGTGCAACCATATAACTTTCATTTTAGTAATTTCTAATGCTCCCTCTCCTTGAACCTTTCGGTGATACAGATTGCACCTACTCAGAACCATATCGATGTGTGCAGCTATACATTAAATATCTAGAACTCTTTTTTTAGAAAACTACTCAAGCCTATTTCATGCAGAATCCAAAGTAACTTTTATGTGACAGGCAACTGATTGCAAACCGTGAAGCCACTGGATTTTAAATCTGTATCTTCCATGCATGATTCGGTTATGCTTCACACCCATAAAAAGCCAATAAGAGCAAGAAATTTTCTGAGTTAGAACTTTAAAAGAAACAACAACGAAAAGGAATGTTTGCATTTATTTTTTCCCATGCAGCATATTCCTTTTGGTGAGGAAAAAGAAAATGTAATATGAAATGATTTAAAAATGCATGTGTACATACACACAAAGGGGGGAAAAGCGGAAAATATGGTTCATGGTTACCATAAGCAAGCAAAGCAACTGAAAACATCTTATCATGCGCATTATATCACGGCAAACAAGCCAATGAAGTAATACAATTTTTATGCCATATTATGCACAATATATAAACTTTAAAAATACTTCCACAAGAGCATTTAGAAAGAAGAGTACACTTTTTCCATGAGATGCAAAATCTTGGTACCTTTTGAGATTTTAGGAAAATATTTAATACCGCATACTGAAAATACATCTGCAACTAAATGTATCCATATCCAGTGTGATCTTCATTATGGAGAAAAGCACATTGTTTATTTTGGATATTCCCCCCCCCCCCCAGTCTAGCACACTTTAAATTCTCAAAAGGTATCATGGGAAAATCTAAAAAGCACAGTCGTATTTTTAACACTTCATACTTAAGTATCTGCAGTGGGATCCAGTATATATTGGTATACATATTTATTTATCAGTGGCAAAGGTACCAATTCTGGTGCCTTCCCAGAATGTTCATGGGGCTCATGGCTGCTCCAAAGAGTAGAGCAGCCGTGAGGCAAACCTACCACTAGGAAAGATGGATTTAGTACCAGCATTCATCTGGCAATGGGACAAGAAACACACAAATGAGGTAAGCACACTCACTGGGGGAGAGCAAATGCACACTTGGTCCTCTCTACTTCTACAGCTCTAACAAACAAACCGAGTTGGTCACAGAGATTTGGAATGCCTGCCAAGGCCTAATGGTCTATGTTAAAGTTGAGTACAGTTTCACTCCCAGAAAGCACTGGTTCAGAGTAATAGTGAAACGCGAAGAGGAAATGACAATCTGCTTCATCTTTTATGCTCCTCTTCATGCTGTGCCCGGGCCATTGCTACAATCCAGTCCTTGGATTAGCAGCTACTCCCACAAGGGTGAAGATTTTCATTCCTAGTGTACATTTAAATTCAAATATTCAGAACATGTCCTCTTCTAAGCTTACATATTATAATAAAGAAACGTGGAAGAACTGAGGAAAAACTCACCCGTTCATTACCCCTCCTAGTCATAATTCTCAATATTATATTGCTTAATATATTTTGGACACACCATACTGCAAATGGAAGATTTGGGGATTCTTTCACTTTAGTGACTTGGGCTCAGCCCAATGTCTCAAGAGAATTTATTTTTATAACTACCAGAAACTGGCAAAGCATCTCTCCTTCACCACTGAAGGCTGGCTCCGTCAAGCAATGTAGTCTTCTGAACCACATGTATGGTTTTAACTTTGCATGAAGTAGCCAATTTACTGATTGGTTACACATTTTATGCTTAAATGACACATATTTTGTGATGCACTTTATAACAAAGAAAATTTCTGGGAGGTTCTGGATGTCAGGCACTGAATTACACCAGATTCTTTCTTGTTTGGGAGGTTGGGGTGGGGGGTGGAAGGGACAGGGTACTGAGAGAAAAGCTGCATCACTTGCAGTTCTAACACCAATTCAGAGGCCATGACATTTCCTTAGTTTTTAATTCTTAGTCCTTTCCATTTCTGTTTACCACTATTATGCTCCCTTTCATAAAACAGAGAAAAGTACCTTCTTCCTTCTATCAATGTTATACCATAACCGAAGCTAACTAAAAAATAGCAACACTTGCATAAATGAAAAAAATTTAGTTGACTTAGCACAGACCTTACCTCAAACTCATATAGTCCCCCAAATACTTTAGGGACCAGAATCATATGGGAGCTCACCTGCCCAGAGGTACCTTGGACCTAAAGAAGCTGGTCATGGAGCCTGTCCAAATCTTAAGTATTTTGCCTGGGAGTCCCAACCAGCTACCCTCTGAGAGCCTTAGATTTGAGGCAAAATAGTATTCCAAAGAAAAGTTCTCAAAGAATATTTAGTCTTATTGAAAAACCATCTACTTATACACATATATTGTCCTTGCTTTGTAGAATAAGAGGAGTTAGTTTCATCCCTTATGGTTTTGGAAGGATTTAGATATTTATGCTAGAGACAAAAACTGAGATCTGGAAAAACATTTATGAGTGTGGTAGAGCTCCATTTCTCTTATGCTCCCTGTTTTGTGTCTGGATATAAAAGTTCCGCCAGTAGTCAAGGAGCTAGACTCCATAAGATTATGCTAAGACCTTTTAAGCTAAGTACTAGAGTCTTCCTGCTGCACATTGAATATGCTATGTTGGCCCACAGAAACAAGAACTCAGGAAAGGTGGGAAAAACCAAAGATGTGGCTCTTATTTGTAATTTCCAATCCTCCCTGAACTCAAGTTAACTGTGAGTAATGGGAAACAGCCAGAAATTATTCACTAACAATTATTTGTGTAAAACTCCTTTTCTGATGGATCAAACACAGTGCTACTCTCAGCACTCTTAGCTCCTGTTGATGGAGGGATTCTCTGGAGGGCTGAGGGGATAGGGGAAGATGAAGTGGGGAGGGAGATGGAATGAATGAATATGACTGAATGGATTTATACCCTGATACTTGCAAGCCAGTTAACAATGAACCAAAACAATCACTGAAAGAAGAAAAGGGCTTAACCAGTCTAGTGAAGACTAGCCTTGGAAATGGTACTTAATAAAGATGGGTGAGGGGTGGGGGTGGTGGCGGAGAGGGAGAGAGGAAGGAGGAGATACGAATTCAATAAACAAGTGCCTCAAGAACGTAGGAAGATACACTTCTTGCAAACTGGGAAGAAGGAGAAACAGGACTGAGGTATAATGACCTACCTATATTATGAAAAATGAGATGAAAATCAAAGTTACATTATCACTTTTCTACCAACCTGCATATATAAAAATATTTTCTCTTTTGAGCTTAGATTTAAAGCAGCATTGGTGCATTATCTCCTAGGACAGTTAACAATCACAGTGAAATCAAGGTTTTTAAAGACAAGTAATGAGTAGATGTTTCTAAATTTTAAAATAGGTAGGGGCTTTTTAAAAAAAACCGTTTTGAGGTTATGGTCTAAGGGTGTTTGTGCTTCACATCTTCAACTATGTACAAAGTATCAGTTACATTTCATGATAAAGTTTCCTTGCAGGCAATTTTTCTTTTGCCATTGGGCTTCCAAATGACCCCCAAATTCAATTTGTACAGAAAAAATGTCTCTTCTTACAGACATCCACATAGATTAGTAAATGTGTTAGAAAACTCACTCATTCCAGGCTCAGTCAAGTAGCTGTAGCGCTTACGTAACGCTAAAGATGCAAAGCTCTGTCGTCTATCTGCTTTCTCGGCCTAAAAAAGAAAAAAAAGAGAGAGAGACTGTGTCCAAATTCCTTGTGACCTCTGTATGGTTTTGAAACATTTTGAAGGATGGCATGTTGATGACTGGTTTATCTCTATTTTTCTTCGTATGGATTCTCCTCATGAAAATGGTAATTCCCTGTTGTGACTCTACAACCCCAGCCACTGTCTCAACCCAATTCCCATCATTTAGCAAATATAAGAGCACCAACACAGCAGACTACAGGGAACTACAAATACAAGACGAGCGTTACAGAGACTTCTGATGCTGAGCAGTAAATTTTCCCAAATCCTTCATATTTAAAACACATATATCACAATGTACACTCCCTCTATGTGAGTACATTCAAGGGAAAAGGGCACACGGCGCCTCATTCGGATTACTGCTGCTGTTTCTGTATGTTCAAAGGCATAAAGTGTAGATGAGGTTAAAAAAGGGTTAATGGCTTCATTAGAAATAAGATTCTATTTATTCTTACTGGGGTATGAGTTTTAAAAATCCAATTATCATATAACTTGGAAAAATATTAGGAGATGCCTCATTAGGAAAAATTCATTCAAAACCAAATGGAACTACTCTACTATACCCTTAAAAATGGCCAAGATAATTTTCTTTAAATGACAAATATTTATCAGTAGCCATGGAACACATAGTTGGTATTACACAGAACAACTTGACTTATACAATAAATCTTCATATGTTACTCATAATCTTGATTTGACTGTTACACAGAGTGGATACTAGGTGGAAATATGGAAAAATGTATATTTATACATGCCAAGCTACTACATTTAAAAATGTTTAAAGAATTTTAGTTTCTCTTTTTCAAACACTAGCGGGATCACATTCCTGAATGCCCTGGAGTATTCTCATGTACACGTGGAGGAAGAGTAAACCATTCTTTAAGAAAACCGTACACCCTTTACCTCACTTACGCTAAGATCTGCCAACATATAATCCGTTTCCCCACTTCAGCCCGCTGTAACTTCTTGTATACAGTTTCAATTTCTATTCTATCTCTGATAGAGTAAAAGCAGAAGTGTTCATATTACCTCATCATCTTGATCTGACTCTGTCTCCTTTTGGTTCCAAGAGGCATTGCAGAGACAAGGAATATTATAATGGACAGCAGGGAAAAGAATATCAGGATATGAAAAGGACTGAGTAGAAAGCACAAAATGCAAGCTGAATCAAGAGAGCAAAGCAAATCAAAAGAAGCCAACACAAAATATCAAGAACTGTACATCCACGGCAAATTAATGTGTGACATCATTTGAAAGCATAAAAATCTCTGAGCTACCAGCAGAAGCAGAAGCACCATACAGAGGACTCCATCATACAAACCATAACAACTTGACACCACGGTAACAAGACTCAATTTACACAAAGAGACTAATACAACTGGAGTTTCAGGAACTTGAATCATGTTACAAAGCATTCCTTAATTGCATACCAAGGGCCCACTTCTTCACGACCAGGGGAAGAGAGTCACAATAAACCAGTATCAAAAGATACCTTTTTATGTGCTGGCAGAGTGATATTTAAGTTGCAAACAGCTGTTTGAGGCAGTCCTTTTGTTGTCTTTGGTTCTTTCAGAAAAGACAGACGACCACAGGGCTCTTGGCTGGTGTCTCTAATCTAGAAGAATTTAGGTGGTTGACAGTTATAGAGAGGGACTTTTCTGAGGATTCCTGTCTATACAAGGATTAAACATGTTTATTTTACAGAGCCCTTCAAGAGGCAAGAAAAGTAAAGGGAAAAGATGATGGTAATAGTTACGGAACAACCACCGTGGTCACATGTAAACTCAACGGGATTTAGAATGCCAGGTTCCTAGATTAGACCCGGGATGGCTGTGTCTTCTTGTTTTACCCTGGTAATACGCTGTATAGTCTGGGTGATATACATTTTCTTCCCATCTAATAATTTCTCTTTCCCAAGGCCTCCATTTTAGCAACAATAATAACAGCAAATAACTGTCCCATGTCCTTCTGTTCTCGGAGGAGGAAGTTTCTCCAGACTGTCCTTGGGCTCCATTAAGATGGAACTTAATTATGGGGTTTGGATTTCAGCCATTATTTGATTAATAAGCATGAATGAGATCTGATGCATTTTATTATTCTAGATTGTTTGGTCTGACAAATATTTGCTTAAACAGAAACAATCATTTAGCTGTTTAAAAGGTAAAGGCTCTTTTTCGCTAATTATAAAGCTTTCCTGGCTCAAAAGTGCCCTGGGGGAGAACTTGGGCAAAATCTGACCTTGTTCCTCTGAATTCAAGTTTGATGGGTTATTTCAAACTGGATAAATCATTAAACTTTTTTCTTTTTATTCTCTAAGAGCTCTTTCTAAAAAATATTTATTTATTTATTGAGAGAGAGAGGGAGAGAGAGAATCCTAAGCAGGCTCTGCACTGCCAGAACAGAGCCTGATGTGGGGCTCAAACTCACAAATCATGAGATCACGACCTAACCTGAAATCGAGTCAGAAGATTAACTGGCTGAGCCACCCAGGCGCTCCCCACCTTTTTTTTTTTTTTTTTTTTTAATTCACAGAGTCTATTGGTGATTTACCTTGATGGAAAATGGCAGTCTATTTTCTTTGAAAGCATAAAAGTTAAAAACCAGCTGCTGTCCCCCTTTAGTAAGTGGGGCCAGGTTTCCATAACAATCAACATAAATAGGTTTTCCTTCCAGAACCTTTTGGAGCAAAAGAAACACATAATTTAATGTTAATTAAATTAGAAGAATTTTGAAATTTTAAGTCACATAATATTAAAAGACTGACATATTTCTATGTCACATTTGTCTCCTTATTAGGAAATTATTTCTATGGTGTTACTTGCCACAAAAATAACTCTTCAGGCTCACAATTCAACAATTGTGATTGGAAACCAAATCATGCACATGTATAAGACAGAATTATATATTCACTTCTATTCTAGCAACCTTAGACATGTTTGAGAAAGTGCTGACATCAATCGCATATTCATACAGACTTTGAAAGTTGGTTGTTTTTTTTTTTACTCCAATACTTTTACTGAGTTTGCAAATGGAAAATCATAGTAATGTGCTAAAGACAGTGACCATAAAAATAAAACAATTCAAGTTACCACAGGGAAGCACTGACCATGATGTAGATTCATTACTACTACATTTAAACCAAGATAGCCTCATACAAAGACACATAAAACATTAGAGGATAAGTCTATATCAAATTTTTTAACCAAAAATTGAAATCAATCATGAGCTTGATATTTCTAATAAGTGCTATTGTAACCTCAAAAGACAACCCCATATCCGGGGAATGTAATAAAACAAACTTGTTATGAACAAGGTACCTCAATATCTTTGCTTCTTGCAACTTCTTCAAAATTCTCTTGCTGCTCTAAAGTTTTGTCCACTTTGTCATCTGTCATGCAGAAACAGCGCAGGGAGGATTCTACAGGATCATTCATTTTGGCAAAAACAACAAACTTGGCCATATATGGAACACATATTAGTTCTCTGTACAGCTGTGAGGCTAACCCCACAGTTTCTAAAACTTGATGGCAGTCTGCAAGCCAAAATCTGAGAAACACAGAAGTGTGAAAATGAGATGATTTTAGTGAAATCTTAAAAATAATCATCATTAAAAAGTCAAAGCATATAAGGGAATGATACCAAAACATTAACTTGTTCATTTAAACAAACAGCAATGATGCTTACTCTGCTTACAGAAGGTCTACATTTATTATATGTTTGTTCCTTTGCTGAGGAAATGCTAAGGATTTTTTTTCTCTCTTGTCCTTCCCATAAGATTCTTATTCCCCTCGTATAATTACCCATGATGAGCCTTCCCTTCTACTCCTGCTTAAGAGTTTAATCTCTTACTTTACATTAGAAGGAATAAGGATTTTATGGAAGAAAATGGGAAAGACATGGAAATCCTATCTTTTTTCTTTGACACTATAAAAATTAAAAACAAGTTGCTGTCTTCCTTTAGCAAAGGGGCCAGATTTCCACAACGATCAACAGAAATAGGTTTTTACAAATTGCTGAGAACTAGCAGAAGCAAGTCTAGCACCGTAGAGCTGCTTGTAAGAACTGGATAAAATGTCGTACAGTAGTGAATTTTACATTTCTGAGTTAGGCCCAAGTTCACCATCAAAATTTTTAAAATTAATCATACTGGTGGTATTGAGCATAAAAACTTTTACTTTCCAAAAGTTAATAAAATTAATTCCTTAGTGCTTTTGGGAATCCTTTATTTCCATACCTGGCTGAAACATTGGTTGTAAAAGAGACACAATCCTTTATAAATGTCAGAGGTGTAGTTCCTGTGATGTCTTCCCACTGAGCAGGCGAGGTGCCTCCTGAGAGAACAAGAGCAGAAAACTTGACGTCATCATGGGAGATGCCCCTTATAATATCTTCTTCACCATCCTGTTTTTCCTGCACAGCCGGAACTTGCAAAACTTCAGCAACTTTCAATTAATGGCATGCCCTAAAGGTAGTTTTCCTCTATTCTCCTTCTAGCACTAGTGCTACCTTATAGTGATCTTCTTGTAAGATATTACATTTTTTAAAGATCATTTTTCTGTTTGGCAACTAAAGAATATTTTAAACCTGGGGCAACCACAGGCTATAAAGCTCATTTTGTAAGTGCAATTTATAGGTGCAAAGATTAGTTGTTCAGATAGACAATATAATTATCTTATTTTTAATTTTTTTTTTTAAAAAATACAAGAACTATCAAGAAAGTTAAGAAGCAGCTTATTTTGTTACAAAGGAAATTGAAGAAGATATAAAGAAATGGAAAATCTTTCTGTGCTCATGGATTGGAAGAATAAATACTGTTAAAATGTCAATACAACTCAAAGCAATCTACACATTCAATGCAATCCCAATCAAAATTGCACCAGCATTCTTCTCGAAGCTAGAACAAGCAATCCTAAAATTTGTATGGAACCATGAAAGACCCTGAATAGCCAAAGTAATATTGAAGAAGAAAACCAAAGCTGGAGGCATCACAATCCCAGACTGTAGCCTCTACTACAAAGCTGTAATCATCAAGACAGCATGGTATTGGCACAAAAACAGACACATAGACCAATGGAATAGAATAGAGACTCCAGAATTGGACACACAAATGTATGGCCAACTTATCTTTGACAAAGCAGGAAAGAATATCCAATGGAAAAAAGACAGTCTCTTTAACAAATGGTGCTGGGAGAACTGGACAGCAATATGCAGAAGAATGAAACTAGACCACTTTGTTACACCATTCACAAAAATAAACTCAAAATGGATAACGGACCTGAATGTGAGACAGGAAACCATCAAAACCCTAGAGGAGAAAGCAGGAAAAAACCTCTCTGACCTCAGCCACAGCAATTTCTTACTTGACGCATCTCCAAAGGCAAAGGAATTAAAAGCAAAAATGAACTATTGGGACCTCATCAAGATAAAAACCTTCTACACTGCAAAGGAAACGATCAACAAAACTAAAAGGCAACCGACGGAATGGGAAAGATATCTGCAAATGACATATTGGGCAAAGGGCTATCCAAAATCTATAAAGAAGTCACCAAACTCCACACCCCAAAAACAAATAATCCAATGAAGAAATGGGCAGAAGACATGAATAGACACTTCTCTAAAGAAGACATCCAGATGGCCTGAACAGGCACATGAAAAGATGCTCAACGTCACTCCTCATCATGGAAATACAAATCAAAACCACACTGAGACATCACTTCATGCCAGTCAGAGTGGCTAAAGTGAACAAATCAGGAGACTATAGACGCTGGAGAGGATGTGGAGAAACGGGAACCCTCTTGCACTGTTGGTGGGAATGCAAACTGGCGCAGCCACTCTGAAAACAGTGTGGAGGTTTCTCAAAAAATTAAAAATAGATCTACCCAATGACCCAGCAGTAGCACTGCTAGGGCTTTACCCAATGGATACAGAAATGCTGATGCATAGGGGCACTTGTACCCCAATGTTTATAGCAGCACTTTCAACAATTGCCAAATTATGGAAAGAGCCTAAATGTCCATCAACTGATGAATGGATAAAGAAGATGAGGTTTATATATACAATGGAATACTACTTGGCAATGAGAAAGAATGAAATATGGCCTTTTGTAGCAATGTAGATGGAACTGGAGAGTGTTATGCTAAGTGAAAGAAGTCATACAGAGAAAAACGATACCAAATGTTTTCACTCTTATGTGGATCCTGAGAAACTTAACAGAAGACCATGGGGGAGGGGAAGGGGAAAAAAAAAGTTACAGAGAGGGAAGGAGGCAAAGCATAAGAGACTCTTAAAAACTGAGAACAAACTGAGGGTTGATGGGGGGTGGGAGGGAGGGGAGGGTGGGTGATGGGTATTGAGGAGGGCACCTTTTGGGATGAGCAC
>NW_024412404.1:2163407-2337581 GCF_014898765.1 Herpailurus yagouaroundi
ACTGAGGAGGGCACCTGTTGGGATGAGCACTAGGTGTTGCATGGAAACCAAGTTGCTAATAAATTTCATATTAAAAAAAAAAAAGAAGCAGCTCATTTTGTACTGCCTAAATCATTTAATTTTCCAGTGTAAGAAGAGGAATCAGCTAGTCATAGAAACTACTCATAGAAACAAAAAAACAACCTATCTTAATCTAGGACTTTCTGTTAAAAATCATATTAGGATGATCAAATGATGAACTAACTCTGGAGTCCAGGTGATTATCACAACATGTGTTCTCCTGACCTTATAGCTTTAGTCTATTGGATTATATTCGTGACTTTGTGTGGTGAGAATCATGCCTTTGCTCTTGCTCTTCCCTACTCCTCGTTCTCTGTGGCAGCTCTGTTTTGTCCAAAGTCTACCCAATCTCCTGTAGTCTAAAGGGTTTTGCTAGGTCCACTGCCTCTGTCTAGGTCCTTGAGAGATTATCCAACTGCTCTAGGAGATTCAATACTACCTCAATAACCTTAAAAGAGTGCAATTATTAATACTACACTTAATGGCAGGGAAAAGAATATCACTGAATTTTAAATGAGTCATGATCTCTGCATCTTTAAAGAAAGGTACAGGGATAAAAGGTACAGAGATGAGGTGACAGACAAGCAAAATGTTTTATTCTTTTCTTTTTTCCCTATGCTTATAAAGTTGGCATGGATGTTTCAAAGGCTTTATATCTTTGTACAGAATGACTGCAAATGTTAGCTAGCATCCAGGGAAGTACAGCAGCAAGTTGACCAAACCTGTAATGCTACAGAGCAGGCGCAGATTGGGCGTGGTATCTCCCTTGTACCCGTTGGACACGCCTTCTCCTGAGGGCGGGGGCACCGGGATGGTCATTGTGATAGGTTTATGGAATTTCCTTCTTCTTGGTTCCACGGTGACGATTGGGCTAAACGTTGCTTTGTTTCCAAGAATCTTTTTCACAATTTCATCTGGAACAGGCTGGGCCTAGAGACAGAGAAAGGACCTTAAATGGAAGTTAACATTTTTCTGTCATTGGAAAATTGACTTTTTAAGCGAGGAGGAAAAAGCTCAAAACAGACAACCAAAAAAAAAAAAAAAAATTTTTTTTTTTTCTTCTTAATCCTTACTATTTCAGGAGGGCACAAAAAAGAACCAAAACAACTTAACAGTGTAGCAGGAACTGGTCAGTGTGTGTATTTCCCCAGCAGAAAACAGGCAACAGGAGCTTGAGTGACAGAGAGTGAACCAAGTCTCACAGCATAGAAGCCTTTTAGTCTAACTAAAAGTAAAGGTCAGCAAATATTGAGTCTAGTGTATGTTAAACCTATGCAGGACATCCAGTAAAACATTACATGGGCAATGTGTGCCCAGGCAAAAATTGAGGTTTTTCAGAGTTAAGTAACAAAAGGGCACTTAAGATTTCAATTCTAGACTACCAAACCTAATGTCTTCCTTATGGCTTCTTTGCTATTTGGTAAAATACTCAATACCAGAGATAGCTGAAGGGAACCTGATGTCACTGAAATATAAGGTGGTGTCCTCAGTCACAAGTTACTGACGGCCTTCTCAGAGTTTAGAGTACTTGACTCTAAAAAACCTCACAAAAAGAACAGGAACTTTAAGTTAAACTATTACAGACTATATTAATTAACACAAATTAAGTTACCTTCCTTACTATTTTCCTTTTTCAATAGGTCTAGCTGAAACAAGTAAATATAAGAAAGACCATCCTTGCCAAGATTTTCAGTTAGCCTTCCAAACCAAAACAAGTTCTAACTGGTCTGGATAAAACCCAGTGTTTATGATCTACTTAAATCAAAATGTGAAAGCTTGCAAGTTTCCTTAGTACTGATTTTCATGCTGTGGCATATTATAAACCAAATCAAATACAGTTTATTTCTTTAATGGTATATTTGCTCTTTTGGTGCTCTTGTCGCACATACTGAGACCAGTAACCTATGGTTAACAAAACAATCTTTCATCAGAAACCAAGGTATACTTTCAAAAGAAAACCCTAAAATACATACCTTATTTAATAAGCCACTAAGCTCACTTTATACTTCATGAACTAGGTTACTGCTTCCCAAACCGGCCCACTGCTTTGATTAGCAATATCGCTGGGGTGAGTTACCACAACGGTCTTCTGAGCAGAGCATGGTCACACGGTCTCTACATGTGCCAAGGAAACAAGTCTTTGTGAACATTACCTGGAGGCCCACGCGGATTCTTTTGGTTAAAGCACCCTCTGGGAATGAAGCCTGGACAAGGGGCACAGTGGTGCTGCTCAGAATCCCGCCTTCAGGGCCAATCTGGTTGCTTTCCTGCTTAATCCGTGAAACCACAGCGAAATACTGGGGGAAGTCCTTTGTGATGATCCTGCAGATACGCTTTTTCCCTAGCTCCTCTGGGCTGTCAAGTTCTGCAAGGACAAGTGAATGAAAAAGCTGTGAGAAGTCAATCTGCACAATACCTGGAGATAAACTGAAGTGTAATTTCAAGAGATAATACTACTTATATCCAGTGGTCTAAACAGTTTCTATGACTGAGAGGAAGTGATAGTGACCTTAACAATATGAAGCTTTGTAAAGCCAGTATCAAGCTATTCATATATAATATTTATAGGAAAATATTTCTATGAAAGAGGAACACATATATTCAAAAACTGGCATTTACCTCATCTGAACAGAGCTCTACTCTGTAAGAAGAGATACCTCATTCTGTGATTATTTACAATAATCTGCCCTCAGCTGCCAAAGTAGGAATGAATCAGAAGAAAGTCGGGCCTCATAAGAAAGCGAATAAAGTCTAAAGTATGTCTAAAAGGCTCTAGCACTTTATTTGAAAGCCTCTTTTAAAAGATGTTTAAATTACCCAAATGATTAACGTCATCAACACCAATTTCTGTCTGCCCACAGATAACCCTCATGCATCAATCCGCCTACCCACAATGGACCTATCTTCTTTCCTCCTGTGCACTGCCAAACTGACTTCTTCCTGTCTGTCCTCACTCTGGAAAAGGATTTACATTTGTCTAGCCCTGCTGTTCAATAGTGTGACTCACTTTTCTTTGTACATCACATCGAAAGGTCGAAGTCCAGCTGATCTGGTTGTGGAAATGGCTTTGCCCTGCCACCCCTGTCCGAGCCACCTCCTAGCCATCTCCCTGTCACCCGCCCCTCCTTACTACAATTCGTTCCCTACAGGGCAACCAGATGGGTCTTCTTTGAAAAGCCGGATCTGATGCATAATGTTGGCAGGTTTAATGTAAATAAATGCTTTTTTAAATCATATGAAATAAATATTCGAGACTAGTCAAGAGTATTTGGGAAAAATAGGCTTGTGAGGAAGAATTTACTTTATAAGATTTTAATAGTTATCTAGAAGTATCAAAATAAAATTTATATGGAGAGACATGTAAGAATATATATAAGATTAGATAAATAGGTGAGCAGGATAAAAACACAGAGCAAGAAATAGATTTAAATTTATATATGTATACACACATATGTGGTATATATATAAATGCATATATATCAACTTTTATGTATTATATATTATATATTTAAATGAATATATTTAAATCAAAGTCATATATTTAAACTTCAAATCAGTGGGGGAAAGATGGCTGATTTAAGATGGTACTGACATAATTGAAAATCTATTTGGCAGAACAGAGATAATTCACTATATTTTATCACATATAAATATAAATTCCAGCTGGATGAGAGACTTAACTACTTAAAAAAATTAAAATATTACCATAAACCAATCAAGAGAATATGTCTCAGCCTTCGTTAGGAGAAATTTTTATATTTAAAACTGGAAACCCAGAAGCCTAAAAGATAGTTTTGGCTATAAAAATGCAAAGTTTTCTATGGCAAAAATAGTAAGCTTAAAAGACAAAAGGAAAGCTAATAGTCACACATGGCAAATAATGGATTGATATGCTCAGTATCAATGGCAGCTACAAGTTGAGAAGAAGATGACAGACAAGCCAATTGAAAACAGCAAAATATTATAAGCAGGCAAGTCACAGAAGCTGAAAACTGGTCAGAAAAATGCATATTAAAATGTTCAAACTTGACAATTTACATGGAAATACTTATTTAAACATGATACAAAATAAATATTTGAGACTAGCCAAGAGTATTTTGGAAAAGTAGATTTGTGAGGGAGAATTTCTCTTACAAAAATTTAAAACTTCTCTAGATGTATTATAATAAAACAGTTATATGGAGACCTCGCTCTCCCGCCACACCTTGCAGGGAGTGGGGGTTGGGCGGGAGAGGCTATTTCAATACGATGATCCCCAACAGCAAACACCTCTCTGAGAAGGTGGCAGTAGGGGTGAGATGCGAGGGTGCCAGGCAGGTAATGACTGACTAGTATAAAGCACAGAAAGTGAGCACAGAAGCAAGATGCGCAAAAAAAAAAAAAAAAAAAAAATGCAAAGTCTGCTCCTTTTTAGGGAAAACTCTAATCTGCACATCTGTATACTTTTATAAGAGAAATCTGTAGAAGAAACATTCTAGTATTAGTACTGGTCACTTCTGAGGCCTGGGAGATGGGACTGAAGGTGAGGAGCTAAGAAGGGGGTGGGGGAGTACCTTTGGGTTCACACAGCTGGGATGGTCTTGTTACAAAATAAAGGGGAAAGTCCCAAACTTCAGGGAGAGGTGTTGGTTTTGTCTTTGTTGTTACTCACATAAGCCTCTGTTCATACCTCTGACACACACAGAACAGGTCCTACCATTGTTTAACTATGAACATGTCTGCCTCCTTCATCAGATACACAGGGCTGAGATCACAGCTTATTCTGAATAGAAATTTATAGAAAGGGAAGATGAATGGTTAGGTAATTGGATCGGTGACATCTTCTCATTTTACAGATTACCCACCAAACAGTGAGGTGGGAACACCAAATTGTCAAATAGGAGACAGATAGGGTCCCACTCAGATCACAAATGGAACTAGAATTTGGTCCGTGTGGTTTCCTAACCATCTGCTTCTCCTCTGCTCCATCCAAATCTAAATATTGAGTTTTTAGTGAAAGAAAATAAAACAAAGGCAAATAATTTTTTTTTAAAAAAGGTTAATATAGAAAAACAGGAAGGAACCAAAGAGCTCGCTCAGGAAAATATTCTTGGGTGGGGTGAGAGGGGGGGCGTTCAGCTATTCAGCAATTGACAAAACTGGATGGATAAGTTTTCCATCCCGAGAGGATATATTTCCCTTCCCATGATTTGGCTTCTTTTTGAAAGTCTGAATTCCCAGAGTTCATAATTCATGTGGCAACTGAGAAATTCTGATGATTAGTTTCAGTTGCTGTGCATCTGATCAGCTGCAGCTAAGCAGACATTGTTCACCTTGGTCTCAAATTTGTGATTATGTTCTTCAGAAATAGCCTGGGACTCCACACAGTGCGAGCAATATAAGAAGACCCCACCGTGAAATTACATCTTCAAACAAGAAAGATTTCCTGACTCCACATGTAACAAGCTGTGTATCCTGTGAGCATGAAGTTTACTCAAGTTCAAGCTGGACATACCAGAGGCAGTGAGGCACCTTTTGGGGGACTCGGGGAAACATGCATTCTTAGCTGTGTGTGTGTGTGTATATGTGTGTGTGTGTGTGTGTGTGTGTGTGTGTGTGTGTGTGTGTATTGCAGGTATGTGCATGCACATTTGTGAGGAGTTAAGGGAGAGACAGCTGTATCACCCCTGGAAACTACAATAGCAATGGACTGGGAAGAATGGCCGCTTTATGTAGCAGAGGCAGCCAGGCCACACTCTGCCATATTGCCTTTGATAAAGAACGAAAGCCACCCCAAATATAAAGTGAGTGTGTCCATCTCAGATGCAGCCGATGAGCGGTAAATGGAAAAGCTCAGGTTCTTACTCCACACTCGACTTATAACATCTTTTAGGATTTGCCAGTGGTTCAGGAACACTCTGTGTTGTACCCACTCTGAAATTGACCAATTTTTCCATCATCATTAAAACTTGCATAATTATTGACCTCCACTGTTGTATTTAAAAAATTTTTTTAACGTTTTATTTATTTTTGAGACAGAGACAGAGACAGAGCATGAATGGGGAAGGGTCAGAGAGAGAGGGAGACACAGAATCTGAAACAGGCTCCAGGCTCTGAGCTGTCAGCACAGAGCCTGACGTGGGGCTCGAACTCACGGACCATGAGATCATGACCTGAGCTGAAGTCGGAAGCTTAACTGACTGAGCCACCCAGGCTCCCCTTTAACAGGTATTTTAAAGATAAGCCTTGGGGTGCTTACGTGGCTCAGTCAGCTGAGCTTCCGACTTTGGCTCAGGTCATGATCTTGTGGTTTGTGAGTTTGAGCCCTGCATTGGGTTCTCTGTCATCAGCACAGAGGCTGGATTCTCTGCCCCCCCCCACTCTCTCTCTCTCTCTCTCTCTCTCTCTCTCTCTCTCTCTCAAAAATAAATAAATATTAAAAAATATATAAGCCTCACACCAAAGAAACAACTACTGTGCAAATTTTGGACATCAGAATCCCCATGCACCATTCCTTAAACAGGATCATATACACATACTGCCCTCCTAAATTACTTAGATTCCCAGGCCTCTGCATGATGAAATGGAGAAAAGATATCGTTCCTTTTGAACTTTTTTTCCTGAGAATAAAACTCAATACAAAGGTGAAGACTACAAAAAATATTTAAATACTGGTTTATAAAAAGAAGCATAATCTCTAAGAGCTACAGTTGAAGGCTAGGCTATTACATGTTGGGATAGCTGCATAAGTTAGACAATAAATGATGTGCACAGTGGGTAAACGTGAAGAGACAAGAGGAGGAAGTGAAAAACAGTAATATTACTATGTAATTCATATGGCCTGAAAATCGATCACAAGATCTTATTGGTCATCATATAGGACAAAGGTTAAATAAATTATGATAGATTCATACTATGGAATACAGTGCAGTATTAAAAAGAATGGGCTAGAAGTATATGTTTTAATATGTATATCTCCAAGCCATATTAAATGGAAAAGTCACCAAAAAATGTGATAACAATCGACTAATCACATCTTTACATGTTGATGTATAAATTCATATAATGTACATAAAATTTAGGGGACAGGGAAAGAGAAAAGGAAAATTATAATATATATAATAATGAGTGTATGCTTGTGTGTTATTACATGGTAATAATACTAATACTAGTATTAAATAATAAAATGATATAATCAATAATATAACAGATTATTAAAATTTTAATGTGGATTCAACTCAAACACATTTTCTCTATTTCTTGCTTTAAAAAAAGGAGACTGAAACACAGTAATGAAATGATCTTAGCTGACTCGAGAGGCCTGAAAGAGGAAGGAAGTTGTCGACACACAGCAGCTGGAAGCCCTGACTTGTGGCCATATTGTCCATCATAAGCACCTGATCACGAGACTTTTTATTCTATTTATAGTTTTGATAAACTGTTAATGTATATTAAAACCAGATTTTCTTTTCATAAAATGTGAAGTAACCACAGTAAAATTACGTTAAATTAAATGACGTTTGATATTGAGGCTTGGCCCATGGCAGGTATTCAACTAGTATCCACTGAACAAAGACATCACTGGAAATTAATAGAGACTCACACTTTTCATACCAAATAACTGCATAATTCTATAAATCTTGCTTTAAGGGGTGTCTGGGTGGCTCAGTCGGTTGAGCATCCAACTCTTTTAATTTCTGCTCAGGTCATGATCTCATGGTTTGTGGGATTGAGCCCTGCATCAGGCTCTGCACTGACAGCATGGAGCCTGCTTGGGATTCTCTCTCTCCCTCTCTCTCTGACCCTCCCCCACTTGAACACACAAACACACACTCTCTCTCTTTTTCAAAATTAAACAAAAAATCTTGCTTTAAAATATATATAGTTTAGTAGACTGATTATTGTTTGTTCTTTTAATAATTTTTTAAAAAATTGTATGAGGAAAAGTGGATCTTGTCTTCCTACTCTTTAATCCACAGTAAATTTTATTATGTCCATGTGTTTATAAGAGAAATTACTGTTTACTTAATGGACGTTTATCCAAAGGGCATTGAAAACTTATGAGAATATCAAACTCTTCTGAAAAGTTCCATGTTGCAAACTAAAAAAGTATGCCAGAAAAGTCACATTTCCAGGCAAATAGCAATAAAGTCTAATTATGTATATATGAATAATGTCAATATTCTTTCCAGGACTGAATATACTTGTACTCAGATTTCTTTTTCTTTAGAGACAGAGAGAGAAAGAATGCGAGCAGGGGGGCAGGGCAGAAGGAAAGAGAATCTTAAGAAAGTGCCATGTGCCATGCTCAGTGTGGGGCCCAACACAGGGGTTGATCCCACAACCCTGGGATCATGACCTAAGCTGAAATCAAAAGTTGGATGCTCAACTGATTGAACCACCCAGACACCCCTGTATTCAGGTTTTAAAATGGTCTATTATTAGGTTAGAGAAGCAGGAATATAGAACCAAGAATCTTTGCTATGCTCCTATCCTTTCCATTGATAAAACCAAGAAAATAACCTACAGACATGATGCCTGTGTCCTAGTCATACCCACAGAAAACCCAGCTTGTGTGTGCTCCAATCTGGCAAGATCATAAGATCTTGCAAGATCTGGCAAGATCACCAGAGCTATCTATTAAAAGCACAGATTCCTAGGTTTCTCTCCTGGAGATTCTGACTTGGTAGGCCAGGAGTGGAACCTGAAAAGCTGTTTTTCACAGTCAATTCAGGTGACTTTATGACTTGACATGTCTGGGAAGCAAAGTCTTAGACTTCACCCTATGTCTGTCCCTAAAGATTCAGAACACAAATTGTGAAAAACATGACAATAGGATCTTATGAAAAACATTGCAAGGATGGTTCAATATGAGAAGAGGAGCTTATGAGGCAATAATATCCATTACTGTTTTTTTTTAAGTTTATTTATTTGAGAGAGAGAGAGAGAAAGAGAGAGAGACAATGGGGGAGGAGCAGAGAGAGAGAATCCCAAGCAGGCTTTGAGTCGTCAGCGCAGAGCCCAATGTGGGACTTGAACCCACAAACTGTGAGATCATGACCTGAGCTGAAATCAAGAGTCAGACGCTTAACCCACTGAGTCACCCAGGTGCCCCTATCCATTACTTTTAAATGGCTTAAAAAAAATTTACTAAACCACTCCATACCTATAGAATTAAAGGAGAAAATGACATAAAAATAAAGAGCTTCTTACCCTTCAGGGTGATTGATAGACTATGAAAAGACCCTAAAACCCCCTCTCTTTCTCTGTTTAATCTGTTACTAGTAAAGTTTTCTCTCTCTCTCTCTCTCTCTCTCTCTCTCTCTCTCTCTCACACACACACACACACACACACACACACACACACACACACACACGATTAAGGGAAAAGAAAGAGATGAGTTCTGAAACAGGTAGCCTTGGTCAGGAGGAATGTTACAATTTACACTCACTGAATGTCTACTTTCTGGCAAGTCAGTTACTATTTGTCCCACAAAGCATTTGGTAAAGAGGGTGTGTGAAGTTCAAAGAGAATAAGTGACCTGTCCAAAGTGACCTGTCTGCTTTAGAGCTTAGAACCTAGGTCTAGGAACAGGGTCAGGGAGAAGGGATGAAGTCACACAGACATGGACTTTAACCATGATTTAACACAATGTATTTGCAGATTACCTGGCACAGGGGTGGTAGCTGATAAATGGATGAGTAATGGACAGATATGCAGATACCCTGGTCCAGAAGGTGATGTCCCTTCTTGTTGGCTTGCTCTATGAGCAGAAAGCTCTGATTACAGTGGCACTTTCTGCTGTGCGATAAATGGAAACTAATGTTCTACAGTTTTCTTCACTGATTAATGATAAATTTCTCAAGCACCTTGTAACTCAGTTTCTTTATTTGTAAAAGGTGGGACAGCTTTCTCTGTAACTGAGATTTTGCAACAGAGCAAGAAGAATAAAAAAATGCTTTGTGAATATAAATGGTTACAGAGATTATCATACAATGAAGCATAAATAACAGGAGTGAAATCATGTTCCCACTAAATGGGTTAATCTTAAAGCTTTCAAATGATCATGCTTGATTAGTTTTGCCTCACTCTTACATGCACATGATTAAATATCTAGATAAGTTGGTCAGATGGGACCATGATTCTTTTTCCTACACCAAATTTGTTTTCTGAAAGCTGTTTGTGAGTGTGGGGTCAGGTTTGACTATGAATAGTCTATAGAAGGAATACAACCTCAAGTTTTCACAAAGGATGATTTCTGTACCTAGAGTTTAATTTTTAGTCAGGTGAATATTCTGCTCAGCATGATCCTCTAAGAAAGGAGAATTTGATATGAGGTGTGGGGGGAAAACTGAGGCCTACAATGTTAGATTTCAAAAGGGCAAGCTAGCCAGGATGGTTCTCTGGGAAGTCACTGGAGACAGCTGCCTTGGGCTCAAATCTAACTCTCCAACCAGCGAGCTTGGACTTTGGATAAGTTCCTGAACTCTGAGCCTTAATGTTCCCTGTCTATAAGATCAGGATAAGAAAAGCTTCCTCTGGGGTAGATATGACAAATAAATGATATAAAGCCACCAGCATAGTTCTGTTCATGTAATAATTCAAGCTACTTATTCTTTCCAAGGTCATAGAGCTTTGGAATAGAGGAGAAACAGAAAACCAATCTGTGGCAGATCTAAGGTTGGATTAAACAACAACAACAACAACAACAACAACACATTATGTCTATATCTCTATGGTGTATGAATCTTAATTGCTGTCATTTTAATTTCATTCCAGTTTTCAAAATAAAGTTTCACTAATTACAAAGTATTAAATATAAGAATTTATAAATAAATTGGGAGAAATGAAGGAAATAAAAGACAAGTCTGTAACATTCAACTCTGGCTATAGAATATGTGGAACACCAGGGCACTTGTAATATATTCAGTCAAATATTTCAGGAAATCATAGACGTTCATCTCCTCGGAATTCAAATTCAGCTTCATCTGAATATGCAACTTTTGTAATAAGTCTGTCCAAGAAGTTGCAGGGAAAAAAAAAACCCAAATGATACAACTTGATCCTTCTTCCTCAATGTAAACATAATAGAAACCTCTCCAATTTTGTCCAACTTTTATTTTGAAATAATTATAAATTCATGGGAAATTGCAAAGATTACAGAGAGGTCCCATGTACAGGTACAATTTTAGAAATTTAACTCCTATTCTTATTCAGTTCCAGTATGCACTTTATATCTGTCTTGATCAGCATTATTTTACATCTTTGTGCAAGGTAAGGATCTTCATTGTTATTCAGATTTGTACAATGCATTGAGAGCTAATGATGATTGTCTAGAAACAATGAATTATCTATTTGTTTTCCCCTCCGGTTTTAGCAATCCATACAATTTCTGACAATTATATTTTAAAATTATTTTTTGAAAACTAATTTCTAATCATTTTGTGTCCTTTCCCTCCCATGCAGACCACCTCTCCTCATTTGGTTGTGGCACCCCTTCCTTTAGAAAGTTGCTTTCTCTCTTGGGTATAGGTCACTGAATTATTAAGGAAATGTATCATCAAGAGTGGGGACATAGGCTTGGATACAAAGCATTTATTTTTCCATTCATTCAACAAGTTATGGTGTGGTGACAATACTGTGCCAAGAGCTGCTACATGCACTGGGAATATGGCTGTCAACAAGTCAAGCCAAGTCCCTGTCCACAGGGACTTTACCGTACATCATGGAAGATAGCAAAGTTCAAAGTTGCTTGTTATGGAAGAAGACAGGCCAGATGTTGTGGACATATTTACCAGGTGGATCTAACTTAGTCTGGGGTTTAGGGAAGGCTTTCTGGAAGAGAAGTTAGGGAGTGTTTGCTCATGCTGGAATAATCACTATAAGGGTTTCCTCCAGGATTGCAGAAACTTTATATTCTATGCATTGGCTTCTCTATGTATTTTTTCCAGGAAAATGTTCTTCCACATTTGCTTAGTTTTCCACTTATGTAAATAAAAAGGCATGGCTTTCAGGCAATTAGCTCCATTATGGCACTTTCGTCAACCCTTTGTTTAAACCATTACTACGATATGAAGGCAAAAAACAAATAATATAATCCCATGTTCAAAATCAGGATCATATATAATTCTTTAAAGCTGAACACCATAAATCAGTAACCCAGCATGTGCAGCAGATACAGAAGCACAATGAACTCCAAGGGCCCTAGACCTGCTGTGTCCAGCACCCTGGCCTCCATTCTCATCTGCACTAAAGGTCATAAAAGCTTGCACCCAATCTCTCAGCCTTGCTTCCCTGTCCTCAGAGGGCCAAGAGCCCCATTCTGTCTGACAAGTGGGTCAGGGTGTCTGACATCATTATTTTGACCTACTAATGTTTTATAAAAAGATGTAAATGCTGGCAAATCCATTTACACAGGCACATATAAGTCTCGGTGTGGTTAATGTTTATTTGGCTTGGCCCCATTCTCATTTCCCAGCTAGTTGGTTTGGGGTAGCTGTTCTATTTCCCTTCCTTTTGCGCTATGGTAGGTATCAAGCAACTGATTTAAAATGAGTTTTATGGCAACAGGCTGAAGGGTTTAACTGATAGTATTTGGTATACTTTTTGTTTTTTGACACCCTAACATAATCTTCATTTGGTTAAGTTGTTTTCACTTTTTCCTCCAGAATTTTTCAAAATTGTTAACAGATTTGTCCAGCAGATGGTGCTGTGTACAACATAAAGCTACGTGTTCCACTTCTCAGCACTGGACGCTTCTACAATCTAACTTGATGCTTTAAGATTATGCTTTTGTCTCATGCCTGATGAATTAAAAACGAGTTCATTTGAAATGAACCAAAGTAGCAATTTTTAACTGAAACATCTGCCTCTGTAATTATTGTTCGTATAGTTAGATAACAAAATTATGGAAAATTAGTTTTCTGTTACTTGACATTATGGTTATCAATTTCTCTTTCCTGCTTCAACTTACAGAAAAAAAGCATAATTATTTTATCTAAAATGCATTATTTTAAACTTTCACTTGGTCTCATGGGAAAACAATGACAACAGGAAGGAAACATTTTCCTGGCATGATGGCATTGTTTGGAGAGCTTCAGCAACACTTTGGTCCAACACAGTGGTTGGGATTTTAAAATAATAGCATAATTCCTATATGTTCAAAGCATTCTTGTGATGCTTAGGTAGCAATGATTTTGATTTTAAAATCTAATAAATGTGTCTCTCCAAATCTATACATTGTCCAGAGAAGCACCATCTAAAAGAAATATAATGCAAACCACATTTGGAACTTTAAATTTCTTTACAGCCACCCTGGAAAATTAAAAAGGAACAGGTAAAATTAATTTTAATGGTATCTTTTTTTTAAAGTAGGCTCCACACCCAACACAGAAGCCCAACATGGGGCTTGAACTCACGACCCTGAGATCAAGACCTAGGCTGAGAACAAGAGTCAGACACTTAAGCAACTAAGCCACCCAGGTGCCCCAATTTTAATAATATCTTTTATTTAGCCCAGTATATCCAAAACAGTACCATTCCAACATGTAGCCAATGTAAAAATTATTAATGAGATATCGATTGGGGGGTTGCTCTGCACATCTGGTGTAGTTTACATTCACAGTACATCTCAATGTGCACTGGCCCCATTTCAAGTGTCCTGTAGCCACGTGTAACTAGTGGCAACCCTAGTGTCAGTGCCACACTAGAGCATTTCTCCAGCTCTTCAATTTTAAGACCTCCAAGGAGGAAGGATTCTTCTACTAGTGAATCCTCTCAGGTCCAGCAAAACCATAAGCCACAAAACACCCTTTGGGGTCTGACTTTAGAGGCAGAATTTTAAACATGTTTAATTGAACTTTGTGAGTTTAACTAAAGATTTTAAACAAACTTACAAAGTAGATTCAACTTGGTTCGCTTTAAAGATGATGTTTTTGGGGGGGGAGCAGAATGAATTTATTTTGTGTTTTCCAGTATCTTTTTCTCAGCAGACAGAAAAAGTGCTAGGACAAGATCTGGGTCCGCCTCCAAAGAGGAAAGTCGCTTCTGCCACATGATATCTTATTGGTAACAGCAGGTTCTTCACACCCAGACCAACTGTCCTCTGTCATTCTAGCCTCTTACTTCAGTAGAGCTCTGCTAACACACCTGCTTCATTAGCATAACCATTGATGCTTGTGTCTCCAGGCTCCTAGTGGCAGAAATAAATCTTAATTCTACCACATTTTGCAATGACAGTTTTTCTTGAATCCACACCATATCCTTTTGAGTCATATAAGAACTAAGATGGTACCTTGATGAGTAATGCAAGATTTAAATAGCAGCTAACATTTAAGTAACATTTTTGTTTCACGCGAAACACTTTCATAGGCATCCTTCATTTGAGAATACAGAAAGGCAAAGGGGTATTATAGAAAAACAACCAAATTTGGGGTCAGAAGCCTGGACTTTAGAAGTCTAGATCTAGATCTATTTTCCTACCATTGCCTGACTATGTAGTGGTGATGGAGAGAATGTCACCTTCATCAACCCTGACCAGGGCTTCAATTAGCCACGTGCAATTTGGAAAAGGGTGCCACTTAGGACAGACACCGCCCTGCAGGTAAATGGCTTGGGAACATTAGTTAAGATTGCCTCTTTGTCCTGCAGGCCAGTGTCGGAGAAGATGTCTTGGCAAGGGGAAGAGGCAAGATTTCAGTTCCTACTTGCTCTCCTGCACAACTGTACACCGCAGCCATGACAAATACTAACATTGATTGAGTGGTTCTTATGCATCAGACCTTGGATTAAGAACTTTATATATATTAGCTCGTCAGTTCCCCCTTAGCTCTCTATGAGGTATCCTCACTTTACAGATTTAAATGAAATTTTAGAAAGATTGAGTGCTTGGTTAGGATAACACAGCTAGGAAGTCAGCATGGGAATTGTGGTCTATGTGACGTCCACAGATCCTGATCCTAACCACCATATTACACTAGGAAAATTATCCTCCTCCTTACACTTGTCTTTCTTTGGAGCTATTCTAACTACTCCATTTGTGCACTTGGAAAGGCTTTGCAAGTTTTGAAATATTACAGAACCATATCTAATCTTTACAATTGCATGGTATAGTAAAAGTCAGTTATCAAAATATTGCCTAAGATGATTTTTAACATTTGGGTTTTAAGATTTTTCAGAGAATAAGGTGCAACAGGACTGGTTATAAAAATAGCATATAGATTAGTTACAGAGCAGAATTTATTTATGGAAAAGAGGGTAAAAAAGGAGACATTTATAATAAAACATGTAATACCAAGAGTCACTTGCCATGGATGACAGATAAGGCTTATTGTTATAAATTGGGGAAATTAATAAGTTAAAACAACAGGATGCTTTTTTCTTTTTCTTTAAGGAAGTCTTGAGTGATCTAGTCACTGGTTTATTTTCTGTACTATTGTTATGATGCTCATTAACAACTATCCAGGAATAAACAAAGGGGGGGTGGGGCAGAGGGAAGAAGGTAGAACACAACATGAAAACTTCTGTTCTGCGCTCATGCTTCTTTTCCTATGAGAACTTTGAATAGCTGGACCTTAGGGAAATAGAAGTGTTGGATTTTTTTTTAAGAGATAGGATGATTTTGATTTTTGTCTGTTTTTAGAAGGGGGATGTTCCAGTATGAATGGAATGTCTTTGGGTACTAGAGAAGAGTGGTGATAAGTGGGGCTTAAGCTTGGTATGAAATCTGATTGAGTTTCAGCTATAAAATATGTATAGTACTTCCTTCATTATTGTTACTTTAAAACTTAATCCATGAAGAAAACCACTGTGCCTGGAGAATTTAGTCCTTATTTTTGCTGAAGTACCTCCAGTGCTAGATTCTTTAAGCCTAGAAGTATTTACGTTTTCTTTTAATTGCCTAAAATAGAACCAAAGTTTAACTGGTCTTTAAAAATGTAACAAAGAAACTCTATCTACTATTTCCAAGATAACACACAGAATCCAGGACAGAGGGCTAATATCATCATTTCTTGACATATGTCCTGAGTATGGAAGCTCGAGGGGCATAATTTCTAAGCAAAGATATGACTAATTCCAATTTAAAACTGGTTTAATAAAAACAAAATGAAGGTAATCAGCATGAAACCATGGAAATCCATTCCATAAATAATCCTTAAAAATTGAAAAAAAATTGCGGGTGCCCCAAAAACTGGTGGCTCAGTCAGTTAAGTGTCTGACTCTTGGGTTCAGCTCAAGTCATGACCTCACAGTTCATGATTTCGAGCCCTGTGTCAGGGCCTCCTTGGGATCCTCTCTCTCTGAGCCTCCCCTGCTGTCTCTTTCTCTCTCTCAAAATAAATAAATAAACTTAAAAAAAAAGAATCTACTATTTTTTTTTCAAAAATTCTACCTGTGCCTGGTAGGATGGACATATTATAATCTATACTCAAAAATGAAGGAGACTATATTTGAATATTCAGTGTTTTTGCTAGAACTACAATGTCCAATGAGGTAGTGAGTGGCCACATGTGGCTATCTGAAATTTATTAAAGAAAATTAAATATTACCTTCCTCAACTGTACGAGTCATATTTCAAGTACTCCGGAGTCACATGTGACTAGTGATTACTCTTGGACAGCCCATGTATAGAGTATTTCCATCATCGTATAAATCATCACCTACTAGGCAGTACTGTTTTAGAATGTTCAGTATTCTTCCTAGAATAATGTTAATTTCTCAGAAATTTCCTCAAAGTAAATGCTCCCCTTTAATTTTCTTCTCCTGTAGATTAACATTAATGACATTTGGGGTAGAAGAAATAGACCAATGAGAACTTTTCCTCCAGCTAGCTACATATTTTGAGAAGTTCCTCCTTCTGCCCCTTACCAGCAAGGGGGGAAAACCTAAATCAGCATTGTGCCTGACACTGGGGGTTCAAAGGTGATTAAGACATGTACCCTGCCTTCAAGAGGTTACAGTATCAAGGTAGGTACCTAAAAAGAAAGAAAGAAAGAAAGAAAGAAAGAAAGAAAGAAAGAAAGACAGACAAAGAGAGAAAGAAAAGAAACAAACTCCTTGTGTAGGAGACGCTACACATTACAAACTAATAATCTACATTGGCATTTAAGAAATACTAGATACATGAAAATATTTACATACTTTATTTTCCTTAAAATAACCACCCTCTCTGGATAACCCATTTTTCTTATTCTCTCCATTTTTGAATCCTGAATCATCTATATTCTTTTACTATTTTCAAAATGCTAATTCAATTCATTCTCTTAAGATGTATTCTTTTTAAAATTTTTAATTGTGTTTCCTTATCAATTTCCTTAGAAGAGAATGACTAGGTAATAAAAATTAGAAATCATAATTACCACTGCATGTTCCTATCAGAGATTATTTGAATTTATAGCTGATATATGATATAAATATCAGTATCATATGTAAACATTTAATATATGCTCATTTAAGATGATTATTCTCCTGAACCTTAAATCTAGAGGTTGGTAGGAATTTTCCTGTTTACATTTATTTTCTTCTCCACAGGGCACACATTTCTAAAATAAGTGGGATATGGTTAAATCTTTGAAAACAAGATAGAACCAGATTTCTAACCCCAGCGCTGCTACTTAGTTTGGGTAATATTAGGTAAGTGACTTGACTTGTCTGAACTTCTGCTCCCTCATCTATAAAGGGTGATTAAAGGGGTACGTGGGTGGCTCAGTTGGTTAAGTGTCCGACTTCAGTTCAGATCATGATCTCAGGGTTCATGGGTTTGAGCCCTGTGTTGGGCTCTGTGCTGACAGCTCAGAGCCTGGAGCCTACTTCAGATTTTGTGTCTCCCTCTCTCTCTGCCCCTCTCCCGCTCACACTCTGACTCTCTCTCTCTCTCAAAAATACACATTACAAAAATAAAAAAATAATAAACAGTAAATAAATGTTCAAAGAAAAATTTTTTAAAAGTGTGATTAAAACTACCTACTTTATAGTACTATACTTTTTTTTTAAATTTTCATACAGAAAGGAATTTATCACTCTCTCCCAAATGCTAGAAACTCAACAATTACTAATTTCCTCCTACCCTGCTGTAAAAACATCTTTAAATTCTTGGTTGGCAGTGATGAACTGTGTCTTTTACAGAACCTTTGATAGGACGATTTTTTTCTATAGAATGAATAGTGACAACAGCTGATATTTATTGAGGACTTACTATGTGACAAAGGCTGTATTTCATAAGTGCTTCACAGAATTATTTTTTCCCAGTAACAGCCCTATGAAGTAAGGAAGGTATCTCCATTTTGCAGAAGTCAAAGAGGCTCACAGGGACCAAAGAACTTGACCATGGTCATCCCTCAAACACCCGAGTCGTTCTAGCGCCTTTGTCGTCACTCTGAAACCAGAAGACTGTGCTGGGTGCATTCCAAAAGCCAGTGAATTAAATGCTAGGACAGAGAATTTTATGGCAGGTGAACTACATCTCCAATAAAGCTATTCTTTAAAACACTTGCTGAATTTGTAGTGATTAGGGAGTCAGTATAAAGATTAGTCAGGCTCAGTCGGTCTAGCGTCTGACTGGCTCAGGTCATGATTTCACAGTTCATGAGTTTGAGACCCACATCAGGTTCTTCACTGACAGTGCAGAGCTTGCTTGGGATTCTCTCTCTCTCCCCCTCTCTCCCGCTAGCTTGCTCTAAATAAATAAATAAATAAACAAACAAACTTAAAAAAATTAGAGTCATTCTGTGATGCATTTGGCCTCTAATTGTTTTTCACCCCTTTAAAGGAAAAGTCTGCATCAAGTACCTACTCTCAAAACAAGTCCATTCCCAATGTCTACTAAGAAAACCTGCTTTGTTGTAAGGGTCAGAGAGCTGAAGAAGGTGTGTATGGGAAGTGACACACTCGGCTATGTGCCCTACTAGGTCACAGACTACGACACAGACTCCAATAATTAGTCTTGCAACTTGTTATTGCCCAACAGAAGTTAAAAATTCACGAAGAATGTTGACATAATCGGGGAGAAGATGGAGACACAAGAAAGGATCCAGAAATAATAACTCCGAAAGTAAAATGTGAACATATTTTCTTAAAAATGTCCTGCATGCTTTGCATACCTTTCACTATTATTTCCCCTCTTCCTGACACATTTTTCATTTAGAAAACTTTCTCAGGTTTTGGAAAGATTAATATATCTCATTGAAGATGGAAAGAATCATCAAGTGGTATTTGTACATTAGTGTTATGAAAACAAAAGGCTGTTGGATTGACTGGAACTTCATGCCTTGGATACAGATAAGAGCATAAATGCTGAGGAACCAGACCCCAAGCTCAGGATGCAGACATGTGAGGTTCAGGTGCAGTTAACTCTGGTGTAGTCATGCCTTTGATTTCTATCTGCAGACATTGACAGAAACCAGGACTTGTCACCATTACCTTCATCCATGCCATTGAGTAATTCGGTTAAATCTTCATTTTTACTGTCAAACTGATGCTCCTTCCATGTTTCACCATTTTCACTTCGAAGAACAATGAGTTCTCTCTCCTTTCCTCTCATGGACCCAAAGTGAGGGATTTCCACTATGACAGGGCTGGAAAAGAAATCCACATTATTTTGGTATCAAAATGAAATATGTTTATAGTATCATACTTAAAAAAAAAAGTTTCATTAACAGTATTCATTTGAAAATCAGAGGTGCCACTAAGGTTGGGAATGATTTCAAAGCTGCAGAATCATTTGCTAATAAATAATATATCAGAAGCCTGATAACATGCCATCATTCATTCATTCACAAACAATTCATAAGGGCCTATCATATGTTAGGCATTTGATTTAATATGGGAGAAAATATTCAGCACATATAAACAGGAATTTTGAATCAAGGAATTGAAAGATTAAAACAGACCATAAGGAAGTTGGTCCATTTTTAAAAACACAATAGGTATATCATATTATACTAAAAGCTAATGATTTAAAAGGACACAGTCATTTCTTTGAAAAAGAAATTCTATAGATTTCCTATTTTGAAAGATCACAGGTGTTTGTCCCTTCGCAAGCAAACAGTCGACATAACAATTCACTCCCTCCAACAGTGACTTTCCATGACTTTTAATGGCCTGTATGGTTAAGGCAGTTTTCTCTGATGTTTAATTTGTGAGATGGTCGTGGGCAGCTTAATTTCCTAACACTATAATAACCTGCACAGAAATATTTAAACTTTCTGAAAAAGCACTTGCTGGTTTGAAATTGTAATCTAATGATATATTAAATTTTGACAGTGTCCTTTTGCAGAAGAATGTATAAGAATGGCTGCAAATTGAAGACAGCCAATCAAGCACAGGAATCATTTTGTTAAATTTTAAAATAGGATAAATGGCTAAAAAGGATGAATGGAAGTAAGCAGACCACAATCACACACAGTTTATGTAGTTGGATTGTGCAGCTTTATTTTATGACATTTAGTAGACAGTATCATTATTCTCCTACAGAGGTTGTATGTAACCTCACCTCTTACCCTACACGTTTATGTGCATGTCACAACAGAAGATACGGGTTCAGATAGGTAAGAGCATAAAAAGGGCTAGTTGTAATGATCCAATAACATGAATATGTATGAACATTTCATTTATCACAAAAGCATTCTCTTAAAATAGGATGATAAATATGATCATTTTACTTTTGACAAAATAATTAGAATTAATTCAAATTAAGGATTTCAACATTTTTTAATAATGCCTTTATTTTTTGGTAGATAAAAACAAAATCAACTACTCCTAAGAGTGTTAATAATTTCAAGAGTTAAGATATTTACCATAGTTTTTAAGCACATCTGATTTGACTTTTGTTTTTTTTTGAGAACTAGATACAATCTTTGCAGGTTAATGTATCAGATACTGTCTCTGTAAATATTTGAGGAATGTGGCTTTGTGTAGGACATTGAACAACACTGGAGAGAAGGTATGAACCAGGGCCTCTGACCAAGGTGAAAGCCAAGCATAAGTTTTCATAACAGGTTTCTTCATGCAGACTGCCAAGGCAAATCCCCCAACCAGACAGACAAGCAAACAAACAACAGATACCAACACATTTCGGCTTCAACAAAACAAAACAAGACGATTTAATAACTGTAGTAGAACATTCTATCTGCTGCCTATTTGGCTTGCTTTAAATATCTTCTAGCCCCAACATTTATCAAAATCAGTTTACTTATTGAGGACTTTTCTTTCTCAAAGACCATGAAGATTACTTAGTATGCATAAGTATGTACTTTGAAGAAAATGTAACTCTAGACACACACACACACACACACACATAAATATATATATATATATATATATATATATATATACATACACATATATATATTCACACACATATATATCATTTACAGCAAATGTTGATTCAAAGCCTGCAAATACTTTCTCTTACACTGGGTTAAAATTAGATTGTCAGTCTGTCTTAAAAACTACCATATTCAGTTGAAACATTTCAAATTAAAGAAAGGTTTACAAAAGCACAAAGTTACGAAGCAGAATGCTTGCAGGAAATTCCACATGCCGGAGAAGCACAAGATAGGTAGCGATGCTACATTAAGTCAAGCCACTATGATTTTTGTTTCTTTCAGTGACACACATCAACTGAAAGCATTAAAAACTGAAAAAATAAAAAGAAACTTAAGACAAGAATAAGACCATGGGTGTGACAGAAAAAAATTGAAAATGGAGAAAGAATTGTAGACATTCTGAATCTTGTCTATAAAGATCCTACCCAATAAATTTTGTTCCTTGAGGCCCAAGCTGCAGGATTCGGCTAACCAAACTCTCACCCTCATTTACAGGGGGAGGATTGGTAGGAAGATGCAGTTTACTGAATAACATCCATGCAGCAGGAAGAGAAACAAGAAGGGGAAATTGTGAACAAACTGTCCGTCACGACAGAGCCTGCCTGATTTGCACCCAAGTGCCACCTCAGGAAAAGAATTTATTTTTCCTTTTTGTAAAATATCATTATCACAATGGATTATGTCCCTACAAATTATCTCTTAAAAAGGCATGTACCCATAGTAGCCAGTTATTCATATAATTCCAACATCTGTATTTTTTCTTAAGAATGGTGCCTTGACTTCTACAGGGGCTGCTGGGGTTCCGTGCACTCACTGAGCAGAGAACATGCTTCTTGGTTAGTAAAAGCTTTGACCAGCAAGCTGAGTTAAGGAAGTATCAGCCTACTCGCTTTTCACAGAATTACACAGCTTTGTGACCTTTGACGCTACACGAGAGGTGTACTCAATCAAAATGGTCCGACTATGCCGTCTTAATAGTTAACTACTTGAGTTAAAAAGGGCAAAGAAAATCAAATATATCATACAAGGGCCAAGATAAAAATTGACAAAATCACTTACCCTAAAAATTGTGCCCCTGCAGGACCCATTTCTACCAGCCTACTGGCTAATCCCTCTCCTTCCACCATGGGGGGTGGGTTGGCCAGTTTATGTCTCTTTACCAATCGGCAGGTGATTCGGGTGGGGGCCGTACACTTGCGCGGGGGGATGATGATTCTCATCCCGTGGTGACGGCTCCCTCTCATGGAGCCTCCCCTTGCATCCACCATAAAGCTAACCAGAAACCTGTAGGGAAAGACCAGAGGCCAAATCAAGGATACATATAAACCATCTTCACAGCAGGTTTTGAAATTAAATGTTAAGGTTTAAAACGACAGACAATGTGGCTATCATTTCCTCTCTTTAAAAATAAACTGGAAGTAAATACAGTGGAGTCACACCAAACATGCATTTAACTTGTGAATTGGGCAAAAAGGGAAACATGACAACTTATTATTGGTGGGACGTGGCCTCCTAGTAGAAGCCAACCACTTTGTCAGATGCTCCAATTGAGGAACAGTGAATGGTTCAAAGCTGTAACAAAAACTGTTGTGCATTTAAAAACCCAAACGCAGGCTGCCATATGTGGCCTCTGCAGATGGCTTATGCTGTATTCAAAGGTCATTTTAACCACTATAAGTGGTTTTAGCCATATGCTCACTATGGACTCTCACTCCCTGACAAGTCAGATGAAACTCCACGGTATGTCTTAACATGTACAACTCCTAAAATAAATATGTACGTATTTAATCATACCAGTCTAATTTGCACTATCACAAAGCAGAATATAAGAACAAAAGCAGATGCCTAGTTCTGCCAAGGCAATTTTGATGGAAAGGGATTTAATCCTTGCAGCATAAATTTGACTTTAAAACTGTTGAAAATAACCTATACTTGAGTATTTACACAGCCATACAAAACTAGTAACCTAGACTTTTTAGAAGATGTCTCTAAATTATATATTATAATTCTGTCATTGGCCTTTACATTAAAGCTAATGAAGAAAAAAATATTTGTTTGCATGTAGATATGAAAATATAGAGAAACTTATAGTATCTCATCTGGGTAATAGCATATTGCAATTCTCGATTCCTTTCACATGCTCATGAAGAGTCGTCCCCAAATCTCTGGTGTCATAAAGCACTCTGGTAACATAAACCAGTGAATCCGACTCATGGAAGAGTGGAGGTCAGACAGGAGAACACTATGCCCCTGTGCATTCCAACTTCCACATGTGAAAATATGCTTATTACTGCAACAGCAATAAATGTTGATAATGAGAAAATTGTTTGAATACCTATAGTATTGGGGGTGGTGGTGGAAAATCCCATCCATCAAAAATCTTCCACTAAAATGTAGTTCATCTAAATAGAGTTCTAACATCTTGCAAATAGATTTTAGGAACTTGCATGGAGGTGCTAACTGGGGACTTGATCTTGGAAGAGTAACCTCTTCCTCAAAGCAACTGACCTGCCATCCCCATGGAAAAAGGCAATAGCATGGTGATCATTTCCCAGGCAATCAGATGTCCAGGACCGATTCTGGTCATCAGTGAGGTAGAATCAACTTCATACCCTTCTGCTTATTTTGGATTTAGCCATTTTCCTCTGGGTTATGTTTGTGTGTGTATGTGTGTGTAACATTAGATCTACTTTGAGAGGTTGGAACCCCTGTAATGTTCAAAGTAAGAGGGGAAGAGACTAACCCCTCTAAAACAAAACACAATACACACCTTTCACGTCAAAGACAGACACTTATCTACTTGTGCAAGTGTCCACATGAATTGCCTCGGGTGCTAAATGACAAGGCTCACTTGAAACTGCTCTGGGGAGCCTACATTGTCTTGTCTTGGACACACACATATTTAATAACTATCTTTACTCAGTAATGAAGATAATAGGGCAAATTTATCAAGAAGCCTAAGACAAAATCTTATCTTTCCCAGCATTCAGTAGTGAAAATCAACTTGTGATTGGGAATACTAGCAACAGAATGAATTAAAAATGATTCGAGGTCAACTCTGGGTTTGAAAATGTGGTTGTATTAGCACATATAAACACAGAGTGTTTACACTTGGAGGGCAGTGTTTGCCTTGGCAACAAAGAGCTGATCTCAATAATATAGATAGTAATTTGGATCAGACCTGCCTTGTTTGCTGCTTGACCTGCAGGGCTGAGCACAGTTCCTAAATACAGTAAGCACATAATACATGTTTACTGAATGACCCATTGAACAAAAACTATTTTGTTAGAGGTGCTTTGGAACCGCCTAGGTCAGATGCGGTTACTAACACTAAAAATATATCTATATGAAAAAGATATATATAAAACACTTGTAGGTGAGCAATATGAGGGTAGTTTAAGAAGGTCATCAGTGTCAATATAAAAATATCCAAACTACAAAGAATATCAGACACAAATGGAAAAAAACAAAACAAAACATGTCTTAGAAGATTTTAACGACAAATTAGAAGAAGCTCTTTCTCTGGATTCTGCGTAGCACCCAGTGCCTAGTTGGTACTCATTAGCAGTAATTTATTGTTCTAAGGTTTTCAACTTTACAGAGCCAATAGACTGAGGAAAGGAGAGAATAAATATTAAGCAGGGTAAAGGTCCTGTTATTCAATAACATCATGAATTGTTTTCCAAACTCATTCTTTACATATTCTATGCAAAATAAAATTTCATGCAATACAACTCATAGAAACAAATCAAAAGGTGATGTTTAATCATATCTTTTGTATCTTATTAATACTTAAACTAAAGCAGTAATTCTACAAATAATCCTAAAACTAACACATGAATGTTTCTAGTTGTAAGAACAGCAGGATGACAAAAGCTGATACACTACAGACACTGACACATCTATAACTGTGGGAAAACGTCACATAAATTAAAAATACAAAAAAGGATGGTTCACATAAAGGACACAGTTATCACCTTGAATCATACTGAGGAAGTGGAGAAGAATAGCTGCAAAATAATTTAGAAAGCAAATGGGAGAAATTAATGGAAGATAATTAGAAGCAAGCAACAGAAAATGTCAATGATAAGCAAAGGAAAAATAAAAACTGTCAGAAAATGAAACCAAGGCATTTGGCATTTGTGGGACAACCTGGAAAAACATTCGCCTTCAGTGGCTATAGAAGCTACTCCCTAAGACCTGACAGCACTAGTGAACCATTTCCAAGTGTATACCAAGTCTATATTTTCCTTTTCAAATAAGCCCATGCCAGCTGCCATTACTTTTGCTTTCCTGGACATGTCTATTGCTTTCAATAAGTTCAAGAGGAAGGAGAGAGAATTTGCATAGTCAAATATTTCATCATCTCCAATGTACAGGAAAGTTCACCTCTGATCTTATTATTCTATGATCCCTCAATTTCTCATTTGAAGTTCCAACTATCATTTGAAGCAAAGCACAAAAGCAAAGCACAAAAGTTTCCTAAATGACACACTTCTTTCCTATGTAGAGAAAACGCTGGCTCTAGGTCTTTGTAACATGGTGGGCATTCACCAAGCTTGATACAAAGAACCTCTTCAACATGTGGCTCACTGAATGTATCCTAAGTATGTCAGTTTCCTTCCCAACTGACTGTTTTTTGGTTTTCTAAGTTGAGACCCATAAACATCTAACATCAATGATGTAACTATTTTAAGCAATTAAAAATTATTACTCCATAATTAAAGTATTTTGTAATTGAGTTAAAGAGATGTAATGTTAATTAGTCAAAGAATATGTATGTGTAGTTTATAGTTTACAAAGTACTTTCACGTCAATTACTTCCATTTGAATGATATTGCAATTATTTGTGCTATAAGCCACAATTCTGTAGGATACTTTAACCTGCAGCATTACTCTAAGTCTGACTTTTCATCTGCAAAATGGGGATAGTGGTAAAACTTATCTCACAGTGTCATTTTAAGGTTCAAAAAAATATTAAGTAAGATAATGCATGTAAAACATTTAACACAATGCCAGGCACATACAAAGGTAAAGCTATTACAATTTATTTTAATTAAAAGCAGCAGAAAATAATTCATATAACACATATAGCATTTCAGAAATGTTAATTCCTGTTAGCTAATTTAATTCCAAATTACTCTGTCCTTGTCCTGGATCACAACTAATTTATGGCCTAAATGCCAAATTTAGAGGTGAAAATACCTTGAAATTTTTGTCATCTCAATGATTTCTATTTCATTTGTGTGGCATCAACTATCCCAAGTTTTAATTACTGACAGGTGAAGAATCCCATATGTAAATATGCACTGATTGTCAATTCAGTAGTTAGAGCAGGCTACCTTGTAAACCGCCCACCTCTAATTCTGCTACCAGTGGGGCAGCGGTAAGGAGCCTGTTCAATGTGGTTTTTACCACAGCATTTCTGGGGTACACACGTTGGTACATTCACTTCTTTTCTTTTAAAAATTAATTTCTTTTCTTCTAATTGTAATTTAATAAGACTTAATCATAATTTTATTTCAGGGGTGCAGGAGGTACCAAACTGGTCTGAAGATTTCAGGTGTTTCATCATGTGAAGCAAAGCACAAGAGAAGTCAGCAAGGGATGAACAGAAATACCTCCATATCTAACTTGCCTTTAGAAAGGAAAATCAGACACTCAGAAATAAAAACTTTATCTGAATAAAGTAAAATTAAGGGAAATGACTAGATTTACCAATACTTTAATTATTTTCCTTTCCAACAGTGTTTTGTTTTTCAACAAAAAACAGGTATAGCAATTTGCTCAGAAAAGAACATTTACAAATGATTTACAAATATATATGACATATACTCACTAATGAAGTCTTTTAGAAGAACAATATTTCATACATATAAAGCTTGTCAATATGAATTTATAAATACAAATAACAAATGCAATGTTCATTTAATGGGATAAAGGAAAGTGACGTTTAGATTACTTACCCAGAATGAACAGGACTTGAGACAAGATTGACATTGTCCAAGGTATCTGCAGCCCAGCTATAATGTCTAAGAGAATCTGAATCAAATTCTCTTGTAAATGTTAGATGCTGCAAAATAAAATGATATAAGGCATCAATAACTCACATAAGACACTGGTTTCTCTGTACCTACAAAATATACCTGTATGTCTCTGTAAGTTCAGATAGTCAAAATAAATTTGTACTTACTCCTCTATAGGTCTACATTGAAGTTTCAAGAATAGAAAACAAAGTTTATTGATAAGTTGTTTTATTTTAACCTTTTTTAAAAAAATGTTTAATCTTCATTTTTGAGAGAGAGAGAGAGCGCGCGAGAGCGAGCTCGAGTGGGGGAGGGGTAGAGAGGGAGACACAGAATCTGAAACAGTCTCCAGGCTCTGAGTGTTAGCACAGAGCCCGATGTGGGGCTCCAACCCACAAACTGCGAGATCATTACCTGAGAAGAGGTCAGACGCTTAACTGACTGAGCCACCCAGGTGCCTCTGAGTCTTTTTTTCTATACATACCACTGCATGAGTTTAAAAGAAACACATTTTTTTCATGTTTATTTATTTATTTTGAGAGAAAGAGAGACAGTGGGTGCCTGCAGGGGGAAGGAGCAGAGAGAGAGGGAGAGAAAGAATTCCAAGCAAGCTTCAGGCTGTCAGCGCAGAGCCCAATGCAGGGCTCAATCTCATGAACCAAGAGATCATGACCTGAGCTGAAATCAAGAGTTGGATGCTTAACTGACTGAGCCACCCAGGTGCCCTGTTTTATTTCAGTCTTCTAGGACAGCATCTTCAGTAACTGACATGGCAAAAGAAATATCACAGAAGTAACGCTAACCATGATTTCAGCGACTTGAACACATCTCCAAGTTCATCTTACAATTATAAAATTATTTCGCATGTCTCAAAAAAAAAAAAACCCACCTTGCTGACTTTTGTTTCCAAGTGGGGCAGAGTAGCTAGTGGAAGCCTACTGCTGCTGCAAGCACACCTGGTAAGTATGCAGATGGGCTCTGAATGCCATGGACAAAAGGCACAGAGAACAAGGGGAGCTGCCCTCCGGAGAGGGGAAGGGCTCGAAGACCCCTGTGGGCTTTTTGTTGCCATGTTTAACTTGGATGCATTCGTCAATTATCAGTGCAGATAGAATTTGGGCTTTGTACCTGCAGGGGCCACTACTGGGGCCTAGAAAAACCAAGGGAGTTTTGGTGGAGATCTGGGTGGCCTTAAACGTGCCACAGATTTCTGTGCAGAACATTTGCTGAATTCTGGGACTGTGCAGAACAGGAAGCTAGAAACCTAACCAGAAAATCACTAAAAGGCACAGTGTTGCTTCTTGGCAGTTTCATGAAAAAAAGATTTAGAAGTTTGGGACTTCTCAGGGGAGAGGATCACACAAAATTTTCACTTAAGGACCCTGAAGGGCCAGGGACAAAGCAGAGGTAGTCCAAGTTTACCAGGGAGGCGAACAATTTTGCCTCATTTCAGCAAAACCTCGACTGGATTGAAATGATCAGCTACCACCCTATTTGTCTAGCAGAGGGAGGGTGCACACTTTATGGAGAATTACATCATCATCGGGTGTGTCCTGTCTACAACTTTTTATATATCATGTCCAGCATGGCCAGAGCACATGAACAAAAACAAAATAAAACAGATACCATACATAAACAGACTCCCAGGTCATCCTACATTTTGAAGTAAGCAAATAAGGACTTTACAACAGCTTTAATTAGTATGTTGAAAAACATGAAGGAAAAAACAGAGGAAAGAAATGAAAAGGTGGAAAAGTTAACAAGGCACTGGAATTACATAAGAAAGAAAGAATCAAATGGGCATTTGATCACGTCTAAATACAATGCCAGTTCTTGACTAGGCACAATAGAAAACAGGGTCAGATAATTGGAAGTGTAGATGGAAAAATGTACAAAAGAAAGGACTTAAAAACAGAATGGAAAACACAGAAAATAGTACGAGACATGTGGAACCCAGTGAAAGGTTTTAACATGTGCAATTGGACTCTCAGAAGAGAAAAAGGCAGAAGCTGTATTTGAGGAGAGAACAGCCTTCCTTTACTGGTCTCCAAGACAGATAGGGACAGAGCCTCAGGCAGAAAATGGGAATCTTTTCTGGGATTTTCCAGTGACTTAGGAATCAGTGGGAATTGGGATTTCCTAGTGAAATGTCTCTGGCTTATTACTTCAGTAGATCATGGATGAAAAGCCTTTCTGCTCCCGTGCAGAGAGCTTCCCATGAGCTTAGTAGTGAGCAAACAGCCAAGAGTGACTAGACAGTTGTGAAGTGTATAATATGAGGAATAAGATAAACAAATAAACAAACAGAACAAAAGCAAATCAGAAGAAACTGAGGCATTTCAGTGAGAAGAAAACTTAAAATTTTTCATTAATATCCAGAGAGAGGAGATCTTTTTATACTTATAAAGCAATAAAACACTAAAAACAAACAAACAAAAAACTCAGAGAAAAAATAACTCATAGAAAGTAACAAATACGATAGCATTAAAGTTGAAAAAATATCAAGAAGTTAGGGGGAGATTTTCAAATGTAGAAAATAGGAGAGCATACAAGAAAGCAGAGGATTATTTCAGGAATTCCAAACCCATTTCTTTTCTTCAAAAAAAAAAAAAAAAGAGAGAGAGAAAAGTTTTAGAAAGAAAAAAACAGTGAAATAGAGAAGAAATCAAAGAAATAATTCAAGAAACTTCCCCAAAGCAGAAGACCTGAGTTCCCAAAGTAAAACAATCCACTTGAATGACCAGCATTATGAATATAAACCGACTATAGCACATCATCATGAAATTTTAGAATCTGGAGACAAAGAAAGAGCCTACAAATTTAGGGAGGAAAAGTGATCACACATGGCAGACTTCCACCAGTCTTTTAATAGGAAAAACTGAAGTTAAAGGCAATGGAGCCGTTCCTTCAGAGTCCTGAAAGGAAATGATATTCAACCCAGAATTCTAAAACCAGGCAAACAAAGGTACGGAAATAGAATTAAGATATCTTCAGAAATACACCCCCCCCCCCAAATATATTTCTCATTAACTCTGTAAGGAAACTATTGGAAGATGTATTCCATCAAAGTGAAGGATTCAACCAAGAAGGGGAAAGATATAGGGTCTAATATAAGAACATAGAGAATTTTCATGGTGACAGTGAAGGAAGACCCAGGAGGACATCTATTCAGTGGAACTACAAGGAACGTGACAAGTAAGAAAGCTCACAGAGAGATGAAATTTATAGAACACCTAATGAATGTGATCATATTGAGAGGAGATTGGCATAACTGGGAGGAACTTGCGGACTGGACCAGTGATATAGAGAGAGAACACCAAGCAAATGCAAAAAACTCCAGGGAAAGCAAAATATTGTGCCAAAAAGAAAATTCAATCAATACATTTCACATCTGTGGAAAGCATTTACATAGGCATAATAGAAGCACTAAATGCTGGCATAACCAAAGTAAAATACAACTGTTTGGGGGAAAGTAAGGGGATGGAAAGTGTGCATGGTGGGAGAGAAGAGGTATTTAAAGTAACAGCTTCATCTTCCATTTTGGGAAGTGAATAAATAATTCCTGAAATGGGTGAAAGCCAACAAGAAGCCACATATACATTTTATTTATTTTTTTATTTTATTTATTTATTTATTTTTTAAATTTTTTTTTTAACGTTTATTTATTTTTGGGACAGAGAGAGACAGAGCATGAACGGGGGAGGGGCAGAGAGAGAGGGAGACACAGAATCGGAAACAGGCTCCAGGCTCTGAGCCATCAGCCCAGAGCCTGACGCGGGGCTCGAACTCACGGACCGCGAGATCGTGACCTGGCTGAAGTCGGACGCTTAACCGACTGCGCCACCCAGGCGCCCCCACATATACATTTTAGACACACGAAAGCACATGATAAGAGCTATCAAAAGGTACGCTAAGCAGTTGTGTCTGGAGAGGAGAAATTGGAGGCTGAAGGTATATATGTGAATTCTTTTCTTTTTTCCTAATGAGTACGTCTTATAAAATGACATGGCTTTTTATTTGTTTGTATAACTTCAATAATAAAACATAAATTTAAAAACTTACAGTGAATTACAAAGATTTTTTTTAAAAACGCTGAAATCAAATTGGGATAGAATTAGAGTCAACAATAGCAAGGTCCTAACACTTCAGAAGCAACACATCACTTCAGAAAGTTCCTAAATTCTACATGGATTAACCAAAGATTATGTGTTAGTGTTAGTACAGCCTTATTCACCAATTTTACTGACTTCTGGAGGCTCCAACCAACTAACCTTCAGAATAGGGCAAATATTAGTATAAAGTTGGTGGTGATACTCACTTTAATTTTTTAGCACAGTATCAATCCTACATTTGGGGCCTTGAGGTCACTTTTCACAAAGGATCCATTTTTTTTTAAGTTCTAACAAATAAGTAATATCACTCCTCCTTGGTAATTACAGTAAATTATTTACCTTTGGAACTCTTAGAAACATTCACTGGCAACATTAATTATTGAAACAATGAATTATACCATGCAAGGAGGTATCACTGCCATCATGTACTATTTATGGAGGCAGGAGTGTGCCAGCACACTGGGGTCCCAGGTCCCTGTCAGTCCTTCCTGACTCCTTTACCTTTGCCACACAATGAAACTTTGTCAGCATACAAATGAACAAATGTAATATGAGCAAATGTACTTGTTCAAAATGATGAGCTGTATGTTCCCAATATTTGTCCCAACTTTTTTTTCCCCAAAGAGGTTTGCTTACATTTATGAGCAGACCTATCAATTTTAATAACCTAAACACAAACATGTTATTCCCACACCATATCCCTTTAAACACAAAATAAGGCAATTTAACTGAACCTATATTTTTTGGCCTTTCCTTATCTTTATTTATTGAAAGCCCTTTTGGAGATGCCCCAACATGACTTGATGGTTTTATGGTCCTTGGTGAATTTCTTAACTTTTCCCAGTCTCAGTTTCCTTTGAAATTTTCAAATTGAGAGTTGCTTGCTGTGGAGATTCAATAAAAATGTACATCAAGGGGAGGCTGGGTGGCTCAGTCAGTTGAGTGCCTTGACCCTTGATCTCATCTCAGGTCATTATCCCAGAGTCATGGGATTGAGCCCCATGTCAGGCTCTTTGCACTGAGCATGGAGCCTGCTTAGGATTCCTTCCCCACCCCACACACCCCCCCACCCCCCGCCCGGCCCCATCTCTCTCTCCCTTTCCCTCTCTGCCCCTCCCCCACTCACACATGCTCACATACATGTATGAGATGCTCTTTCTCTCATAAAAAAACAAAATAAAAATTTTAAAAAATCTGGTACCAAGGCCAGTGTTGGCATGGAGTCATATTAATGTTTCTTTATAAGTATAGTAATTTCTACTTTTCTTTTTTTTTGTATTCCATTATTTTAATTTTATTCCTTGTTTTTGTACAATAAAATACATAATTTGCATAAGGCATGTGTTTTAATAACAGCACTGTATTTTTTAACTTTTTAATTTTCTTATTAATTTTTTTGTATTTTATTTTAATATAATTTATTGCCAAATTGGTTTCCATACAACACCCTGTGCTCATTCCAACAAGTGCCCTCCTCAATGCCCATCACTCACTTTCCCCTCTCTCCTACCGTCCATCAACCCTCAGTTTGTTCTACTGCATTTCTGCTTTTCAAAGGACTTTCATTTATACTAGCTCATTTGTTAAAATACAGTAATCGGGGAAACAGCAAAAACAACAATGTTCCAGTGCCAGCGCCAGTCCTTTACAGTTACACACACAGCATGCTTATATCAAATCAATGGAGCCCGTTCAGTTAGAAGAATGCATCTTGTAAATGTGTAGGACTTACTTGTTGACTCAAAAATGCTTAATGTTAACAAGAGCAATACCAACACTTACTGTGTGTCAACTCAATGTCAAGGACTGTCCTAGACTTTTACATTCATGTATCCTTTGAATTTCAGAACCTCGTAGCCCTAGGAGTAATATTATACCCATTTCACAGGGTACAGAACTGAGGAAACTGAAGCTCAGAGAGAAACTTCAAAAATGTGACAACATAAAATCAACACCCAGCACTGGGTAGCTTTAGTTAGTAGAACACTGTGTTAAGGAAAAATTCACACTGACTTAATAAGACGTTTTACTCCCACATCAAAAATGATATGAATAAGCACATTAGTTTTCATCTTGGAAATGATGTCAAGGGCCCTATTAAAATCAAAATGCACGTTATTCAATAGAGTCCAAAGCCTGACTAATGATGATATCACAGCCTCCATGAGCTTAATATTTTCCAAAAATAGCTTCTCACTAGCCCTATTCATCAGAGGAAAGAAAAGAGCAAGTATGCACTGGCCTTAAAAGAGGACATGCCCAAATGCCCAGGTCTGAAAATTAATGTCCAGGCTTGGAAGCAAAGAGGCAGGGAGCAAGAAAATATATGCAAGGAAAAGAAAGAATAACCAATTAAGTTCAATATTAGATAATTCTCCAGGCTGCCAACTGTCAAACCCCAGTGTGGGATGACACCAGTGAAGATCCTTCACTGTCAGCTCTGCTGCCCCTGGGAGGCAGCAGAAGGTAGTCCTGTAGGTTAACTGGTGGCCTTGAGATGCTATTGTTCACATAGCCAGGTAGACCTCACAATATCAGGTCACATGCAAAACGCAGTGCAGCTAATCTGAAAAACTGTAAACACAGTGTAATTAAGAAACACCCGGATGACAGCACCAGACTAGGAGCCCATGGAAGGAAAGGCTTACAAGAACAATTTTACCCCATGACCACAAACTAGACAGGACCAGGACAGAGGAACCCATGTGGGTGTCAGTTCCCTTAGACCAAGAGTACATGACTTGGGTTTGACTTTGGCTACTTCATGTCACGGCCCAGCGAATGACAAGTTGATCACCTTACTGAACCTCCATTTCTGCACTGGGCAACTGGTAGATATGATTAACTGTCCTGATTTACTGTGAGAATGGAATGGCTGAAGTATTGTGAAAGTGATTTGAAAATTTTAAATTGCTATGCAAACAAAAACACAGATAATAATAATCCTAAACTTCCCAGAATTTTTATAAGTGAAGATAATTAATTTCTTAAATTGATAAGACATTATAGCCTTCTATGAGCTTTTGAGATAGCATAAGCCTTAGCAGATGAAGCAGCCTGCTGGATTAACAAATAGTGGTGTTTGGGCTATGACAAATACCTGCGTAAATGTTGACTCTCCCCATGGTGAACATGCTTTGACAGGTGTGCCATATTTGGTGTATGAGAGTGGCAGCCCAGTGGTCAGCAACAGAATGGGTCCAAACAGCCATCGGACCTAAATTCTATTCTCAGGTCTATCACCTCGTGTCACTTGAAGTGAAACTGAGCAAGTGAAATACTGCTGTCAGCTCCAGCTTCTTTGTCTGTATGTGGTAATGATAGTATCTAGTCCATAGGAAGCTGAAAGCATGACATGAAATGATCCATCGTGGATCCATGTTGTGGCAGGTACCACAATAAGTATTATAAGTATTGTAATCTACAGCAAACTGAATGAAATGGCAAACTGCTATGGGTCTGTATAGACATCCAGTGCAACTAGTTGGAAATATTCTTTTAACAAATGGATTCCATCTTTAGAGACAAAAAGTCTAATCTATAGTAACTGAGAATAGAATGGTGGCTACCAGAGGCTCAGGGATGGAGGAAGAGGGGGGATATTGATTAAAGCATACAAATTTGCAGTTATAAGTTTAGTAAGTTCTGGAAGCCTAATATATAGCATGGCAACTAGCTAATAATAATATATTATATTCTTGAAATTTGTTAAGAGAGTAGATCTCAACTACACACAAAAAGATGGTAACTATCAAAGTGATGGATATGTTAATTAGCTTGATTATGGAAATTATTTTACAAATATATCAAAACATCATGTTGTACACCTTTAAAAAATGGATTCTATAAAGGAAAACCTGATTTAATCAGAGAATAAAATGAAAATTAAAGGTTGGCTAAAGCAGGTCTTTTTTCCCCCAAAATATTTCTTTTCTTAAAGTCAACTATTGCTACACCTAAGATTTTATTTATTTATTTATTTATTTATTTTTAACGTTTATTTATTTTTGAGACAGAGAGAGACAGAGCATGAACGGGGGAGGGTCAGAGAGAGGGAGACACAGAATCTGAAACAGGCTCCAGGCTCTGAGCTGTCAGCATAGAGCCCGACACAGGGCTTGAACTCACCGACCGCGAGATCATGACCTGAGCCGAAGTCAGCCGCTTAACCGACTGAGCCACCCAGGCGCCCCCTAAGATTTATTTTATACGAAAATACAAACCATAGAATCTGAGCTCTTTGGAACTTCCAAATCTGATTGGTTTCAAAATAATTTAGCTGTCAATTTCCACAAAAGAAGGCGAATCAAGGTCAGCATGGAAGGTGTTAACACATCAACATCTAGTTCAAGATGTCTAAACTAACTGTACCACCTTAAGTAAGTCACAACACCAACCTGTCTGCCTTAAAACAAAATGTGTAATCTTGCTGACCAATCTGTGAGAGGTGTTGAATGGATCACCTGAGAAATGCTGGCAAAGCACTCTGAAGAGAAAAAGCAGCATATTAAATGTCACTAGTCAAAGGTGTTTATCTTCCAGGAGACTATCTCTAGCAAATCTTTAATCCCAGGCTGGCTACCTTCTGCCAGCATGCACATTTCTGAAAGCCCCTTAGAATTACCTTCACAACCAGAAACAGGAAGACCAGTCTGCTGATGTGGGGGCAGGGGAGGTGCAGGAGGAGAACGGAGTGAGAGGTAGAGAAGGAAAAACTGGGTATTAGCATAACCAGCTTTTGGGATTAGGTGTTCTTCTTTTCTATTACTGAGATAATTGCCTAGGTCTTGAAGTGACAGACGTGCAATTTCTTCTGAAGAATCTTCCAATTCACTTATGACTTGCTAATATATCAAGTAGTACATAACATTTATATGACTAAATATACATGAGATTGTCCTTAGCCTAAAAAAAGACCAAGTCTAACCCAGAGGATCTGGAGTGAGTACTGGGCTGAGATAAATGAGAGAGTTACAGGGAGAGTGGTGGAAAGGATGACAGGTACTTCCAGGTATGGGGAGGCTAGAACAGGGCCTCTAACTGTGACTACAGAAGGACCTCACAGCTCCCGTTCAAACAGCCAATGCAACCATTTGCACACTACTGTAGTTAAACCTTCTAACTACACTACTGTAGTTAAACCTTCACTATTAGAAGCCCTGCCACTCATCCCCTTAGACATAAACCATGTGGGCAAATCTGGTATGAGAGAAGGCTGCAAAATGAAAGCAACCTCCTAAACGGGGCCAGGGCCACACAGCTGCTCTGTATCTCTCTCTTCACAGATGTGCTGCCTCTAGATCAACAGAAGTAAAAGCAAATGGAAGGCCCTCATTCCTCAGTGATCAATTAGCAAAGAATGTTTTTCTAAAAGTTTTTGCTTTAGAACACCCAAGTTTATAGCTATGCTCTTAAAAAAATCAACTGTTCTAGAGAGAAAGCATAAAACAATAGAATCTCAAGTTTGAATGGCATTTTAAGATGCTGGAAGACTTTCTATGTTGCCCTTGACATGTGGTTGTTTATGTCAGGTTTGATCGCCACAATACAAGCATATTAGTGAGGACCAAACCCCCAATTAAACTGGCTTAAGATGCTCCCAGCCCCCGAGGGATGGGAGGAAATTGCGATTAATTCACTGGTTTATGTAGCAGGAAAGTCTGGGAAGGACTAACTTCAGGCAATGGCTGAATCCAGCCATGGCTCAAAACATGGTAGGAACTGCTTGTCTTCGTGCTCCATCCTTAGCAGCTTTGGGTTGACATCATCTTTATAGCTTAGCAACCCCAAAAAACTAAAGAAAGTCTCAACTTGGAGTCTCATTAGACTTGCCTAGATTTTATACTTTAACCTAAAGTAATCACTGTAATCCAGGAAAAAGAATGCTCTGAATGGCCAGATTGGGGCCCATCCTTAGAGAGGAAGTGATTTCTGATCCTTGTAAAGATCCATTGAGAAATGGATGGGGGAAGAGGTTTGACCATCAGATCCTGTCTCCCACCTATGAAAATGGAATGGGTGTACATAGGCAAAAACAATTCATATCCCTAAGTGATTCCTGCTCTTCTATTTTTGAATAACTACCAGAAATTCATACTGTATTAAATGTTTCTGCCTGCTGTATACATGCATCTCTTACAAAGTCTTACAAATACTTCTACGGTCATTCAAAGGAACTATAATTAATTGGCTAGCCTGCAAAACATTTTAGACCTCTATCATTCCTTCTACCTCATATCTATGTGATGTTCAAGTATTGCCATTCCTTTAATGATGCTTTATATGCCATAATTTTTAGCATAATAATTGTCTCCATAATTTTTATAACTTGTTTCTGAATAAGTTGTCAGTTCCCTTTAAGTCACATTAAATAAGGATTTATTATTAGAATTAGGCATAAGCATAATAAAGAACACATGTCTGGGGGCGCCTGGGTGGCTCAGTCGGTTAAGCATCTGAATTCAGCCCAGGTCATGATCTCATGGTTTGTGAGCTGGAGCCCCGCGTTGGGCTCTGTGCTGACAGCTCAGAGCCTGGAGCCTGCTTCAAATTCTGTGTCTCCTTCTCTCTTTGCCTATTCCCCGCTCACATACTGTCTCTCTCTTTCTCAAAAATAAATAAACATTAAAAAGAAAATTTTATAAAAAAGAACACATGTCTGATTATAATCTTTTCTGCTAAAAAATGGGTAAAGATGATGGTATCACATCCATCTTAAAAACACCAGCAAGTATGAGATCCTGGAGGACAGAGTATAAAGTCCTAGGGCTCTTGGATGGCTTCCTTCCAACACAGAACAACACAGATCCACAGCCTCTAAGGAAGCAGCCTGGAGCCACATGGCCAGTGACTCTGCCATTTATCACCTGTGCCCCCTGGGGTGAGTTAGCTGACTGTGCCTCAGTTTCTTCACCTTTCTAATGGAGCCAAGAAATTATCACAAATGGTTTTTTTTTTGTGAAATATGAATGAGTTAATACTAGCAAAACACTTAGAATAGTGGCATATAGTAGGAGCTCAAAATGAACTGTTTTCACCATGATCCCCATAAGCATCACCACCATACCTCTTGACACAGCATCTACTAAGTATTATGCCATTTACGCATGAGGACTGGCTGATATGGATCACACACAGCAATTCCATAAGCCATACCAGACAGTTGCTTTCAATAATTATGCCAGAAGAAATGAAAGAACCAGTCTATTGTATTCATCCTAGACAACTGGGCTTCAATCTGGAATCATCCCTTTTCTTATTACCTCCTATTTGGAAAAGAATGTTTCCAAGCACAGATGTTGTTCCAGAACAATCTGACACACACAAGTCAGAGCTTATAGAACAAATACATTAGATGTTGAATGATCAATATACAAAAAGATCCCAACCAGAGTTGCTTTAAATAAGTGATTCTTATGCAGAGATGCATCCCAGAATCACACGTGGAGCTTTAAAAACACACGTGTCCAGGAACCCAGCCAGGAGACTCTGATTCTATAGGTATCTTCTTTCCAAAGAGCTACTGTGATTCCAATGTGTGCCCCGATTAAGAATTCTAGTAATCTTGGGGTGCCTGGGTGGCTCAGTCCGTCAAGCATCTGACTTTTGGTTTCAGCTCCAGTCATGATCTCACCGTCCATGGGTTCAAGCCCCACACTGAGCTCTGTGCTGACAGTGCAGAACCTGCCTGGGATCCTCTCTCTCCCTCTCTCTCTGCCCCTTCCCTTCTCACGCATGCACTCTCTCTCTCTCTCTTTCTCAAATAAATAAACGAGAAAAAAAAAGAATTCTAGTAATCTCTACACCCAGCAAGGGGCTCGACTCACGACCTCAAGCTCAAGAGTCACATGCTTTTGCCAAGAGTCACATGCTTTTCTGACTGAGCCACCCAGATGCTCCTTCTCCTAATTAGGAATTCTGACTAGGAATCAGGGGCTTCAGCTCTCCGTGCACTAAAAAATCCTATGCTAAGCCCCTCCTAGCCACTGAGCAATTACATTTTTTAAAGTTTTTATTCTAATTTGTTTAACATACCGTGTTATATTAGTTTCAGGTGTATGATATAGTTATTCAATATTTCCATACATTACCCAATGCTCATCACCTGACAAGTGCACTCCTTAATCCCCAGCACCTATTTAACCCATTCCCTCCACTGATAACCATCAGTTTGTTCTCTATAATTGAGAGTCTGTTTCCTTGTTTCTCTTTTTCTCTTTGTTTTGTTTCTTAAATCCCACATATGAGTGAAGTCATATGATGAGCAATCATATTTTAAAAATTCTTTTTTTATGTTTATTTATTTGGGGGGAGAGCACAATAGGGGAGAAGGACAAAAAAGAAGGGGACAGAGGATCTGAGGCGGGCTCTGCACTGACAGGCTGACAGCAGCGAGCCCAATGTGGGGCTTGAACCCACCAACCATGAGATCATGACCTGAGCTGAAGTCAGACGCTCAACTGACTGAGCCACCCAGGTGCCCTTAAAAATTCTTTAAGATGATTCTCATGAGCAGTCAGGGCTGAGAGTCATTACTTTAAACAATAAAATCTTCTGACAAATGCAAGGCATGATTTATTTACATATATATTTTCTGAGGCATACCTACAGGTGACTCTTGATTGCAAGGTAAAGGGAAGGTAAAAGGACAGGGAGTTCATTTCATGGATAACCCAGTATCACAGTGGCAAAACAGTCCACTCTTGATTATCTGGGGGAGAATTAAGTGGTTTACAAACTGATCATGATTCAGGCTCAGCAGGGCATGAGGACGGGCTCACTTTTCCAAACCCCCTTCCCAGCTCTGGCCTCCACACCTGCCTTCAACAGCACAGGTTCTTAGGAACACGCGAGTAGCAGGCCTGTGCTAATTATCCTGAATCTCTACTTTCACTGTGGTTAATGTGCAAACTCATTAATCAGCAGCACAATAATAAGGAGGCAACTAACTATGCTTTGTATAGGTGAGGTCTACTCTTGTTGAAAACAAGCAACACATGGAGAGTTCATTTTTATTCATTTTCAACTTTATGTGTCCAAGCAACTTTAACTGGGCAATGATAGGGCAGTTTTAAATCTGACAGTAAGTCATGTGTCATTGCTTCCAGAATTCTAAATATTTCAGGCTTCTGGCATGCTTTCAGACATAATCAATACTGTGGAGAAACTCCATTTTCAAGTTTATAAATACAGATTTAAAGTCATGATGGATACAAACTAATAATGTTTGCCACTTAATTCTGATATAAAGTCTGTGCTTTACATTAAGCATCCTTCTAAAGTAAATGCTTCTCATTAGTCTTGCAAAGTACACCTAGACCCTTCCCTTTAGCCTCTCTTTGAGGAATTAGCTTCATCTCTCTTCTATAATAAATGAGATACCAGACACTAAATAATTTAACACACCTCTTTCAGATTTTGTTTTCCCCTTTCCTCCAAGTTTGTATTTTGAAGGTATTCAAACAAATTAAGAAGTTGAAAAAACTACATAAGAAACACCATTTGCACTTCACCTAAATTCAACATTAACATTTTGCCATGTTTGCACTTGCATGAGCTCTCTCTCTCTCTCTACACATGTATTTTTCTTTTGGCTGAACCATTTGAAAATCAGTGGCTGACTCAATGATTACTTCATTGCTGAAAACGACAGCATGCATACCCCCAGAACAGAGACATTACCCTGTAAAGTTTCAATAATGTTGTCACTGTTAACAAAACTAACAATGATTTTCTAACAATACAGCGAGTACATTGTCAAATGTCCTCATTTGTCCCTAAAATGTCTTCATGTCATTCATACTTTTATTTTTGAATCTCTGGTGATTTTATTATGAAGTTGTGTGGCCAGGAATAATGTATGTGCTCCACAAGGAACACCTGTCGGATCAAGGGATTCTCTGTGGTCATTGGAGAAAGCAACTTCCTACCTCTGCAGTTATCAACTTAAGATTTATTTGTAAAGGTTTCAAGATGTCCTAAGCTCTTCTTTCCCTTGACTAGTCTAGAGAGTTGTTTGTGACATCCACAGAGGTGCTTTTCAAACTGAAGCAGCAACAAACTCAACAAGAGAACATCAGCTTTACCTTTAAAGTTCTCTTTATCCTTTCTTTTCACAAATTTTTCATTCTGATTAAAGCTACCCCTTCCAGCCTCCCTGAGTAAGCAGGTGTTGGCAGTAGCTATGAGGTAATGGTGCGAAACCCCTCAGAAGCCTGTTCACCACCTGTAGCATGGCAATCATCTATATTTTAAGGTTGATGTGCAGATATGGAGCGGTAGTGTACCTGGCAGTGGGAGTAGTGGTGATGGTGGTAGTGATGGTGAGGTCATGGTGATGATTGGGGGTGATGGTTCCAATTTCAGACTCTTGCCCCCAAGTAAATATACATCCAGAAATATAAACCATCATTAGATTCAATCAAGCATTTAAGATTCCATTATAGAACTAGGCACATACTTTATATATGACCAAAGTGTTACTGATACCTAAGGAATCTCCTATCACCTGCAATTTTGTAAGTTTTGTGGGTTTTCCTTAGTCATGGAGAATAACAGGCATTTCTACACTGGTGTTATAATATATCCATTAATGTCTCATTTCAATTGGGAACATGAAGAGATCAGAATCACCCAACCAGGATAATGACCACAGCCAACCAAGAGAGAGCACCTCAGAAAATCTCAACCAATACCTGCACAATACCTTAACACCCAAGAGCTTAGCTCCATTATTTGAAACAAGTGCCTTCTTTAGTGCTAATACCCACTTAAACCATGACATGCTATCACACCTATAATTATTCTACAAAGGCTGTTTGTGTCTGACAACACACTGAATGGCTACTGTATTCACCTCTGTAAAACCTGCACACTAAGAATGTTCCAGAGAGTGTAAAGCAATAAAATATTAATTGCAGGTTCTTGTGAAATTCCATGTACATCTGTACGTCTGGAAGTCAGCATGTCCCAAACACATGGGAGTCCCTGAAATCTGACTACTGGCTACTTAAACCTCTAACTTGTTGATAATGTTACCATCACGTATTTACCTGCTCCAATTTACCTTCATTGTTCAGTGAATAAGTAAGTGTAGCATGATTTCATCAATTATTTACATTGCTTGAATATGATAAGCCACCTTCAAAATTAGTTTTATGGCCCATTGTCAGCTCATGACTTCACATTTAAAATCAAGTATTGTGTGTATCCAGAATAATGAATAACCCTGAGCCCATATGCAGCAGGATTGCACTGCTGGAACTTCCTGCATTAAGCCAGTACCTATTCAACCACAATGATCAGAAAGAAGAAACTGTGTGAACACCAGCAGAGATTCTGGTAGAAAACAAAATATTGTCATATCTTGAGAAGGCCCATCACAGGCAGCTTTGAAGCTAAGGGATCAAAGACTTGACCAATCTCATCTTTAACTACCTCCTAAAAACAATTCTAGCAAATTCCAGCATGCACCCACAGTTTGTTTAGGAAAATCAAACACTCACGTGGATAATGTCAGCAACTTTAGCTGGCAATTATTATTAACTCTCTTCAAAAAAACTGAAATAGATTTGATCTAGAAATGAGAAAGGTATCTGTGTCATTCTTAGGACTTTCTGAGTTCCTCTCTGTGGGCTTTTGGGGATTCACCTGCAGAAGACCAGGCTATTTCTGTGTATGGCACAACTGATTTATTTCTCCCCTCCCCCCTCTTTTTTTACAATTGATTTTTTTCCTTTTTCCCTGGCAGTACAAGAAGATTTACAAATGCAAAATCAAACATGCAGAGGTACAGATTTTGTCATGGAACAAAGAGCTCAATTCAATCACAGCAATGAAAGTTCAACAATCCAACAATATTTTAAGGAGGATGCATACCTGCTCTTTGGATGGTACAAGGAGTTCTTCAATCATCATGCTGTCCCGCGCATAGGAGCTTCTGTTCAAGGTGTACGACCTATCCGAACTGAAGGAGCGGAGGCTGTTGTATTTACAGTTAACCATTCAAGAGTGGTGGATGATGATGAGATGAACAAAATAAAATTAATGCATGCAAGTTTGAAAACAGGCAAGATGGCTAAAAATATCAACAGAAGTTGTTCTTGAAAAGACATTATCAAAAATAAAATCCCTTAAATTTGAGGAAATCTCTCAAGCTTAAACAATTTCATGATCAGATTTTGTTTAAAATTAGGCTAAATGGTGTTAAATCTGTGACAATATGAAATGAATGAAAACTCTGGATGTTTCACTATGATAGTTGAACTAACAGGGTAACTGAGGGTAACTGAGAAGAACCAGATGACTATAGATAATTTGATAGTTTAAGAGATTTTTCTATGGTAAGGCCTTATCTCAGAGTCTCCTTTATCTGTTTACCTTGTACTATTGAATGGAATTATGTCTGCTGCAAATGGGTCTGTTCATAAGTCTTTGGAAACTAGCTATGGGTTTGACCTATTAAGAGTTCTGGTTTATAGCTGTACTCATGGAAAACATCAAAAAGGAAATAGTATGACAAATACATCTTACATGATCTTTGCCATCTTTCTCGCCTTGAAAAATTCAAATTTCATGTATGGTGATGTTGTCTTTCCACACTCTACTCTTTTCTTCCTTGTGCCTTAAATTGTTCTCCTTTCTAGCTTCTTTTAAATCCTCTACACAGCCCCTGACTTTCCCAGAATGCAAGCCCCTGATGTCCTGAAGTGCCTCTCATATACTGACCTCTAAACTAAAAACCAATATGGAGGGTAGCAGGGGGTGACAGCAGAAGGGAGTGAAGATGGTTGAAACGTACGAACTTCCAGTTATAAAATAAGTCGGTCCTGGGAATACATACACATCATGGTGACTTAGTTAATAATACTGGATCAAGTATTTGAAAGCTGCTAAGAGAGTGACTATGTGTGGTGATGGATGTTAACTTGATTTATTATGGTCATCATTACTTTGTATACCTGAAACTAACATGTAATATGTCGATTACCTCTCACCTTAATAAAAAAAAAAAAGAGTAAGGGATGCTGGGAAGCTTGCACATATGCACATAGGACATGCAGGCTGATTGGGCTCACAACTAATCTGAGCCTTGGCAGAACACCTTGTGATTAATCCTCTGCAAACAGAGGACAGAAACTTGTGGGGAGGTGTTTGAAGCCATCTGCCTCTTACCTCCCTATCCCACCTAATATGATAGGCTGTAATAAGGTAATTTCTCATTGTCTCTTGTTTCCAATGAGGTCTCACTTCCTGCCCCGCCCTCCTTGGAATAAGCTGCAGAGCATGAAATCACTTAGCTGCAGTCTGACAGAGTCGACCCCCTGCAATGCAGCATCCCACAGCATCCCACAAATACCGTAGAACCTTTTGTTCTGGTGTTGTCCTTATTGGTATGGAGGACAAAGATGGTGGGAAGTTGTTACCTGTCACTGCCCATGTAAGTAATAAACTGAATCTAAATGTAGCTGCTTGAATCTTTATCAGTAGAATCAGTAAGATGTTGGCCTTGGCCTTGGCTTGTGTAAAAGAGCAAAGAAGATGAAAAGAAGAACGGTTCCTTGCTTTGCACAAAATGACTTCTTTTCCCCAATGTTCCCTATACTAAAGATTACCCAAGGTGGGTATTTTATATCAAGTTACAGAGGCCCCTGAATTATAGGAATTATAGGAATCATTCAAAGGGTCTACACGAATGAGGAGATGCATTCTTCTAGGATTAGAGCCTGGGCTTCCATCAGAATCCTTGGGGGATTTTCGACCTCAAAATAACCATCATTCTACAGAGTCATTATCTAGTGTATTCAGCAAATACACTGATTCTTATTAGTAAGGCACAATATTAGAGACTGGATACAGAAGCAAAACAAAAAGAACTAAGCCTTATTTCTGCACAGAGATTACCTAGTAAGCCATGTATCTGGCCACTTGCATAGGCAGGCTTTCTGGACCCAGTCACATGATACGTAACTCTTCCTTTTTTTTTTCTGGGTTACTTGCAAACAATTTTTTGCAAACTGCGTTACTTGCAAACATCCCCCTATCACTCCTGTTTCTAGCCCCTTACCATCCCTCAAATACAATGTAAACTTCCTAAAAGCAGATACTGCCCAAGAGAACTTTCTGCAATGACAGGCACTGTTCAATACGTTGGCCACTGGCCAGGTATGGCTGCTGAGCACCTGAGGTGTGGTTATTGTGACTGAAGAATTGAACTGATTTTTACTTAATTTTAACTAATTTTAATTTAAATAATCTTATGTAGCTAGGGGCTATACCATTAGCGTAACTTCTAAGTAGTCACAGCAAGGTTCCAATTGCCCCAGTGATATGGTTGGGAGACACCACATTCATTTCTTTAAGTTCTGGTTCCCATTGTACATGGTAACGCTGTGGTATGTAAGAACAACTTTACAGTAGATGTGAACAAACATGTAAACATTAAAAAAAATATTACATATTCATTTCAACTTCAGCTTTAAAAAAATCTAAGATTTGTTAATTTCTAAAAAATATTCTCTTTCTTTTAACTTCTATATGAGTGACAACTGAAGAATAGCCTAGAACTGGGTGCCTTCAATGGGAAAGCCTAAAGATGTCTTTCTTTTACATAACGTCTAAGTTCCTACTCCTCACTATTCTGGACCAACAAGTTACGTTAGACAGATGGAGTTCATTAAGCTTCACTCTGAATCCTTAATACATCGACGTCCTTTCAGCTACTAAAACTAGATATTATTTGCATGGGGGTCTGGAAAGCATTAAATTGTTTTCAACTAAGGTCAACTATATTATTTGTAGCCATCAGTATACCCTACGTGTTAAATATAGGAAGTGTTAGAAAAACACATGCCTCAGAAGTCTAAAATTATATGAATGTACCTAGCACAACCCAAACAAAACAGCAACCAGCAAACAAACTGCTTTCAAATCAAGATTTTTTCTTCAAACCCAGTGAAAGTTCTCCAGTTACTTCATGCATTACACAAACTTAGTGAAAGGAAAGAAATTCCTTAAGTACTCAATTTTGCATTAAGTCACATTTCTTGTCATACATTCAGTTACTTGCTAATTTTCTAAGAATTACAAAAACGATTTTCTAATGCAGAGCAGTAAAAAAATAAGCACATTGCAGCACATCACAGCACAGCACAGCACAATGCTGAAGAAAATAAAAATCAGAAAATGAGTCAGGGAAGGGCAGAAAAACACTGTAAAAGTGACATATCTTCTTACCTGATCTTGGGACTAATTTAAAGTATTTTTAGAAAAACACAGGAGAAGTAGAAAGCAAAAAAATCAGACAGGGAAAAAAGAAAAAAATGTTATGGTTGAATGAGTTACACACTTAATGTATTCCTTTTTAAATGTTACACTCAGAATATTTGGTAATACTCTAACAATACTTTAAGAAATATATCAGTGTTATAGTTTTGTCTTTTTTTTTTTTGTTTTGTTTTTTTTTTTTTTTTTGTTTTTTGCAGATTTGCCTCTGAGCATAACATGACTTGCCAATGTAAAAAAAATGAGTTACATATAATAGCAACAAATAATAACGGGTGCAATCAAAACCAGAAGTGTGAAAGCCTTAGGAAAATATGCTGGTGTCATCTCTCCCTGAATGTCAGCCTCTATAATTTTCTATATACAAATGATTGACTCACAAAATGCAGCTTTTACATATCATCTGAGGAAGAGAATCAGCTAGTTATTGGATTACAAAAGCTATTAAACCTCTAAGTAGAATTTTCCCTTGAGATCCTTTGAGACTCTGTATGTTTTTCAGTTTAACTCATGGCTCTGCACGATTACACGAGATATTACATATTTTTAAAGTTATTTTCCTCTTCTTATTAATGATCCCCTGTTACACTGAGATCTTAAGGACTTTTATAAATATATTTATAAAGCAAAAATTATATGAAGTTACATAAGGTTCCAAGTTGTATTAATAAAAAGACTAGCTCAAAGAAAAATCAATTCAGTATCTAAACTTGGCCACATCAACAACACTGAGAATAAACTCCCAGGCTTACTTTGTGGGAAGTGCCATTTACTATTAGACAATGAAACTTTTTACAACAGATCCTTAAACTATAGGAAAATGTCCCCAGGGTTCTAGCTTAGAAAGTTTAATTATTAGCTTTAAAATAACTTGACTGTCAGCAAACATGCTGTTAAACCAACCAGGGAAAAGAAGTCCCCAGATTCTGGACAAGGTCCTGTTTCTTTCAACCAGTGTCAGGTAAGTTTGAGCCAAGGTTTTTCACGTGCAAAAGTTTTATACTTCAGTTTTAAAGGCTGAATTTGCTACCATTCCTGTCCATGACTTTGGGTAAGTCATTGCAACGCTCCTAACTTGTCCATAGTAAACAAAGTAATGCCACAGTTTTAGAGAGATACCCAAACACTTGGTATACAATTCTAATAAGCTATATGTAATCTTTTTTAGAATGCTCTCTTAAGTTTCAATCACGAATTATTCTTTCAGTGTTAGAGAACAGTGAACAATCAATACAACTATTTCATACTTAGTGGAAAATAAGATTTTTCTTTCACTATGGAACAAAATTTAATTTTTAAACATGGAGACCACACTGACTCTCCCAGTTTTATCAGTGAGCTCTTTTGCCATCAATGCTTGAAGCATGACTGCAAGGTGGGGAAAAAAGAACCAACATTCAACATGTTCAATCACGTAAAACCAAGGACTGAGAAACCACAAAAGAAAACAGCAGAGCATGTATACCAGAGTTGAGAACATTTGAGAACATTCTACCAAATTCACATCCTCATCCAAAGAGCACATTTGGGGATAATGTGAACAATGAAAATGATTTTGGTTTATGACAAATCATGGTTGTATTAAGGTAACTATGAAAAACAGCACCAATAAAATACCTGGCAGAACGGGCCCCAAGACTAAAGCCCATGTAGCCCTCTGCAGGGAGAGAGTCATCGCCCAGCTCCTTAAGGTCCTGGGGCCCCAGGTATTTGTCCGTGTCACCTGTCATTGCGTCCTCACCTGTGGATGGACAAAGCAAACCACAATCAGAAGCTTCCCTTTTGAAAATGCATTTGTTGTGGGGAAAACTGCTCCTTTGATCACCAGCAAATCACTCATTTTCTCATAATCCCCTACCCCCTGGATAATATCTGTAACTGCCGTTTAGAAGGAAAAAGCATAGGTAAAGGTTAGTCCATAATTTCAAGAGTGAATTTAAGTAGCGAAAGAGCTCCTGGTGTTAAGTTTTCCATATTAAAATGTCTCCCCTGTCTCATTTCCCCTCCTCAAGCCCCGGCTGACTAGAAGGCTGACTAGAACGGTGGATCTTTTACTTCGGTTGGCTTTCCATGCCTCACTATGACAAGGGCAGCTCGTCTGAATGGACGTGGATTGCAAAATAAGAGCCACCTCTCCATTACTGTTCTGGAAAATCATATATGGGAAGGGAATGGACTTTCTTTTTCAAAATGGTCTTCTCACACACAGGATTCCAGTTCGGGGCTTATGGAAGAAACTAGCAATTTATTTAATCTGAACTATTACTGCTTAATAGTTCAAGGAAAACCTTGAAACACATCAATTTTGAACTGTTTCTACACCAATCACAGTAACAGCTCAGGGCAGCTGCCCCAGGGCTGGAACCCTACTTGGGAAGGAGCTCTACTTTCTGTAGAGACCAAATGTAGAGACCAGCAGTTTGAAAGGACTGATATAAATTGCTCTTTGCCCATCAATACAAAGAGTTAATTTTGTAAAACTTTTACTAGCTACATATGCACAGCATGACCTCACGGAAAAACCACATTCCAAGAGTGACAGAGCAGGTTTTTCAAATGCCTTTTGCCCTCTGGGACGTTTCCCATCCTTTTCAAAACGTATCACAGACTGTGGAAAAGTTCATTCCGAAAACAGGCAAACCTATCTCCTTTTTATGACTCTCCTTGTCTTTCTGGACACAAGCGTGTCTGGCTGAGAGAGATCTCAAAAGCATGTATGTTATGTTTTCTCAAAGGTAAGTGATTCATCTGTTCCAGCTATATTTTCCAATTCCTTCATTTGGTACCATTTATAATTTCCATTCATTTAAACCCAGGAAACCACAGAGCTTAGCTTTTAAACTACCAATCAAGTCTAAAAATACACTATCAACTACTGTTTTTGCAAATATAAAAACTAAACAGATCTGTTTTCTACTACTACCCGGTACCAAGAGATTATTTTAAGTAACTATTCACAGCTGGGCTATTTGCACATTCACTGCACATGAAACAAAAACAGCACACACCAAGTACAACTTAAAGAAAGAGCTTACTCTGCGGTAAAGCCATTTCCACCAGGCGGGGCTGATCAAATGTTTTCCTGATGTTTCCAGGAATTCCTTAGGCAGTGATTTAGAATATACCTCCGAATCAGCCCAAACAAACCGACCCCTGGGGGTGTATTCACGTCTTCACCACCACTGCAGGGTCCTGCTCAGCATCTTTGTCTTCTCGTAGGCAGTGGAGGACTTACACATCTTTTTTCTACTCATCAGAGTGCAAAGATTTTCGATCTTTCAGACCAGAAAAAATAAAAATAAAAAAGAGCAAAACCTGGCTACACTTAATTGAGAAGACCCTTTTGATCACTCTGCAGACATCCTTTCAAAGCTCCTTCTGATTGGACCAAGAACTCCGCTGGCAAGCCTCTAGCAGGACCGAATGGTGACATAAATGCAAGCCCTTGAGTTATTTGTATGTAAATATGAGGACTGCTCCAGTGTAGACTTTCGGTAATTTGATACCAATGCCCGGTGCCTAACCGGGTAACCGAGACCGCCTTAAATCTAGGGAGAGCCGGCGAGCGGGGTGCTGCGTTTAGTCAGGAGGTGACTCTTCTCCAACATGAATGAAGAAACGGCCAAGCCAGGTAGAAGAAAAAACAGAAGAAAACAAAGAAATGGCCCAGGCGGGGAGTGGCAGGGAGCTCCAGGCAAACTTTCAACTTTGTTCTCAGCTGGGAACACCGGGAGCCCTGGTTATTTATGGTCCCTGTCAGGTGGAAGGAGGGGAAAAAAAGAGCCAGAGGGAGGGCCTGCCCTTGAGCCGAGGTGCTGAAACTGTGGGGCTGCGGGAAGCCACAGCGATTCCAGAAGCTCTCCGAGAAGCGCCTGAGAGTACATGGATCCCCACTGCTTTTTGTCAAGAGTTGGAAGAAAGGAGCAGAAGGAAAAAGCAAGTGAATGTCTGCTTTATTTTGGGCATAAGTTCTTTCGACTCTTTAACCCACTCAAAGGAACTTACTGGTCATCCCTCCACCACCACCCCTCTCCCCCGCCCCCTTGAGAAGGCTCTGGAGAGAGCTCCCAGCAGAGAGGAAGAAGCATTTGCTGCGAAGGGCAGGAAACAGCCCGGAGGAGGCACTGCTGTCACTTTGCTGTTATGGTGTTTCCCTCTCTCTGGGACTCCTGGCCTCTCTCTGGGTCTCCCGGCCTCCCTTCCCAGCTGCTCCACCCTGTCTGTGTTGGCAAGTGGAGGAGAAAACTAGCAGGAATTCTGCATCCTCCATTTGGGTACACTAGAGAGGCAATTTCAATTTCTTTTTTCTCAGAATAGCTGGAAAATGAGGTTAGAGAGTAAGTAAAGGGTTTTGAACGGTCTTGCTGAAATCAGTGGCATATGGTACTTTTTTCTGATTGGGTCTCTATCTCTTGGGTTGTTATCTAAAGATACAGAAATTTGAATCTGTAGAACTGATGAAGTGGGGTACAGATTTATTTTTCCTGGATAAATGCCTCAATCAATGAATCAATGGCTCATCTAATATTAAGACAATTGGAGACCTGGTGCTTTAATTTGACGAGACTGACTGTAGTCAGCACTGTAATTATGCCGCGATAGAAGGAAAGCCATTTATAATGCCTGGTACATATTGAAAAATACTCCCAAGCAAAAGAAAAATTTTCAGTTTTGTAAAGAATGGAAGGGGAAGTCATGGCTAGAATGGATAAAAGGGCTAAACATTAATCTGTTTTCCACATCTGCACTTAAAATCCAAACTGCTTAGCGAAACCTCATTCAATGACTGTCGCTCATTCAAGCTCCCTAACAAGGGCTTCAGGGAACAAGTTCCTTCCTTTTGACTTCTTGGCCAGTCTTTCTCTTTCTCTGGCCATTCCTCCACACCTGTTGCCCTTCTGTCAAACAGAATTATTTCAGTCCCTAGAATTCCTGAAACACTTTAGACTTTGAACCACCACATAGGGTGCACTCTTGATGGAACCTTCACCCTTCTACTTCTCCAATCTTTGACTCTAAAATTCCTCCCATCCTGTACTCACCATCTTAAGTTAGTGGTTCTGCATGTGGGCTTCCCTTATCAGAGTGTACTGCCGGTGAAAACATCTGTTTAGTCTCTCCCACTGGAGAGTGAGATCCCCTAGATTAGGAACCAAATTTTCCTGAGCCTGGCATATTGCAAGTGCCCAATAAATATTTTTGGATTTCATCATTGCTTTTATTAAAGAGTATGGTTTAAAAAAATAGACTCTTAAATACAGAGAGCAAACTGGTGGTTACCAGAGAGGAGGTGAGTAGGGGGATGGGCGAGGAAAATAAAGAGGTAGGTGATGTGCTCGTCTCTGCATCTATGTGCCTTGGCAATGGCAACATAGCACTCTTCTGACATGTCAAACTTGATGGCTGGTATACAGTTAAATGGTAATAAGGTTAAGTTTCTATTCTTTGCCCATCCTTCTTAAACTTCAAAAATGGTCACTATGAAACCAAAAGAAGCCCAGAGTTGAAATGGGGTGAGAGCTGTCAATATATTTGGCCAAAGATTAATTAAAATAGTCTTACCACATGGTGAAAACATTTCTCAAAAGGCATGGCAAGTAGAAACAAAGGCAATGGTATTATTTTAAAGCAGTTTTGCACAGTTGGTGCTCTGGATTCAAATCCAGGCTTCGTCATTTACTAATTAGCTGACCTTTGGAGCACTGTTTACCCTGAGTCACAGTTTCAACCTTTACAAAACTAGGATAATAACGCTGCCTTCCAGCCGAAGCCTTCTTGTGGGGAATTAAGTGAAATAATGCACGGAAAAAGGACTTAATCTGCTCTGTTAGTGTTATTCTGTAACACAGCTTTGTCTAGTGCCCAAACATCTGAATTCATGAACTCATGTAGTTAGCATTTAGATTGCTAGTATTGATAGTGGTAAAGGCAAAATCCAACCATAGCAGCAAATGTCTCAGCTTTGTACCATGTAACACAAGGCCTGGCTCATAGGGACTCAACAAATATTTGTTGATTGATTCAGTGAATGAATAATAAGAAAAAACTCACTCTCCTTTCAATAAACAAAATATTCTATAATTTTGTATACCAAAACTTTGAAAAGCATGACATGAATTGTGTTGGGTGACTTGTTAACTGTCTCTAATCCCAAAAATATTTTGATTGGTAGTAGCTTCTGACCAACATGCCCAAATGTAGATAAGCTAACAAAGGTAATTCTATGACTGGACAGCTCTGTTATAATATCAAACATATTTAGTTGAAATATATATATTTATTTATTTATATATATATATGAGTATATATATATATATATATATATATATATATATATGAGAACCATGTCTCTTATATTCATGTGTACTGCCTTTAAATGAATTTGGGCTGGGTCAAGTTTTGAACAATAAAGTGCAGGGGAAGTGATTTTGCATGCCATTTCAGTTTTAGTTCAAGGAAACCTTGCAGTTTCTTCTTGAGTCTCTTTCAAACACTAGTTTGGGGGAAGCCAATCCCAGTGTAAGAAATTTGACTACCGTGAGACCACCATGATGTAAAGAAAGTCAAGTTGGCCATAAGGAGAGGCAGCATGGAAAGAGACAGAGAGAGGCCCAGTTAGTGCTCAGATGTTCCATTCATCCTAGTGGGGTTGATAGACTATGAATGAAGATACCACATTGAACATTCTGCCATATTACTCCTACCCCAGCTGCTATCTGACTGTAATCTCAGCAAAGATCTCAAGAATCCAGCTGAACCTAATGAATTCACACAACCATGGGAGATGAATAATTAAAATATTGAGTTTAGAGGTAGGTTGTCACAGTGTAGTAAGCAGTGAAAACAGAGAGGAATGAGAAATGACAAGGTCCAAAAGTCGGCCAAAGAGGTCACACGCTGATTGCTTAATGCATCCCTAGTGAATTAAGAGTTAGCTCTGTAGTGTGCTACTCAATTAGCACAGACAAAGTCCAGGAAGACCACACTGGTAAATGCCACTAGAGGAAGCCTCATCTATTTAGTATTGACTTTGTGCCTCTTAAAATTATGAGCACTGAAGTTCTCATTGTTAATCCATTTCTGATAATAAAATACCAGAGACTGGAAATGTAATGTTTAAAGAAGAACACAAAACACCCCAATCTATTGTGATCCCACCATTCACCAAATAATAAAAGCTGTTCAGAGGATTTCACTTCAATTTTCCAGCTATCTCCTCTTCCTGATCCTCCTATCATGACTAGGTTAAGAAAAAAGTTTCTCATACCACAATCAACCTTTCAAAGATCCACACCCTTTGACTACCAGGAAATCATGCAAAATATAATCAAGAACAAAGGAGAGAAAGAAAGAATATATAAAATGATTATCAGGACTGTAGTTGGTCAGATAGCTGTATCCTCATTTCTTTCTTTCTTTCCATCATTCATCTATCTCTATCTATTACCTACCTACCTACCTACCTACCTATTTTTAGGTTTGTAAGTAATCTCTACACCCAACATAGGGCTCAAACTCACAATCCCAAACTCAATAGTTGCATGTCCCACTGACTGAGCCAGCCAGGCACCCCAGCCCTCATTCTTTTTAGATTCCAAGTCAATAGTTCAGGTCAGCATGTGGTGGAATATACTGAACCCAATTCCTTGCAATCTTTCATTGTGCCCACTAATATCCTTTTATGCTGAATAGAGGAAACAGTTCTTGGCCTGATATTTGAAAGTGTTTCATATGCCCTAGGAGTTCTTTTCTTCTTTCTTTTTTTACATGTAACTTTTTTTCTAATGTTTTCCATGTTAAGATCATCACCAAGGAATACTTTTGTTGCTTTTCTAGGGGTTGAAAGTTGTTTTCCCATCTGTCTGGAGATAAGAATCATAAAGAAATTTCCTTAAGGTAAGTGTAGCAAATTATATTGTCTGAAACTTTGCTCAGAAGTGCTTTATTTCCCTGCTACGAAATGCAGAATTTTCTTCTCAAGGTATGTATTTTGTAAACTTATAGAGTTGCAAGTAACAATACATAACACCTTCAAATGAATTGATAGTAGAAAACCTTCAAATTACATGGGATTACAAAAAAGCTAGATCAGAAAGAATACAGAGGAACATAGTACCTATGCTCTAGTGATTTATTAGGAGTTGGTTTCTTAACAGAACTTAGCAAATGGTCTTGTAGGCAACTAGTTAATGATCAAAACTTAGGCTTATATTTAGCACACTTATTCTGAAAAAAAGTGATTTTTTTGATCATCACATAACAAAGAGAAGAAATGAAAACTTTTGGGAAAATTAATCCTTTAAGCATTTCTAGTCTACGTTACAGAACAATAGAGTGAGATCACACCATTATAGTCAACACTTTATCTACTGAGCATTTACTATGTTCCAGGCACTGTATGGTGCTTTGTAAGTATGATCTGAAGCAATTCTCAAATCCACCTTATAAAATAGAATCATTGTCTCCATTTCAATATAAAGAAAACCCAGTTCACAATGGTAAATAACCCAAGATCACTTAGAATATGAGAAAAACTGGATTCAAAATCAGTTGGTCTGACCACAGAGCCCTACTTTTAACTATTGTAATACACTATGTTATTGAACAACTACTACAAGAAATTGGTAACCAAAATGTAAGGTCCATGAGGGCAAAGTTTTGTCTGTTTTGGTCCATATCCAGTGCCCAGAACAATGCCTGGCACATAGTTGGTGCTCAATAAATCTGTGCAATGAAAATTCAGTGATTGCCTTTGGTGATAGCAACTATATTACTGGAGTGAGGAGAAGGAGGGAGACTTACTTTTCACCGTAAACTCTTGTACCTTGGGAATTTTATACCATGTGCATCTATCACCTATTCAAAAAATGAATAAAATTAACAAAATAAAACAAAACAAAATACAGGGACTGCAGATAAATCAGATAGGCTGTGTTCCATACAGCAGAACTGGTATTTGGACATACACAGGTCTGCCAGGTAGATATTAAGATGTGTATGTGCACCAGCAAATATTTGGCAAATGTGGAGAGAAAACTTAGTTACGATATTCAACCTTACTATTTAAGAGATGGACCAGAAAAAATAAAATAACAAGGCAAGAGGAAGGAGATACACATTATTAATGTGGTACTTCTAGTAGCTTCCCATTGTTCTAAAATAATGGTTCTCAACCTGTAGGATGCATTATAATCACCTGAAAATTTACAATTACACAAGTTCCCAACTTCTTAGTGGTCCTAATCACTTCTGGTCCAAAATCGCACTGTGATAACCACTGTTTTAAAGGATGCTTACAAATAAATGACAGTTATCTAATGGCAGTATTGATTCTGCAGAATTGAGTGTCTATTTTCCTGGTGGGAATTTCTAGAGTAATTGACATAGCTTCAGCAACTGAATTCAAAGAATTGAGTGCAGTGTTTCTAAATTGCCATGTGTATGTTTGCATCATCCGAGAATCTTGTAGAACTGTAGATGCTGATTCCGCAGGTCTGAGGCAGGCCCTGAGATCCTGCATGTATAACAAGCTCCCAGGTGACGCAAACCACACTTTGGGCATTGACACAGTAGAGCCCCAGACCAGGATCTGCTATGAGTAAAGCCAACTACTGCCTTTGAGGCATTTTGTCTCCGATAAAGAAGCTAAGACCAAGACACAAACAATAATAGAAATACTATACTACTACTCCTGCTGCTTATGCTTTACTCAGTGCTTTGCATGTGTGAGGCACTGTGCTAACTGAGCACTTCACATGCACTTATACGCATGTCTCATTTACTTCTCAACCCCACAAAGCAAATACTCTTACTTCCCTTTTCTAGATGAAGACATAGATATGGAAAGGTTCCGTTATTTTTCAAAGCTCACATGTCTAGTTAGTGGTAGAGTCTGGATTAGAACCCACACAGTTAGGTGGCAGAGCCCAAGCTGTTCACCACCACACCAGTGTCAGAGAATGTGCAAGAGAAATGACGAAAGTATCCAAGAGCTCACAGGAAGAGGGCATCACATTGGACTGGGGAGACGTGGCAGATGTTGAAAGGAGGTGTGTGAGTAAAGACAAGCAGAGAAGAGTGGAAGTGGGAAGTCGGCCATCCCAGCCAGTGGACGTGGCCATGACAGGGAAAGGATGGGAATGTTCTGAGAACAGCAAGCAGCCAATTTTACGAAAGTGAGAGTCAACTGAGTTGTGGAAAGTGATGGCCATGTTGGGCCATGTTTTTAGGGTCTCTGAAGTTGGATTATAGAATAACCATTGCGATCCAAGTGACAAGCAACTGTATGTCCACTGTATGTCCATCAGTGGGTGAAAATGCAATCATTTTATTTGACCCCCCCCCCCCCACACACACACAAACTGGAGACCCAAACCCTCTCCCTCTCATCTTCTCCCACCCTAATTCTTTTTTTTTAAATGTTTATTTATTTACTTTGAGAGAAAGAGTGAGAAACTGTAAGAGTGGGGGCGGGGTGGGCAGAGAGAGAGAGAGAGAGAGAGAGAGAGAGAGAAAGCTAGCTATAGGGCTCGATCTCACGAACCTCGAGATCATGACCTGAGCTGAAATCAAGAGTCAGGATGCTTAGCCAACCAAGCCACCCAGGAACCCCTCTCCCATCCTAATTCTAATCCTATAGCAGTAAGCAGGATTCACTGATAGTTGCCTCTGTTTCATAAAAACAAGAAAAAAAAAAAAAGACTCAGCTGTTTATTGAGCACCTACTATATGCTGGTCACTGTTCTACATGCTTAGTATGTTATTTCTTTTCATCTTCTCAGCAATTCCATGTGCTATAATTAACCATTTAGAGATGAGACAAATAAGACTCAGCGTATTTTATTTTTTGAAGGTTCAAATAAGGGACATAAAATACAGATAACTTTGAAGAGAAAACAGTTTCCATCAACGCAAAGCATTAATCAAAAGATGTCTGTCTCCCCTCATGTTTAGACAATAAATTTTCAGCATGGAGAATCCAAATGACTATATTTTGCTCACAAGTCTTTTCTCTCCTTCCCCTGATATTTTTAGTCTCAGAAAAAGCGAGGGAGCGGGAAACGCACGGAAGAGGAGTGTGGTAATAGTAGAAGCCTGATGCACTCAGTCTCGTTCTCAGTGTCTGATTCGATCCCAGAGTTACACAATGAGCAATGGGAAGTTACTCAGATTCCAGATCTGCACGTATTTCACCTTTCATTTTGTAGTTTGGGGCAAGAGCTTGGATTAAGCAAGGTTTCCTGTGAATATCTGACAGACTGATAAAGAGGGAGTGACATACGGCTCGTGCAATTGCTCCACGCAGGTGAAGAGGTCGTGTGTGTGGCACAGGCTCTTCTATGTTAGGCTGGAGGCCCAGCTCAGGACTCCATTACCTTTGGGAAGGGGTGGAGGCTCCGGGAGAGGCTGCAGCCCCAGGCCAGGTAAAGAACAGAGCTCCCTCCCTCAGCCTGGAAGCAGCAGATGCTGGGCCTTCCCTTGAGCCTTTTGTTTTCCAGCATCTCCTAGCAATGGTACTAGGTTCTTTCAAAACAGTTTACCAACTACATTCTGGAATATATATAATGCTTTCTTGCTTTCCTTCTCAAAATATGTCAGAACAATGGGTAAGTTGAGACAACAGTTAGATGAGCAGTGGGTGAAATAGGTGGTCTTAAAAAGGCTAAGGAAGTGTGTGTCATTAAGGGGTTCATGTACTTCTTGTGGGAAGCCATGTGCCACACTCTGCCTGCTTTTTCCCAAGCTCTAGGTGTTCATAAGAGCCAGCCTTCCCGGGTGGCCAAAGAGAAATCAGGCTTGACTGGCAAAGTGTGCACATCTCTTAACCAACAAGAACAAGTTGCTGTTATCCCACAGAACAGATGACTCTTTCTGCTCAGGCTAGTTTTTTGTTTTGTTTTGTTTTGTTTTAAAGAGTAAACAAAGTCCATTTGATTCTTTACTCTCAAACATTATTCTATTCTTTGTGGCTAGATGTGCTTCTTTTTAAAAACTGGATCACAGTTTTTAAACTGTTCCTTAATCCAAGCTAGATATAGTTTCTAAATAAGCATGCATGACTCAGTCTTGGAACTCTTCCAGATGTAGCAATGAAAAATGTCCCCTGTGATCTTGGTTGGGTTAATAAACAAACTCATCCCAGAAAGGAAAACAATTTCAGTGTCCTTCCTGTGAAGAGGTAGAAAAAGACAATGTTGGGACAGACACTATAACTTTTTCATATTTTTATCATTCTTATCAATATACCTTAACTCTCATCCAGAAACTGCCCTCTGTCATCTCAGTAAGACGACACTGACGTGGTCACACAAACTTCTGAGACTAGAGACAGAAAGCAGGTAGAAAGAAGTACAAGGTTACTTACCCTGTTCTCATTATCTAAAATCTATGCTCCTTGTAAAGGAGACTAGACAATGAGTAAATCACTAGCCACAAACTAGCCCAGTGAAATCAGGCACTAAAATGTTGGTTCTCACTTAGAGAGAAACTAGGTAGCTTAATTCAAGGTGGTCATGTCCATCATGCCAATTGATTCTTTCCTCTATTTATTCTTTGTTGGCTATTTGTCTAGCTTCAACACAAAATCCAGACCTCAGTAGTGACAGCTGTTCCTTACTTAGGTGTGTAAGGACAGCGTGTGCACAACAGGAACATATTCACTGTCCTAGGAATAAAGGAGTATCAGGAGCTCATATGCTTTGTGAGCCAGCATTTGGCCTCTCCCGCATGTTATATATATTTCCTACCTCCACCTGAAATAGGTGTGCTTAAAAGGTAAAGACAGGTGGGGTCTGCTGTCAGTTGTCCTCATTTTGGTTCTGGCCCAGGTGGTCAAAGCACCCCTTCCCGTGTGTAGCATCTTGCTTTGCTTCTCCACACCCTCCTATTCCCAGCTCTCTGCACTGCCCTGCCTTCCCTTCCCTGTCCATTCCCAGTGCTGATGCTCCGCTTTTTTCTCTCTGCAGCACGGTTCCCAACGTGAAGGGAAAGGGTGAGGGGTGGTCAGATTAGGACCCACTTCCATAAGAAGCAGGTCAGACTTTCCAGGTAGATGGGCAGGGACTAAAATAATTGGAGGGTGGGAGAAGAAAGCATATTCAAAATTACAACTTGTTTTGGCCAGATGAAAAAAACACCTATTGTCCTTAACCAATAAGCATGCTTAATTCCCAGCCATCAATCCTTGTGTCTGTTTTATTCCACAGGCCACTCCAGCTACTCATCCTGTCACGACTTCTTGGGAGAAAAAGTGCACACACTCCATTAGAACTACTCTATTCTGTGTCTATATGCACAATGTCATGTCATGGAGGCGGCAGCTGCCTGAGATCCCCAGGGATCCCCAGATTACCTGTGCTCAGCTTGACTGGACCCTGTCAGGGAATCTCCCGCCTTTTCTGGTTTTCTTCCTCATTGCTCTCCCTCCGTATCCCTTGGCATTCCTCCTCTTTCTCTGTACATGAGAATGTGCCTGGAGTTTTCTAGAACTGCTTCTCATCCTCCCTATGACGTTTCCCGGGGTCCTCATTCAGGCCGATGCTTGGTTTCCCAAGCCCCATTGTGCTGAGTTCTTCTGTGAAGTCCTCTGTTTTCCTGTCTCTCTCTCTCTCTCTCTCTCTCTCTCTAAGTTTTATTTATTTAAGTTATCTCTACACCCACGTGGGGCTCAAACTCATGATCCAAGATCAAGAGTCGCATGCTCTTCCAACTGAGCCAGCTAGGTGCCCCATCTCTGACACTTTCTGCACTTAGAACACCTCTTTCCACCTGCCCCCAAATTTCTACTTGTCCACATTCTATCTATTCCTTGAAATGCTTTCTTCCTGAGGCCTTTAGTATCTCTCATTGTTTTGAATTTCCTTGTCACTTTTATCGCTTTTATCTATTTTTTTCTATCGCATCTAATTTGAGTAGAAAGAGTAAAAAAACCAAATTCAAATTCCAGTTTCTTTGACTATGTGAACCTGAACAAATATCTTAAACCCTCTGAGCCCCAGATTCCTTAACATAAATTACAACAAATAACACTTTAGATTAAGAGTAAATGTAAATTAGGGGCACCTGGGTGGCTCAGTCGGTTAAGCGTCCAACTTCAGCTCAGGTCATGATCTCACGGCTCGTGGGTTCGAACCCTGCATCAGGCTCTGTGCTCAGAGCCTGGAGCCTGCTTTGGATTCTGTGTCTCCCTCTCTCTCTGCCCCTCTCCCGCTCATGCTCTGTCTCTCTCTCAAAAATAAATAAACATTTAAAAAAATAAAAAAAGAGTAAATGTAAATCAGGAATAATAATAGTACCAATATTTTCTCAAAGTGATTGAGAAAATTAAGCAAGATAAAGTACGTTGTAACTAACATTCACTGAGATCCCTTTATACATGATCTCATTTAAAATGTGCAAAAATCCAACAGTTGTGGGGCTGTTATCTAAATTACCAGGCACCATAGATGTTGGAGAAGAGGTTAGGACAGGGATTTGCATATAATCCCTTGCACTGATTTGTGTAATCTTGATCAAGGTCGTTAACCTTGCTGGAACTGATTTTCCACATCTAATGGCTCTAACTCTGAGGTTACTGTGAAGGTTAAATGACATAATTCATGAAATGTATTTAGATTCATTCCTGGCACATAGAAAGGGCTCAGTAAATGGTAAGTACCTGTTTATTATTTTTAAAGATATTTTATTTTTAAGTAATCTCTACACCCAGCGTGGGGCTCAAACTTGCAACCCCAAGATCAAGAGTCGCATGGTCTGGTAAGTACCTTGTTTATGATGTTTTGAGTGTTCATTTATATGGAATCCTGTCAGGGGACAGACACAAGTAAATGTGTGGATTTAAGCCAGTGGGCACATCCATAGAAGAGGGTCTATCTGTATGTGTCCTAAATGATGGGACAGGGATAAAGACAGGTCTACTCCCATGCAGCTAACAGTCTACATTAAAAGAAAATGAAAAAAATGAACCACAGATTGGTAAACCACAGTCTGTGGGCTGAATCTGCCTCCCACCTATTTTTTAAAAAAATTTCTTTTAATGTTTATTTTTGAGAGAAAGAGAGAGAGAGAGAGAGAGAGAGAGCGCGAGCATGAGTGAGGGAGAGGCAGACAGAGAGGGAGACACAGCAAGATCATGACCTGAGCTAAAGTCGGATGCTCAACTGACTGAGCCACCCAGGTGCCCCACCTCCCACCTATTTTTTAAAACAAGTTTTATCATCACACAGCCATGCTCATTTGTCCTGGTATGGTCTCCTGCTGCTTCTGTGCTACAGAGGCAGGGTGGAGTAGTTAGAGACCACATGGCAGGAAAATTCAAAACTGGCCTGTATACTAATATAGGCATTACCTATATTACCTATTAATATAGGTAATATAAATTACCACTGGCCTGTATATTAATGACTAGTGTCTTGAGATGAGTTTTAGGACAAAGTTAAAAAGTGATTGAGTGGACGGTGGAAAATAGGTAGCCACAGTCATATTACACCGAACTCACTGACCATGGAAGGGCCCGAGTTCTATTTCAAGTGCAAAGCCTTGGGAGGTTTTTATTTGAGTTTTGTATTTATACTATACATTATTTAGAGGGGCTGGCTACTTTTATCATCAAATACAGCAACCAGGCAGGTGTGTACATAAAATGTAAATGTACATTTTCACAAACTGTTACAAAATAAATAGCATCCAGGTCAAGAACTAGAATATATCCTATCCCAATCACAGCCTTCTCCTCCCTCTCTCATGGTAATCACTTTATAACATTCTTTCCCTTCCTTTTTTTTTTTTTTTAATAACCTCACTAATTTTATAATCCTAGTTTACTGTTCCCTGGCTTTGATTAATTCTGTTGTCTCTGCATAATGTACAACCCAGCAACTACAGTCATAGGTCTATACCCTAAGAAATATATGCAGACGTGTACCTGGGGACAGATACAAACTGGAAACAACCCGCATTCCCATTTCCAAGTGGAATGGATAACTTACCTATGGTACAGGCACACAGTGGAATATTATATAGAAATACAAACAAGTGAGCGATGATAATATGCAACCACGTGAATGAATTTTAAAAACGTAACAAGTTTTGGAGTGTAGTTGTATTTTTTAATGTTTACTTATTTTTGAGAGAGAGACAGAGTACAAGCAGAGGAAGGGCAGAGAGCGAGGGAGACACAGAATCTGAAGCAGACTCCAGGGTCTGAGCTGTCAGTGCAGAGCCTAAAGCAGGGCTCAAACTCACGAACTGCGAGATCATGACCTGAGCTAAAGTTGGACGCTCAACTGACTGAGCCATCTAGGCACCCCAAACTTTGGAGTGTTTTAAGCTGGGGAATGGAATGATATGATGCAATTTATATTTTTTTTAAAGATTGCTGAGTATTCTGTGCAGAAAGCTAAGTCTGTGGGGAAACATGTGGACCTGTGTACAGAGATTCCTACAGTAGTCCACAGGAGAATGGAGTATGTGGGATCGGATGAGGGTGGTGGCAGTGGGGAGGCAGAGAAGAGGGACGTGAGATGGCTTCTGGAAAACTGATAGGACTTGCCGAGGGACCCGGCATGAGTGCTAAGAAAAGGGATACTACACAGAACCTCAGAGCTGGCTTGCATGACGGAGCCACTTACTGAGATGGAGAAGGCGGGAGGAGACACTGTTTGGAGCAGGTGTCCAGGCCATGATGAGTTAAGATGTCTATGAGAATCTAGATGGAAATTTCAGGTATGTAGCTGGGTAGGTGGATGGTGTGGAGGAAAATCACTCAACAATTCCAAAACCAAAGATAGCATACCAAAGATAGGATGGACTGTGTTTTAGAACAAAGACCTTTGGACTTTAAGATACAAAACAGATGAACATAAGGGAAGGGAAACAAAATGCTACAAAAAACAGGGAGGAGGACAAAACCTAAGAGATTCTTAAATATGGAGAACAAACAGAGGGCTACTGGAGGGGTTGTGGGAGGGCGGATGGACTTAATGGGTATGGGGCATTAAGGAATCTACCCCTGAAATCACTGTTGCACTATATGCTGACTAACTTGGATGTAAATTAAAAAAATAAATTAAATAAAACTAGAATTTAACAGTTAACAGTTCTTTTTCTTTCACTGGAAATTATTTTAAATTTGTTAACTATTCTTTGAGATGCAGATATACCTTAGGAGAGTCATTATAAAGCTGTTTATTGACACGATACATAGCCCAGCACTGTCTCAGTGGGAAGGTGTTTATTAGAAGGAAGAAGGACACAGCAGGCAAACTTTCTCTATCCTGCCAGTTCTCAGAAACCTGTAAAACTCTCCTTTCTTTGAGTCTCCCTCCACTGTGGTGCAACCACCTAAACACATATTGAACATCTCCTGTGTACCAGGCACTGTGCTAGGTTCTGGGGATGTAACAGAGAATAAGACTTGGGTTCTGCTTGTGGTATTTCATTTTGACTTTATCACTGAAGGAAGCTTGCAGTTATATAAGGTCTGTTTGAAAGGTCAATTGTAAGCAGAGAAATATCAGGCAAAGGCTAGATTTATGATGTTATCATTTATAAAATGATAACATTTCAGGTAAAGAACAATTTCTGCACAACCACCACCACTCCCTTGGACCACCTGGGTCAGGCTAGTCTCCAAGGCTTGTTTCCTGACCTATAAAGCTAAAAACTTCATCGCCTGACTTATTTATTAGGATGGACAGGGGATAGGGGAGGAGGATAGTCCTAGGCATTTGTGAGAAGAGGTCCTAAAAGGGCATCTTTCTGGTGGTTCCCTTGATATGCATCTTCATGTCTCCTGAAGTAATTTTTTTGAGTTTCAGATTGTGCCATTCAAATTCGACTTACTCTCTCCTGAGAAGACTCTGATATGTTTATTAAAATCCCTTGCTTTGAGTTTTTAAAATCTATTCTAAATTCCATGTCTATTTATTTTACTTGTATTTGCATCTAGGTCTGCATACTTCTTTTACCAGGATGGTCAGGAGAAAGTAAACTATTTCTACAATAGTCTCATCGAGCTCATTACAAAATAATTCTTATTACTTGTGATAATATCCAAGAGCATAATCTGTCCCTTTCCCTAATATTTCCCTTTTTAAAACTTTTAGAAGCTTAAAAATAATACATTCTTGGGTTCTGTGTATAAGAAAAGAGATCATGTTAGAGTAGCAATGAAAGAGAAGCTCTAGAACCAGACTGTCTGATCGTCTTCCTGTTCAGTTCTGCCACTAACCTGGGTGGGCAAGTCAGTCAACATTCATCTGGGCTTTGCTACCTCATCAGTATAGTGGAGAGGATAGGCTACATGACTGATTCAGTTCACTGGGCACTGAATTTGGCACAGAGGTGAGTGAGCCTGACTCTCCTCACTCCTCATGTCACTAACATCTGATGGCATTTTATCTCAAACCTCTACCTATCTGATAATTATTTGACCACATGTATACTCAGCCTCTTCCTTTTTTCCTTTTAATTTTCAGTGTCTGCCTTAGATCCCGAGAGAGATTTTGCAGCCCTAGCAAAATTGTAAGTAGCTAAGAATTAAGCAATTTTTTCCAGTCTTACCCAGTTATCTCCCAAACCTGTTCAGTAGAGTTCTATTTCACAGAGCTGCCTTTGGTTTACTTTCCATGGTTTAATTGCATTTCTCATTATGTCCCATCTATGGCTCTTTAACTCTGTTACTATTACCCAACTTGCTAGAACTCTGCAAGCTAAAACAACATTTTATACATTATTTAAAAAATTATAAAATATACTTTATAGGAATTTACAATTTAAAGTCAGCACTGAACCAAAGCCAACTCTAAAATCTCTTGGGAGGGGGGACCCAAAAGAGAAGACAGATTGAAACTTAATCTCAATTTTCTTCTTTCTTTTCTTTTCTTGCTTCTTTCTTCTTTCTTTTCTTACTTCCTCTCTCTCTTCTTTCTCTTTCTTCCCTCCCTCCCTCTTCTCTCTCCTTCTTTCATCTTTGCTTTTCTTTCTTTTAAATTATAAACTGAGTTACAAAACATAAGAATGTAACTGGCACCAGAACCAGCATTAATTTTGCATGTATATTAATTGTACATGCATGTAACGTATTTTCTGGGAAAGAAGATAGTGGGGCATTAAGATATTTGTGGATCAGTCTGACCGTCTAGGAGCTCTGCCTGGGTAATGTGTGAGTTAGAGAAGGCTGCTTTATCGCCTTTCCTTCTATTGCTCTGCTTTGCTGATACTTCAGCCTTTATTCTACTCTGTGACTTGGCTCCATTGTTCCCCTATATCATTAACTGACAACATTGTCTAGATTTGTTTTCTTGGTTTTTTTAGTGTGTGAAATTAATGCACACATTCTTTTACCTATACTAATTTTGCATAGTGGACAAAAGAGAGAGGGGACAGAGAAGGAGAAAGCAAAGAAGAAAAAGAAGGAGAAGGGCTAGAAAGACTACTGTTGACACTATTCCCTTAATATTTACCAATTTTTAGAATACAGGATTAAAATTATATTTTTCCATATTGCAAACTCATTCTCTTTTTCTTTCTTGAGAAACACTGGCAGTGTATATCGCTTTTCATTTTTATTTGCTTCTAAAACCTGCTGATATCCTCAGTAACATAGGATACCAGTGTGATGATCTCTTACTGGTTTTTAGAGAAAGATATTCACAACACCTTGTCGTGACATGGAAATAAACATTTGCCGCAGTCTGTACGGCAACTCAGAATCCACCTCAAGTAGCAAAGCAATGGCAAGACTATATGGTAAATGAGTCAGAAGTAAAAGCTATCATTAAAGTTGTAGGGGTCCTTTTAGAATTAAAATTTCAAAGGGATTTGTTTTGGGATTTGGAATAATACAGAAACACTAGTTTATTTAGCACAGAACCATGTAAATACATGATAAGGCAGATATGGCTTATCGGGACTCACGTAAGCAAAATTTAGGAACATCAGCTGATACTAATGTTAACAGGAGTCAAATTAAGTGGTTATTATAACCTCAAAAACATCTTGATTTTTTTTAATGTTCATTCATTTTTGAGAGAGAGAGAGAGGGAGAGAGAGAGACACAGCTCAAGCAGGGGAGGGGCAGAGAGAGAGGGAGACACAGAATCCAAAACAGGCTCCAGGCTCTGAGCTGTCAGCACAGAGCCCCACGCAGGGCTTGAACTTACAAACCATGAGATCATGACCTGAGCCAAAGTCAGATTCTTAATTGACTGAGCCACCCAGGTGCCCCAACCTCGAAAACATCTTAATCTTCAATAAAAGATTTTTAGTATCATCCATGGACAAAGCAATAGCCCTGCATTACTCTGCTTTGATCAGACTGTACCTGGAATGCTGTGTTCCATTCCGGTCACCTCAATTTGAGATGGAAATTGACACACTGAAATGTGCATAGGTGACTGGCCATGATGATGAGGGAGCAGAGGAAAGGGAGGTATTAGAGAAAAATAGAGTAAGAGGAAATAGGGAACATATTTTTTAAATATCGCAAGGATTGTCACATAGAAGAGGCAGATTTTGTTTTAAATAGTGCCAAATATATCAGAGCCTGAATCAATGAGTAGAAGCCTGAATCAATGAGAAGGACACTCAGTAAAATGAAGAATTTTTATACTCAGAGTTTAAAAATGGAACAAGCAGTCTGGGAATTAGGGAATTTCTGTCATTGAGGCATCTGGGCAAAAGATCTCCCCGAGAGGATTTCATAGAGATGACCCCAACATAGAAGGTTATTGTTCAGGTCAAGTGACCTTTTAGGAACCCCTTCCACCATCAAATTCTACAATATTATGAAATCAAAGGCCATCTGATTCTCACAGCCCATGACCCACCCATAAAGCAAGGGCCAAAAAGTTTAAAGATTATTAAAATGAGAATTAAAATTTGTTTATTAATTTCAAAATCTCAAGCTGAGATAAATCTATAAGAAATCATTGTCATTTCTAGTTAAATGGCTAGATGAATTCTCTTCAAGTGAAAGGATTCAAAATTTCTCCCTTTTTGGAAATTATTTGGTTATTCACATATATAAAGTGTTATTTCTTCCATTCAAACTTGGCCTCTCGTCAATGCAAATATTGAGGTATTTTGTCAAAGCTAGCAAATTTTATGTCTGTGATTGTCATATTTCATAAAAGCTCATTTGAAAATGTACTTCTGACATGTTTTATGTGCGTACACATCCATGTGAGAACATCACTTTCCTTCTATCTTTTGCACATAAGAAATTACTCCTAAAATGTTACATAAGAAGGCATTGAAATATAACATGACAGCAAGGCATAATATTCTTTTTTTTTTTTTAATTTTTTTTCAACGTTTATTTTTATTTTTGGGACAGAAAGAGACAGAGCATGAACGGGGGAGGGGCAGAGAGAGAGGGAGACACAGAATCGGAAACAGGCTCCAGGCTCTGAGCCATCAGCCCAGAGCCTGACGCGGGGCTCGAACTCACGGACCGCGAGATCGTGACCTGGCTGAAGTCGGACGCTTAACCGACTGCGCCACCCAGGCGCCCCGGCATAATATTCTTAAAGTCCTAAAGCTGATACAAATATTCAATTGGCGATAGAACAGTGGTAAACATATAGCTTATGGCTGAGACAAAAGGAAAGAAAAATGAGGAAAAGCCCTTAACATTTATCAACACGACATTTACAAACAATGAGACGGGTCCTTCCAGGTTCCTGAATGACCACCAGGGCATTAACTTTTCGAGGCACGCAGCGCCCTGGCCAGAGTGCACTTACAGTAGGCAGTCATAGGATGCCAGAAACGTTGAAGTGACTTTGGATTACGTAGGCTTTCCACTGTTTAGATTTTCAGTTACATTTGTGCAATTCAAAGTTGAAACCAATAATTAAAATAGGGAAAATTACCTAAATGCAGAGAAAGACTAACAGCATTGAGTCCGCTCTATGAGAAAAATACACAAGAGATGGCAAATACAGGGAGCAAGAAGATAGATGTAGTTTGGAAGAGTCAAATGGTGTAAGAAAAAAAAACATAAATATAATATAAATTCTACTATAAGGACACATTTCATTATTCCAGTAAAACTCTCAAATTTGCCATCTTTAGAATATTTATGCTCTGTAAAAGTACTACCTTTCCAATGTAACTTTTAAAGATATCATTAATCGATATATCTACATGTCATGAGCTAGTCACATGTATCGATTTTTAAATAAGGCAGAAAACAAGTAGTTTATTTTAAGCAAATGAAGTATGACTACCAGCATTTATATATTGATCTCTTTAATGAAATCAATACTGAAAATTTATATTTTGAAAGCAGTTTTGTTCAGGTTGAGTTTTCATTATTAGTTCAAGTTCAAAAGCTGCTTTTACTATGAAGCTTAGAGTAAATCTTAAAAATGGGCATTTAATTCCTTACCTATAAGATACCTTCTCTCACTTATTTTAAAAAATATTTCATGCATAAACATTAGTCAGATTTTTCTCTTCTAGATTTTCAAATGTAAACAATAAAAATCAAGTTTCTGCTCAATAGAAACAAAAAGAAAGAAAGTAATTCATATAGTGACATTTGTATTTTCAAGCTGGAAAATGGGTTCAAGCAGAGGGGCTTCAAAGAAACGACACTAATTCCAAACGCACATCTTTTAAATGATATGTAAGTTAATAATTGTAAGTTAAGTGAAAAGTTAGTAACTCAAGGAAGTGTTACATTTCAAAGATAGGAAATGGAAGATAAAGCTGGTAGTTAAATTTCATCACAGTAAAAAGTTACAAATACCTTCTTCAACATCTGAGATATATTCGCCATCACTGAGCATTTCAGGGGCGTTGGCTTTACGAACTGCATGATTTAAGTGAACAGTGTAAGTGTGTGAAAAATGCATACTCTTTATACAACAACAAAAAACATGAACATTTCTAAAAACATTTTTGCAATAAATGTTCTTCAGGAAACAAATATGAAGTCACACTTAGTTACGAACATAAAGGTGGGTTTCGTACCTTCATCATCAGACATATCAAGAACTTCATTCATCGTTTCTGGAACATTCATTTTGTGCTTCTCTATGATAGTCTAGTAACAACAACAAAAAAGCAGTACTTTAGTGTAAGCAGACTGAACATTTTAATGACACTATTTCTTTCTAAATTAATCAGTTGATTTATTACAGGACTTATGTGCTGAATATCTTGAAGCTCCCACATATAAAACGACATCAAAACTGTCCCTTAGCATTAAGGTCCTCACCATAGATACACTGATAAGAACAAATACAAGGTGAACAAATTCTAGTGGCAAAGCAAACCGGCTTAAAAGATTTAGGTCCATAATAAGGCTGTTCAAAGGACAAGAGAAGGGAGATATTGCCTCTCCTTGTCCATTGTTACACTTTTTCATGGTCTCATGAACCTGCCACCTCATTCCACTAAAAGTCTTGGCTGAAGATAAGCCAAATGAACAGCAAGCATTGTGTCTTTATTCCTGTGCCATGCCAGCCATTGATTTTTGTCTTGGCCTTCTATATGTACATTTTGATTCCTAGCTTAAATACAAAACATCAAGATTGTATAAATTATATAATTTGTGCAACTATGCCTTGCAGAAAATATTTTAGAGGTAATGCATTTGCAAGATCATTTTAACCCCTACACAATTTTAAAGAACTGTAGATTACAGAGCAAAGGCCTTAGTGAATCTTTTACTTGCTCTTTGATGACTTTTTACCTATATAGATTATGTCCATCCAAAGACACCAACAACATAACTTGTTAAAAAATATTAGTGACTTAATGTTTTAGTTGTAAAACAAGTCCTCTTTTTATCCTGAGCATAGGAAAGGCTAATGGAACATGGGAAGATACTTAAATAAGGCAACTGGAAAAAAAGCTAGGTTGTTAAAACTATGGTACATTTAGGGGCGCCTGGGTGGCGCAGTCGGTTAAGCGTCCGACTTCAGCCAGGTCACGATCTCGCGGTCCGTGAGTTCGAGCCCCGCGTCAGGCTCTGGGCTGATGGCTCAGAGCCTGGAGCCTGTTTCCGATTCTGTGTCTCCCTCTCTCTCTGCCCCTCCCTCGTTCATGCTCTGTCTCTCTCTGTCCCCAAAATAAATAAAAACGTTAAAAAAAATTAAAAAAAAAAACTATGGTACATTTGTCACAATTACTGAACCAATACTCACACATTACTATTAATTAAACTCTATATTTTATTCAGATTTCCTTAGGTTTTACCAAATGTCCCTTTTCTATTCTAGGACCCATCAGGATACCACATTATCTTTAGCTGGCAGGCCTCCTTAGGCTCCTTTGGCTGTGACAGTGTCTCAGATTTTCCTGGTTTTTAATGACCTTCACCGTTTAGAAGTGAGCTGGTCAGGTATTTTGTAGAATGTCCCCCAATTGGGATTTGTCTCATGTTTTTATCATGACTGGACTGGGTCACATGTTTTGGGGAGGAAGACCACAGAGGTAAAGTGCCAATATACTATCAACATGATTTACCAGCGTTGGTATTAGGCTTGGTCACCTGGCTGAGGCAGTGCTTGTTAGGTTTCTCCATTGTAAAGTTACTCTGTTCTCCACCCCCTTCTGCAGACTGTCTTCACTGGAGGGAAAACACTATACCCAGCCCACACTTAAGCAGTAGAGAATTCTGTTCTCCACCTCCTTGCGGGTATTTTCATAAATTGTTTGATTTTTTTCCCCTGATTTGTCTCTTCTTCCCTACTTATTCATTTATCTATATCATATGGACTCATGGATATTTACTTTATACTTTGCACTATACTCCAAGTCTCTCTGTGTGTCTGTCAGTCTGTCTCTCTCTCTTTCTATCTATCTTACATTGTTCCAGCTTTGGCCATTGGGAACTCTTTCAGTTGATTCCTGTGTCCCTGTGACATAGCCTCGTCATTGTGAGTGTGTGTGTTTATTTGCTTATTTGTGGAAGCAGACACTTCCTTACTTTTTGGCACTACAAGACGTTCATCTTGTGTATTTCCTTCTCCAGATCTGGATTCAGTCATTTCCCAAGGAAGCCCTGATTCCCTTTACTATAGAACAGTATTAGAAACCAGTATCTGAGAGACATGCTCTGTTCTTTGCTAATGAGGGAAACTGAATATTTTAAACAATGCAATTTAAATGCTTAATTCATCTTTTGAGTGTCAGCTTCTAGCTACTCAGTTTTCTACTCTGCCAGGACTGTAATGTCATTAACTGAAGCATCTTTCTTAGAATTGCCACATCATATGTTATACTCATGGGGAAGATGAATCTTCTCTTTAAGCGTTTTGAAAAAAAACACATCTGTTTATGGAGCCAATGGCTGCTGGGGCCCCAGCAACTGGCTGTGCAAAGACCACCAGCAGTGCAGGCCACCCTGTGAGCTTGAGATCACAGACTCCACCCTGAGCTGTGTCAGTCCTCATTTGTGCCAGGTTACATGTATCTGCTAAGGCAGAGTTGACAAGGTTGTGTCTTAGCTTGAGATAAAGTCTCAAATACCACAATGATGGACTAAGTCTTAGGGACAATGGACTCTTTCCTAACCTACGGGACCACTTCATTTGGTGGAAGCCTCATTCACTTCATTAGGCAAACTGGACCTTTCCTGTCAGCACAAGTCCCGTCTTCTCTCTCTTGAAGAAATTACCAGTCAACTCAGCTGATGACACTGAAGGCTATGGCCTGACTCCCATACGTTTCTGTCTTTCACTAGAAACCAGAGCCTTGAAACACTTCTCTTTCAGTAGATATCCTGAGGCTATCACTTTACTTTCTCTGTCTTTAACTTTATTTTCTCCTCAAGGTTTTTTTTTCTTTTTTTTTTTTTAAGATTTTATTTTTAAGTAATCTCTACACCCAACACGGGGCTCGAACCCACAACCTCAAGATGAAGAGTTACATGTTCTACCGACTGAGACAGCCAGGTGCCCCTTCTCAAGCTGTTTTTGATATTAAAGAAACATTCTGAACTTTCCTGATGGGTGAGAAAGTTTTTTACATTTGATAACTAAGATTTATATTTTGAAAAAATTTTTTAATGTTTATTTATTTTTGAGAGAGACAGAGACAGAATGTGAGTGGGTTAGGGGCAGAGAAAGAGGGAGACACAGAGTCCGAAGCAGGCTCCGGGCTCCGAGCTGTCAGCACAGAGCCCGATGCAGGGCTCGAACTCATGAGCCATGAGATCATGACCTGAGCCAAAGTCGTACAGTCAATCGACTGAGCCATCCTGGTGCCCCAAGATTTATATTTTGAACTATTATACAAGTTTCAATTTTCCAACACTGGAAAAGAAGTTCTATATATTTATTACAGTGACTTCAAATCTTTTATAGCATTGTGACACTTGACCATTGTTTTACCTTGTCCTTCTCCCTCTTGTTTCATACCCTACAGAGAGCTAGATGGAATATTTTTAAGATTAAGGTTAATAAACATTATTTGTTTAAACTCATTTCTCAAGAACTTAATACCAGATTTTAAGACCATAAAATACTCAAGAGGTATATAAAAGCAATACAGGGTAATTTATCTGCATAAAAACTATCTTGAAGCTAGAAATGTGCCCTGGTTGATAACCATTGCTCTAGTCCATTGAAGCTACTGCATTCTCTTTGGCAAATAGCATACTTTCTCTCTTGTGATCAGCAGGCTTATTGTTTTAGTTTGTAAACCCTGTATATAACTCAGCCAGTGGGTTGCTGCAGAGACCCTCAACCTGTGTTCTTTTATGTGAAGCACTGTGTACACAAACTGTTTGCAGACGCTAACTATGCCTTTCTTCACATCGGAAGGTGGTGGATGAGACAAGGAGGCAGAGTCGATAATTCCCAGTGTTCCAGAGTCCTAAATTTACATTGTACAGAGCCAATCTCAGGCATGTGTGTTGAGTCATGGAGTCAGGAATAACTGCAATAAGCCTGTGATAATGGCGCAATATCAGCTCTTGATTCCAAAGTTACCAAATCCTGATGCAGTTCAAAGGCTCCAGATGGTGTTAATAAGAAATGACTTATCCTAGAGGCCGCAGCTTGTAAAAATGTATCTGACGCAATAAGGCTCCCTGGTAAAGATTTATTTATAATTTTAATAAAACATCCTATTGTTTTTCCTACAAAAACGCCAATAGCTGACTGGAAGAGTGGTGAGGGTGGTGATAAAAATCCATTTCGATCCTCTCCCTAATGTTTTAGTTTTGCAACAACGTAAAAACTGTTTTCACAATGATAGCAATGTATCCATTATCATTTGTGAGTCACAACATCGTAAAGAACCAACTTATCTTCAACTTTCCTACACTGCCAAAGAAGAATGTGAAAATATTTCTGCCTTCACTTCATTAAAACTATTTTTACATCAAAACACATAAATACATACATTTAGCTTTACGTGGAATGAAAAACTCCATAGTTCCTAATGCAAATTTTAAAAAGGTATTTTTACTATTTAGTTTCTCAATATCAGAAATGAGAGGGACAGCATTTGGAAACATGGCGCTTAGTCTATGAAGAGGGGAAAGTAGGTTCATCTCCCAAAAGCCCCAGAAAATCTACAGCCTGAGAGCTGGCTATGAGGGGACAAGGGCCAGCATCTGCTACTTACAGTTGTGGTCATGGTTTCCTCAGTCACTACTTTCAGGGTGTCGACCACTGAGATGTAGCCCAGCCTCCGGGCAATGGCGAGGGCCGTGTTCCCATTCTGGCCAGAGGGAAATGAGGACAAGGAATTAACAAGTCATTCCCCATGTCTTAGTGTCTGTGTGCTCCCACATGTTTCACCCATACTAAACAGAAGGCGAGTGTCTCATTGGCCCCACCCACTGTCATACACAAAACACTATTTCATTAGACACATACCTTGCACAAAACCCACCTAACCTGTTCCCACTCACGCAGCAGAGACTCGGCTTCTACACACGGAACCCAAGAGGCTTATTAACGTTCTAAATCATCAAAGAAACAAACATTTTTCATTTTATATATGTATTTCCTACTAGTTGGCAATGGATTTGTAGTTTCTAAGTATGAAACATCTAATTACATCTTTCTCTCTCTGGACAGCTCACAATATAGCTATTGTCTCTGCCCTGCATTCCACTGAATGCTCTGTTTATACCTATCAATGAAAGTAAAACAGCAACATTGGTGCCCGATAAAAAATGTAAGAAGATTCCAGTATCCAGGTTCATCTCCTCCCTCCTCCCTTAGCCTCCCTCTTCCCTTCCCTTCCCCCTTACCACAGTGAGTTCATTGGGGGAAGCGTTGTTCTGAAGCAAGACATTTATTATATGTGTGTGTCCCTGCTGAGCTGCTTGATGTAACGGCGTATACCCATTCTGCAGAAGGAAGGTGGAAGAAAAGACATTTACTTCCTTGGACACAAAAATCAATGACTTTGGTGGATACAAAGGAGAAAAGAGTTTACCTTTGTTTTGGCATTAACTTTTGCAGAATGCTGGAGCAGGAAGTTAACAATCTTGATGTTTCCATAGTGGCAGCCCACATGGAGAGGTGTGTATCCCATCTGTAGTTATATTTTTTAGAAAAGAAACCTCATAAGTATACTTTTAGTAACAGCTACCCTAAATAGAAGCAAAAGTATTATTTAACCTGTCTTTTTGAGATGGCAAAAAATAAGTGTTTTCCCCATGTGTGTATGTGTGTGTGTGTGTGAGAGAGAGAGTGTGTGTGTGTGTGGGGGGGGGTACTAAAAAATAGTACCATGTCACATGTAAGTAGTTAGGAACTTCCCAAAGGACTCTCTCTTGCATCAACTCATTTTATTCTCACACCAACTTTTCAAGATAGGAAGTAAACATGGCACAGCCGGCAGTCTGGACAGAGTGATGGTGTGGCTCTGGGGGAGGGTTAGGGAGAGTGTTCTGCAGACAGATGTGGACTAGGATTTACAGAACACTCTATTCTCTCTCTTTTTTTTAAATATATGAAATTTATTGTCAAATTGGTATCCATACAACACCCAGTGCTCATCCCAACAGGTGCCCTCCTCAATACCCATCACCCACCCTCCCCTCCCTCCCACCCCCCATCAGCCCTCAGTTTGTTCTCAGTTTTTAAGAGTCTCTTATGCTTTGGCTCTCTCTCCCACTCTAGCCTCTTTTTTTTTTCCTTCCCCTCCCCCATGGGTTCCTGTTAAGTTTCTCAGGATCCACATAAGATGAACACTCTATTCTCTAAAAGCATAAAACTGAGGTAGAAAAAAAACACAAAGTGGCTTAATGATAATGCCAGGCAGTGGATGAGCATCAGAACGCATGACAGAGGTGGGAAGCACAGAACCACTAAAGCCGAAGAGGCTGGTCTTCAGGAGGTCTGGGACTCATGAACTTGATCTGGGTGTATATGCTGTAGCTAAAGGCTGCTGCCCAACTAGCTAGAGTACCATAATTTGAAAACAACTGATTTACACAAAGCAGTAAGTTGTTTCCCAAATTAATATCCTCTGACCGCTGAAGGACATAAGTCCTATCTATTAAAAATGTATTTTTACACATATATATGATTATATATGTATCATATATATGTGTGTATAACTATGTGTTTAAAATAAGGATATCCAGATACTCGTCTAGATGGCCACATTGCAAGAGACACCACCATGTCATTTCAGTGCCCACAATCAATCTCTGTTTATGAGGACACTGGCAGCACCAGATCACCACAAGGAAGAGCATAGAGTTTTAAAACCATTTCTCAGTATGCACGAGGGGGGCAGGGGAACATGGGGGTCCATGGTTTCAAGGATCTGTATCTCATGTGCAATGCACTATTGTATCTTTATGGTGACTCCATGCTACAGACTGAATGTCTGTGTCCCCCTAAATTCATATGCTGAAACCCCAACCCCCAGTGTGATGGCATTTGGAGATGTGGCCTTTGGCAGGTACTTAGGTCACAGGTAATTAGGTGGAGTCCTCATGAATGGAATTAGTGCCCTTACAGGAAGAGGGGAGAGAGCTCGCCTCTTCTCTCTGCCCTCTGCCATGTGAAGATTACAACAAGAAGGTATGAGATAGAGATCTGCAAACCAGCAAGAGGTCCCTTACCACACAAGGGATCTGCTGGCACTTTGATCTTGGACTTCCCAACTTTCAGAACTGTGAGAAATGGAAGTTTGTCCACTCTATGGTATTCTCGTTATAGCGGCCCCATCTGACGAAGACATGTTACAAATGGGTATATTTGAATTTGAAAAGGGAATGTCCAGGCCATGGCTGATTGTGGAAGGTGAAGACATCTCACCAGGGACGTGATGCCCTAAAGAGCTTACTCTGGTCACATTCTGTTCCACAAACGGAGCTGTCAGTGCTCGCACACTGCCTGGACTCCCACTGATAAAGCTCAGCATAACCACTTGTATGGGAGTCATATGGAAACCCCAAAGCTGCTCCATGCATGATGAAGAAGATCATGTTTTGGTGACCAGAACTGACTTGCCTACTTTACAGGCACCCTTCTCTTTCTTTCTTTCTTTCTTTCTTTCTTCTTTCTTTCTTTCTTTCTTTCCTCTTTCTTTCCTTTGTCTGTCTTTCTTTCTTTCTTTCTTTCTTTCTTTCTTTTTCTTTCCTTTGTCTTTCTTTCTTTCTTTCTTTCTTTCTTTCTTTCTTTCTTTCTTTCTTGTTTATTTATTTTTGAGAGAGAGAGAGAGAGAGAGAGAGAGAGAGAGAGAGAGAAAGACAGAAAATCCCAAGCAGGCTCCATGCTGTCAGCACAGAGCCCGATGTGGGGCTTGAACTCACAAACTCACAAACTGTGAGATCATGACCTGAACCGAAATCAAGAGTCAGATGCTTAACTGACTGAGCCATTCAGGCATCCTGCAGACTTCTTTCTTGATGCTGAGGAGCTCAGGATACTGCATTAGAAATCAGAATGGTGCTTAGTGTAGGAGGCATGGAAATAATTTTCTCTAATCAGTTCTCAGTACAATTAGCTTAACTGAAGTAACATTACTCCCAACTTTAGTGGTGGAGGATTAATCCCAAGCTAAAAAAACATATAGAAAATATTTTTAAAATCTAAATATTAAGAAACTTTTCATGTTTTGAGTCAATGTGCCTAAGCAATAATGCAGCAGTTTCCAATGGCTATTGTACTACATCTATTAATTAGATTTTTTAAAGAAATTGAATCATTTTAAGTATTTTATTTATTTATTTATTTTGAGAGAGAGAGGGAGAGAGGGAGAAGGAGAAGGGGAGGGGGGGAGAGAGAGAGAGAGAGAAAGAGAGCGTGAGCATGAGCAGGGGAGGGGCAGAGAGAGGGAGGGAGAGGCGTGAGGCTCAATCTCATGAACGGTGAGATCATGACCTGAGCCAAAATCAAGAGTTGGATGCTTAGCTTACTGAGCCACCCAGGAGCCCTGATTTTAAGTATTTTAATGTACAATTTCTACTCATTGTCATAGCTTCTCATCTCATTCCTAGTAAAACCCTAAGTCATTGTGATGGGCTATTAGGGCCTGTCTGATCTGGTCCCTCCTCTACACCACCTATGCATTAAATCTCTGAGCTCATTCCTCCCAATCTCTTCCCTGTTTGTTATACTCTAAGACACTGGTATTCTCAGTGCTCCACAAGCATTTAAGTATTTTATTAAAAATACATGTGCATCGTCAAGAAGATTTATTTTGCATTTAGAGAAACCAAATTGGGGCTTTTCCATTCATTGAGAGTCATAAAATGCCCACATTAAATGGTACCTTGCATAAATATGCTCAGAGGGATGTGATTTGAGAAATTCTTTCCAACTAGCAGCAATCAATTTTGGAAAGACCGACTATTCTGTCTGGAATAGCTAAGAAATAATCACAGTTCAGCTAACTGAGCAGTCTCTGCCTCTTTTTCCACTGTTGCCTACTTATACCATCATTATAAGTGGGAGTTAAGCCTTCTCCTTTAGGCAATACCAAGAGGTTGCATTTGTATATGAAGAGCAAACAGGTGCAGATGGAGATTCTGGCATTTTTGATCCATGGTGCCGTAGCACCTTATTTTACTGAGTTAGGTGCATCTGCTCAAACGGGGTTTGGGAGAGAGGAGTAAGAAAGCCACACTTCACTCCCAACCTCCTAAAATCTGTGGTTCTCTATCTACGAGTCCATCCTTAGCCTTCCTTACTCTTGGCATAGTCTTCCTCAGTGAACACACCCATTCACAGCTATGACTACTCCTTGATTTTATTTCAGGTAGAATTTTTTTTTTCAATTTTTATGTGTTGATTGTTGTATGTGTATGAAAGACTATCGTCACATGTTATACTAAGGAGTACTTAACAATATGGCAGATGAAGACCCATGGAAGACTGTAAGATATCTTCACAAAGAGCTTTTTTAAAACATCATTGATCCCAGGATTTGTTCTTTGATTTCCACCACATTGTTTCTCAGTGAGAGACAGACAGAGAGAGAGAGAGAGAGAGAGAGAGAGAGAAAGAGAGAACACAGGGGAGAGGGACCGAAGGAGAGAAAGAGAGAATCCTAAGCAGGTTCTACACTTAACACAGAGCCTGATGCGGAGCTTGATCCCATGACCCTGGGATCATGACCTGAGCCGAAATCAAGAGTTGGACTGAGCCATCCAGGCACCCCAATACTTATTTAAGTATTTCTTAAATTTCTCCCTTGTTCATCAATTTCCCATCTGCCCCTAAGCAGAGGTCTTCTTTATTCTCCATCTAGACCTTAGTAACAGCCTTCAAATGCCCCTCCTCCAAACTCCTTTGACCTACTTAGTTTTTGCACTATCTCTTAGGCTCTTTCTAAACCCGATGTCTGATCTTACCACTCTTCTGTTTAAAACCTTCCATGGCTTCCCAGTGCAAACAGGATAAAAAGCTGAACTTACTTTGCCTGGCACATTAAGGCCCTCTGAAATCTTTGAAAATATTTTTTTTTATTATTTAAAACTTAATTTTATTATTTATTATTTTTGACAGAGAAATAGAGAGAGAGTGTGTGTGTATGTGAGAGAAGGAGAGAGAGAGAGCATGAACTGGGGAGGGGCAGAGAGAGAGACACAGAATCTGAAGCAGGCTTCAGGCTCTGCATTGTCAGCACAGAGCCTGACGCAGGGCTTAAACTCACAAACCACAAGATCATGACCTGAGCCAAAGTCACATGCTTAACCAACTGAGCCACCCAGGCCCTCTGAAATCTTAATCTTCTAGCAGTATCTTGGGACATGCCCCCAATTTTTTCTCATGTTTCTGTGATACTGAACCAGTTATAGCTCCCTCCTACATTCCCAACCTTTGTGAAATAATTCAGTTAATTCCAATAGTTCTAAAATTACTAATTTATATATGGGGTCAAATTCAGGCTTTGTACCAATTACCTATGTGACCTTGTATAAGTAATTACTTGTCTGTACCTCAGTTTCCTCTGAGGGACAGGGATACTAATTTCTCCCACCTCCTAGGGTAGTTGTATGGATTAAACTAATTAATAAAGGAAAGAAATTAATACCTGATACAGAGAAGGTGGGTAATACATTTTATTATATTATTATATATAATTATACATTGTTATATTATATTATTACTATCTTATTATTATTTTTATTATCATATGTCTTCTTTTCTAGACTATAAAGAGATCAAGGAATATATCACCCTGTTGAGAACTTGGCAAGTAGTAAGAGCTCAAAAAAATGAACGTGAAATGAGCATCAAATACATTTTTTCATTATTTTACACACATTTAAAGAAATATAATTTAACTATTAATTTGCTAATTAGTACCCCTGAGAATCAGTGCATTTGGATGGTCTAAATAAAATGCTTCAGGAGATTATTCTTTTAAAAAGTGAAAGGAATAGCTTTATTTCATCTGAACAGCACTAAATATTAAACCCTGTGGCCAGCAGCACAATTTAGTCTGAACTGATTTGGTGAACTTCAAATACAGAGCTGGACGTGGAGAAGGTCAGCAAGCCCAGTGGGAAGGCTGCAAAAGCTGTTACCAGGATTTTCAGGTATTTTTCCCACAAGAGAGAAGTGTTTTCCATGTTTTCATGATTATCATTTTTTAAATTTAAGCCTGAATCTGACGGTACTATACTTTCCAACTGTAGGCTGCTTATCTCGAGACATCATCTTCACCAATAAGAATTTGGACATTCATAGAATAAACTTATTCACAAGATCAGAAGGCAAATCCCAACAACCTATCTCTCTGCACTTCTGCTCTATTCAGCTATAGTATGATCACAGCCTCAGGGCTTTCTTGGTGCTATGATCTTTGCTGAGAAGAAAAAGAAAGGGAAAAGAATCTGTAGGAGGCAGAGAGGTGCTTTTCAAATTTTTTTTTAACGTTTATTTATTTTTGAGACAGAGAGAGACAGAGTATGAACGGGGGAGGGCCAGAGAGAGAGGGAGACACAGAATCTGAAACAGGCTCCAGGCTCTGAGCTGTCAGCACAGAGCCCGACGCGGGGCTCGAACTCACAGACTGCAAGATCATGACCTGAGCTGAAGTCGGACGCTTAACTGACTGAGCCACCCAGGCGCCCCGAGAGGTGCTTTTCAAAGTGCATCACTTGTAAAGGGCAGGAAAGGGAACATGCTTCATAAATATTATACCAGGTACAAAAATGATCATGACCTAAGGTGGGCTGGGTTAGGAGGAAACCCTGGTAGAGGACTAAGAACCTTAAGCCCAGGGGCCACGTGTGCAAGAAGACGCATCGCACCATGTCCTGCCTCCCCACCTGTCCCGGAGAATCATTGCCACACTTCCTGACTGAATTATAGTATATGCTTTGGATGTGCAGGGGCAAAAACATATGGAGAAACTTAACCCTGACTGTGCTTCCTGGAATCTTTACTCTGTAAAGAGAGAGGTAACCAAAAAACGTGTTTAAGTCTGTGTTTGTGTGTGTAAATAAAACAACACAAGATGAATATATTTACCATAAGTAAAATAAAGATGGTAAGCTAAAGTCAGTCTGATTCTTTTTTTAGAATTAAAAATGCTTTTATTTTTCTTTTATTTTTTTTTTAAATTTTTTTTTTCAACTTTTTATTTATTTTTGGGACAGAGAGAGACAGAGCATGAACGGGGGAGGGGCAGAGAGAGAGGGAGACACAGAATCGGAAACAGGCTCCAGGCTCTGAGCCATCAGCCCAGAGCCTGACGCGGGGCTCGAACTCACGGACCGCGAGATCGTGACCTGGCTGAAGTCGGAGGCTTAACCGACTGCGCCACCCAGGCGCCCCATAAAAATGCTTTTATTTTTCGAATGGAGAGTAGTAGCAAGAAACCATCCAGCTGCTGCCAGTGCCTTTAATGGTTTCTCTGTTAAATACTCAGCTACCTAGGAAAGCACTCAAGACTGAGGATCATGAGAATTTTTAGAAAGGAAGGGAAATAGAGTGGAGGGATTGCTGAGCAAGCTGGCTACCAAGTGAGGTTGTGGAGACCTCAAGACCACAGAAATTTCAGAAAGGGAGGCAGAGGGGAGTTTGCCTACCTCCCAGTTCCACCTCGGGCTGTCCTGACCAGGGACAATGATACTTGCTTTACTGCTTTAACACAAACTTTAAAGCACAGACAGGATCTTGCCTGGTCAGATCTCTTTCAGGCAGCTTCTTTTTAATAGAACACAGTATGGGTGGAGCAGCCACTGCCACAGACAGCCGAACAATGTCCAAAGGGTGTAGTCTACTCAGGGCTGTTCCCTCTGTGCTTGTCTGGCAAATCCAGTCTGATTTTGATGTCTGAATGCCACTTTATTTTTTATGTTTTTAATTTGATAGAGAGGGTGAGGAAGAGAGGCAGAGGAAGAGAGAGAGAGAGAGAGAGAGAGAGAGAGAGAGAGAGAGAGAGGAGAGAATCTTAAGCAGGCTCCATGCTTAGTGCAGAGACCAATGGGGGGCTTGATCCCATGACCCTGGGATCATGACTTGAGCTGAAATCAAGAGTCAGGCGGTCAACCAACTGAGCCACCCAGGTGCCCCTGAATATCTTTTGACTTGGCTAATTCCTGGTGATACTTCTATATTTGTTAGCATCTTCAGTATTTATATATACACCTCAGAATCTATACATATTATATACAAAATGTTTGTATTCACAATTTTTCATTTTTAGAGAGAGAGAGAGAGAGAGAGACAGCATGTGTTCAAGAGCAGAGAAAGGGGCAGACAGAGAGGGAGAGAGAATACCAAGCAGGCTCCATGCATAGCACAGAGCCCAGTGCAAGGCTTGATACAACTTTATTTATTTATTTATTTTTATGTTTTTAATTTGAGAGAGACGGTGAGGAAGAGAGGCAGAGGAAAAGAAAGAGAGAGAGAGAGAGAGAGAATCAAGAATCAGATGCTCAACCAACTGAGCCACCCAGGTGCCCTTGTATTCACAATATTTAATAAGCATTCATTTTTGTGTCAAAAATATGATATATGGAAAGAAACAAGAGTTATATTTTAGAGTAGATAAAACAAGTTTGCCATGAAGAGGTAGCAAAATTAAGTGCAAAATAAATGCTCAGAGAAATGGGGTTAATGTGAAGTCCTATGTCTGATGACACAAAACATCCATTTTTCTTATCTGAGTTTGAAATTGTGTAATGATAAGATATTAATCAGTATTGTTTTCTTTCTGAAAAGAGCTATTTGAGAGAAAGAGAGAGAGAGAGGGAGAGAGGGAGATGCTAGTGACCACACATACCATAAAGATTTTAGCAAGTGAGGAATAACTGAATAAAACTTATCCTTTTTTTTAATAGACTATGTCTGAACAAAGTTAATGGTCACAAATTACTGATAAATTTTTCTGGATGCGTTTTTAAAGTCAGTCACAAAAGCTAAAAAAGGTCCAAGATTTTACACTCTGTCCTTGGAGGACCGATTTGTTATCACAAGGATAAATACTGTTAACATGGGTGGATATCTATAGGCAGCTGGGATAAAGTGCCCAGGCCATTAAAGACATAAAGCATCTGGGACACTATAACCAGAGGCTTTGGTGTCCTTTGCACAGATTTATGTTTGACATGCTATGTATAAAAGATATGATGGAAAATTTATTCTCCCCCCATCAAATTGTACTTGTTTCCATATAGGAGTCACCAAACGACACATTCTTTTTTGTATACCTTTGTCTGGGCATCCACATTTGCCCCTTGGTTTACGAGGACTTCAGCCACATTCACTCTGTCTTCTTGAGCAGCCAAATGGAGTGGGGTCAGGCCATTCTGCAAAAGATTCAAAGTACAGTCATTTTAGAGAAGGTAATATAGCACACATGGCATGTATGAGCAACAATTTATGAATTGTAGGAGACTAAGCCTTGAATTCTTAAATTAAAAAAAAAATTTTAAATGTTTGAGAGGAAGAGCATGAGTGGAGGAGGGGCAGAGGATTCAAGCAGGCCCTGAGCTGTCAGCACATAGCCCAATGTGGGGCCTGAACTCACGAACTGTGAGATCATGACTTGAACCGAAGTCGGATGCTCAACAGACTAAGCCACCCAGGTGCCCAAGCCTAGAATTCTTACGTTAAAAAAAATCTACAAAATATGTTTATTGGCACCGTGGCAACACTGTTATCTGCAGGCTTCATGAAAATTTCAAACATTCTCAGAAGTGGAGGGAATGGACTGAACCTTGTGGACTCACCACAGACTCTATGGTTTATCAAGGTTTTCCTACATTTGCTTCATCCAGCCCTACTTCCTGTTCATTCTTTTCTTTGTGGACGTATTTTAAGGCAAATCCCAGACATTATACCATTTTCCTACTACATACTCCAGTGTTCACTTGTTAAAACTAGAGGCTTTAAAAAAAAGATATAAAATGATATAATGTCTGGGATTTGCCTTAACATACTTCCACAAAGAAAACAATTTTTAAATGAATTAACAAAAATGTTTTGTTGTTGTTAATTTTAAATGAGTAAACAAAAGCAGAATCGGGTCTGTTAAAACAGAAAACAAACTGATGGTTGCCACAGGGAAGGGGGAGTGAGAGATTGTGCAAAATGGGTGAAGGGGAGTGGGAGACACAGGCTTCCAGTTATGAAATGAATAAGTCATGGGAATAAAAGGCACAGCATATGGAATACAGTGAATAATATTATAATAGTGTTGTGACAGGACAGAGATGGTAGCTAAACTTGTAGCGAGCACAGCATGATGTATAAACTTGTCAAACCACTAAGTTGTACATCTGAAACTAATGTGAGATTGTATGTCAACTATACTCAAAAATAAGTAAATAAATATTTACCAAAAAGACACCTAGAGAATTTTTTTGCAAAATTATGCAGGAATTTCAACACATGACCATTGGCACTAGCTTTATCAGAATTAAAAGAAAAGTTGGTTATAAAATTAAGTATTGACATATGATGATAATATTTTCTTCACCGAATATTAATACCCACAGCTGATAAATATGTTCTGTATGTTGTTTCTGGGTAGGAAAGATGGCCTCGAAATGCAAAATGAATGCTGTACCATGAGAATTTCCAGGTCATTTGAATGGTGTATGTGTTTAATGAGACTGAACATTTGAAACTGAGTCTACAACAGAATGTGCAGGCTACCTGGTTGTTCTAATGGCCAAGAAAAAATCACCAAGACTGTACACAAGTTTAAAAATCCTCTGTAGTTGTAAAGTGTCTTTTCATGAATAATATTTAGGAAAGAGTAACTTGGTGTGCTTGCAGATTGTTTTCTTTCCCCCAGTACGAGCATGGAGGTTAGTATCTGAGTCCTGGAGGCCTTCCTTCTCTTCCTCTAGCATCTGTGCAACGGGAGCCTCGGCCATGGCATTTGTCAGAGGAGAGGAGTGAATCAGGGACAACACCAGCGAGGGCACAGAGCCCTCTAGATGCCGTACATGACTTATTCAGGGGTTGCTGTCCCATCAAACAGATTATAGGATTCAGGAAGACTCACTTGCTCTCGGCTTTTTAACTATTTACAGAATTTGGGAGGAAGCCCACTCAAACTGAAAAGAGAGGAAATATGAAAAGGAGGACCAATGCACTCAGTTGAAGTCCAAGAAAAATAAGCTGGGGCCAAGACTGGCACCACCCAACACTGACATAATCTTAGAACAATGTTCCATGTTCTACTTTATTTATTTATTTATTTATTTATTTATTTATTATTTTTAATTCCAGTTAGTACACAGTGTTCTATAAGTTTCATGTATACAATATAGTGATTCAACACTTCCATACATCAGCCAGTGCTTATCACAACAAGTGCCCTCCTTAATCCCTGTTTCACCCATACCCCCACCCCCTCCATGTTCTACTTTAGAGGAAACAAATATTTTCAGCCATAGTATTTTGTAGAGGTTACCTATTCTAAGTTTGAGACTTTTTAAGACTTTTGAAGATACTTTACTGAGTGTTTCTCAGCAAAGTTTGGGAAAGGTACTGTGGCATGGGCCTTACTTTCTCGTGTTCCCCCGTGTTCATGCTGCCTCATGGGTTACCCACTCTGCCTGTACCATGGAGTCACTCACAGCCTTCCTGGACTTCACTGTCTGTCCTTGTCTCACAAAGGGCCTCATTGTTACATTTATGTGCACACCTTCTATGTGCTCACCTCTATTAAGAGCATCATAATCCTGCATTTAAATTCTGTTTCCTTGGGGCACCTGGGTGGCTCAGTTGGTTAAGCGTCTGACTTCAGCTCAGGTCACGATCTCACGGTCCGTGCGTTCGAGCCCTGCGTCCGGCTCTGGGCTGATACCTCGGAGCCTGAAGCCTGCTTCCGGTTCTGTGTCTCCCTCTCTCTCTGCCCCTCCCCCGTTCATGCTCTCTCTCTCTCTCTCTCTCTCTCTGTCTCAAAAATAAATAAACGTTAAAAAAAAATTAAAAAAAAAAATAAATTCTGTTTCCTTGTCTGTCTTCCTCAAACCACTGTGACCTTGTTGAGGCAAATACTGTATCCTTAATCTTTTTATAACCAGTGTCTAGCGTCTAGCACTGAATCATCCACTAGATGATTAAATCAGAAGATAAAAAGCAAACATCTTTAGATAAAATATGCTAAAAAGAAACTTATTTTTATGTTCATGATTTTCATTTAAAAGATTTTATTTTGTTATTTTTTTTTAAGTTTATTTATTTAATTTTGAGAGAGAGGGAGAGCATGCACAAGCGGGGGAGGGTCAGAGAGAACAAATGAGACACAGGATCCAAAGCAGGCTCCAAGCTCTGAGCTGTCAGCACAGAGCCTGATGCAGGGCTCGAATCCATGAACCGTGAGATCCAAGTCGGACACCTAACTGACTGAGCCACCCAGATACCCCATCATTAAAAAGATTTTTAAATAATAATGTGGTGGTTACAACAGTCCCATTTGAATTCAGAGGTTACCTGTTAATCTTTTATAAGGTTTCAACCATTGCTTATTTTAAAAAGTGGCGGTTATTTGGAACAAGAGAACACCACTAACTCAGAATATCAACAGCCCTGCTTAATATTCTATTAGTGGTACAAAGGAATAGAGCTACTTGTGGTCTACAAAATCCATGTGGGAAAGCAGGAACATCAAAAGCGAAACTGAAATCAAACACTAGCTAACTTCACTAGTAGCTAGTCATGGTCTCTTTTCCTTGAAGCTACTGGGAACCACTGATTACTAGTCAGAAAAGAAATAAGTGAAAGCAATAAACTATTTAGTTCAACATCAATTTTCACAAAAGCTAAATCTTTCTTTTTAATATCTATTTTTTAACAAGGAAATAAAATCTAGTGTTAAGTGGGGAGGTAGGACAGGGAGGGAGAGACAATAAATGATGTTTAAAATTGGCAGTTTAGGAAAAACTGACAGAAAATGGTCAGAGTTTCCTTATGGAATAACATGTTCTGCTCATTTTCTGTTTTCACATCAGGGCTTACTTCACACTTTATATGGAACATGGCAACTGAGAAAGGAAGCAAAGATTTACAAATGCCTTCATATTAGATCATTCCTTGGTACTGTGAAGTTCTTGAAAGTTCCTTAACTTTAATGTGCTCATGGGAAGCCAACTGATCTGCTTTTCAAAATTTCTCTGGAAGTATCTCTGCTCATGTAGGGTTTTTTCCCTGGAGGATGGCGGACAATTTTGGTCCTCAGAATTTCCTTGCTAATTTCCAGTCTATCAAAGCAAACACTGGGAACTTCTGAAGTATTTTCAGCCTAAAAAATGTCTGTGATTTTAAGGCAAATGCAAGGCTGGATATGTATTGCAACTAGTTGATTGGAGGATTTTATTTATTTCTTTATTTGTTTGACTGGAGGATTTTAAAGAAAAAGAAGTCACAGTATACTTTGGTATCAAATCTCCTGAAAACATTCACCTATTAACCAGTTGTTAAGGTCTATATTGCCTTTGAGAGAATTAGTGAGATACAGTATTCTGGGCCCTTCAAATAGACTCTAATGGATGCCAGAATGTACTTCAATTTGAGAAGACCAGGTCTTCTACCTTGTCTTTAAGACAAGTTGAATTTTGCAGCAAATTATCGTAAGCTTGGTCTCTATCTGAACGCTTGAAATTCAAAAACCATCCTGTTTATAATGGCTGTTTGAAATTGCTCTGTGATTCCTATTAATACAGAGACATGCACAGATAAAAGGTATGTTTAAAATAAAAGATAAGAGAGGAGGGAAGATGGCGGCGTAGGGGACTCTGGGCTCACCGCGCGTCCTGCTGATCACTTAGATTCCACCTACACCTGCCTAAATAACCCAGAAAACCACCAGAGGATTAGCAGAACGGAGTCGCCGGAGCCAAGCGCAGACGAGAGGCCCACGGAAGAGGGTAGGAAGGGTGGCGAGGCGGTGCGCGCTCCACGGACTGGCGGGAAGGAGCCCGGGCGGAGGGGCGGCTCGCCGGCCAAGCAGAGCCCCCGAGTCTGGCTGGCAAAAGCAGAGGGGCCTGACGGACTGTGTTCCGACAGCAAGCGCGACTTAGCGTCTGGGAGGTCATAAGTTAACAGCTCTGCTCGGAAAGCGGGAAGGCTGGAGGACAAAGGGAGGGAGAGCTGCTGAGCCCCCGGAGGACAGAGCTCAGTTTGGTGGGGAACAAAGGTGCTCGCCAGCGCCATCTCCCCCGCCCATCCCCCAGCCAAAATCCCAAAGGGAACCAGTTCCTGCCAGGGAACTTGCTCGCTGTGCGCAAACACCCAACTCTGTGTTTCTGTGGAGCCAAACCTCCGGCAGCGGATCTGACTCCCTCTCGCTGCCACAGGGCCCCTCCTGAAATGGATCACCTAAGGAGAAGCGAGCTAAGCCTGCCCCTCCTGCCCCTGTGCACCTTGCCTACCCACCCCAGCTAAGACGCCAGATCCCCAGCATCACAAGCCTGGCAGTGTGCAAGTAGCCCAGACAGGCCATGCCACCCCACAGTGAATCCCACCCCTAGGAGAGGGGAAGAGAAGGCACACACCAGTCTGACTGTGGCCCCAGCGGTGGGCTGGGGGCAGACATCAGGTCTGACTGCGGCTCCGCCCACCAACTCCAGTTATACACCACAGCACAGGGGAAGTGCCCTGCAGGTCCTCACCACGCCAGGGACTATCCAAAATGACCAAGTGGAAGAATTCCCCTCAGAAGAATCTCCAGGAAATAACAACAGCTAATGAGCTGATCAAAAAGGATTTAAATAATATAACAGAAAGTGAATTTAGAATAATAGTCATAAAATTAATCGCTGGGCTTGAAAACAGTATAGCTGACAGCAGAGAATCTCCTGCTACAGAGATCAAGGGACTAAGGAACAGTCACGAGGAGCTGAAAAACGCTTTAAATGAAATGTAAAACAAAATGGAAACCACCACGGCTCAGATTGAAGAGGCAGAGGAGAGAATAGGTGAACTAGAAGATAAAATTATGGGAAAAGAGGAAGCTGAGAAAAAGAGAGATAAAAAAAATCCAGGTGTATGAGGGGAAAATTAGAGAACTAAGTGATACACTAAAAAGAAATAATATACGCATAATTGGTATCCCAGAGGAGGAAGAGAGAGGGAAAGGTGCTGAAGGGGTACTTGAAGAAATAATAGCTGAGAACTTCCCTGAACTGGGGAAGGAAAAAGGTATTGAAATCCAAGAGGCACAGAGAACTCCCTTCAGACGTAACTTGAATCGATCTTCTGCACGACATATCATAGTGAAACTGGCAAAATACAAGGATAAAGAGAAAATTCTGAAAGCAGCAAGGGGTAAACGTGCCCTCACATATAAAGGGAGACCTATAAGACTCGTGACTGATCTCTCTTTTGAAACTTGGCAGGCCAGAAAGAATTGGCACGAGATTTTCAGTGTGCTACACAGAAAAAAATATGCAGCCGAGAATCCTTTATCCAGCAAGTCTGTCATTTAGAATAGAAGGAGAGATAAAGGTCTTCCCAAACAAACAAACACTGAAGGAATTTATCACCACTAAACCAGCCCTACAAGAGATCCTAAGGGGGACCCTGTGAGACAAAGTACCAGAGACATCACTACAAGCATAAAACATACAGACATCACAATGACTCTAAACCCATATCTTTCTATAATAATACTGAATGTAAATGGATTAAATGCGCCAACCAAAAGACATAGGGTATCAGAATGGATAAAAAAACAAGACCCATCTATTTGCTGTCTACAAGAGACTCATTTTAGACCTGAGGACACCTTTAGATTGAGAGTGAGGGGATGGAGAACTATTTATCATGCTACTGGAAGCCAAAAGAAAGCTGGAGTAGCCATACTTATATCAGACAAACTAGACTTTAAATTAAAGGCTGTAACAAGAGATGAAGAAGGACATTATATAATAGTGACAGGGTCTATCCATCAGGAAGAGCTAACAATTATAAATGTCTATGCGCCAAATACCGGAGCCCCCAAATATATAAAACAATTACTCATAAACATAAGCAACCTTATTGATAAGAATGTGGTCATTGCAGGGGACTTTAACACCCCACTTACAGAAATGGATAGATCATCTAGACACACGGTCATTAAAGAAACAAGGGCCCTGAATGAGACATTGGATCAGATGGACTTGACAGATATATTTAGAACTCTGCATCCCAAAGCAACAGAATATACTTTCTTCTCGAGTGCACATGGAACATTCTCCAAGATAGATCATATACTGGGTCACAAAACAGCCCTTCATAAGTTTACAAGAATTGAAATTATACCATGCATACTTTCAGACCACAATGCTATGAAGCTTGAAATCAACCACAGGAAAAAGTCTGGAAAACCTCCAAAAGCATGGAGGTTAAAGAACACCCTACTAACGAATGAGTGGGTCAATCAGGCAATTAGAGAAGAAATTAAACAATATATGGAAACAAATGAAAATGAAAATACAACAATCCAAACGCTTTGGGACGCAGTGAAGGCAGTCCTGAGAGGAAAATACATTGCAATCCAGGCCTATCTCAAGAAATAAGAAAAATCCCCAATACAAAATCTAACAGCACACCTAAAGGAAATAGAAACAGAACAGCAAAGGCAGCCTAAACCCAGCAGAAGGAGAAATAATAAAGATCAGAGCAGAAATAAACAATATAGAATCTAAAAAAACTGTAGAGCAGATCAACGAAACCAAGAGTTGGTTTTTTGAAAAAATAAACAAAATTAACAAACCTCTAGCCAGGCTTCTCAAAAAGAAAAGGGAGATGACCCAAATAGATAAAATCATGAATGAAAATGGAATTATTGGGGCGCCTGGGTGGCGCAGTCGGTTGGGCGTCCGACTTCAGCCAGGTCACGATCGCGCGGTCCGTGAGTTCGAGCCCCGCGTCAGGCTCTGGCCTGATGGCTCAGAGCCTGGAGCCTGTTTCCGATTCTGTGTCTCCCTCTCTCTCTGCCCCTCCCCCGTTCATGCTCTGTCTCTCTTTGTCCCAAAAATAAATAAATGTTGAAAAAAAAAAAAAAAGAAAATGGAATTATTACAACCAATCCCTCAGAGATACAAACAATTATCAAGGAATACTATGAAAAATTATATGCCAACAAATTGGACAACCTGGAAGAAATGGACAAATTCCTGAACGCCCACACTCTTCCAAAACTCAATCAGGAGGAAATAGAAAGCTTGAACAGACCCATCACCAGCGAAGAAATTGAATCGGTTATCAAAAATCTCCCAACAAATAAGAGTCCAGGACCAGATGGCTTCCCAGGGGAGTTCTACCAGACGTTTAAAGCAGAGATAATACCTATCCTTCTCAAGCTATTCCAAGAAATAGAAAGGGAAGGAAAACTTCCTGACTCATTCTATGAAGACAGTATTACTTTGATTCCTAAACCAGACAGAGACCCAGTAAAAAAAGAGAACTACAGGCCAATATCCCTGATGAATATGGATGCAAAAATTCTCAATAAGATACTAGCAAATCGAATTCAACGGCATATAAAAAGAATTATTCACCATGATCAAGTGGGATTCATTCCTGGGATGCAGGGCTGGTTCAACATTCGCAAATCAATCAACGTGATATATCACATTAACAAAAAAAAAGAGAAGAACCATATGATCCTGTCAATCGATGCAGAAAAGGCCTTTGACAAAATCCAGCACCCTTTCTTAATAAAAACCCTTGAGAAAGTTGGGATAGAAGGAACATACTTACACATCATAAAAGCCATTTATGAAAAGCCCACAGCTAACATCATCCTCAACGGGGAAAAACTGAGAGCTTTTTCCCTGAGATCAGGAACACGACAGGGATACCCACTCTCACCGCTGTTGTTTAACATAGTGCTGGAAGTTCTAGCATCAGCAATCAGACAACAACAGGAAATCAAAGGCATCAAAATTGGCAAAGATGAAGTCAAGCTTTCGCTTTTTGCAGATGACATGATATTATACATGGAAAATCCGATAGACTCCACCAAAAGTCTGCTAGAACTGATCCATGAATTCAGCAAAGTTGCAGGATACAAAATCAATGTACAGAAATCAGTTGCATTCTTATACACTAACAATGAAGCAACAGAAAGACAAAGAAACTGATCCCATTCACAATTGCACCAAGAAGCATAAAATACCTAGGAATAAATCTAACCAAAGATGTAAAGGATCTGTATGCTGAAAACTATAGAAAGCTTATGAAGGAAATTGAAGAAGATTTAAAGAAATGGAAAGACATTCCCTGCTCATGGATTGGAAGAATAAATATTGTCAAAATGTCAATACTACCCAAAGCTATCTACACATTCAATGCAATCCCAATCAAAATTGCACTAACATTCTTCTCGAAACTAGAACAAGCAATCCTAAAATTAATATGGAACCACAAAAGGCCCCGAATAGCCAAAGGAATTTTGAAGAAGAAGACCAAAGCAGGAGGCATCACAATCCCAGACTTTAGCCTCTACTACAAAGCTGTCATCATCAAGACAGCATGGTATTGGCACAAAAACAGACACATAGACCCATGGAATAGAATAGAAACCCAGAACTAGACCCACAAACGTATGGCCAACTCATCTTTGACAAAGCAGGAAAGAACATCCAATGGAAAAAAGACCGCCTCTTTAACAAATGGTGCTGGGAGAACTGGACAGCAACATGCAGAAGGTTGAAAATAGACCACTTTCTCACACCATTCACAAAAATAAACTCAAAATGGATCAAGGACCTGAATGTGAGACAGGAAACCATCAAAACCTTAGAGGAGAAAGCAGGAAAAGACCTCTCTGACCTCAGCCATAGCAATCTCTTACTCGACACATCCCCAAAGGCAAGGGAATTAAAAGCAAAAGTGAATTACTGGGACCTTATGAAGATCAAAAGCTTCTGCACAGCAAAGGAAACAACCAACAAAACTAAAAGGCAACCAACGGAATGGGAAAAGATATTTGCAAATGACATATCGGACAAAGGGCTAGTATCCAAAATCTATAAAGAGCTCACCAAACTCCACACCCGAAAAGCAAATAACCCAGCGAAGAAATGGGCAGAAAACATGAATAGACATTTCTCTAAAGAAGACATCCAGATGGCCAACAGGCACATGAAAAGATGCTCAACGTCACTCCTGATCAGGGAAATACAAATCAAAACCACACTCAGGTATCACCTCACGCCAGTCAGAGTGGCCAAAATGAACAAATCAGGAGACTACAGATGCTGGCGAGGATGTGGAGAAACGGGAACCCTCTTGCACTGTTGGTGGGAATGAAAATTGGTGCAGCCGCTCTGGAAAGCAGTGTGGAGGTTCCTCAGAAAATTAAAAATAGACCTACCCTATGACCCAGCAATAGCACTGCTAGGAATTTATCCAAGGGATACAGGAGTACTGATGCATAGGGGCACTTGTACCCCAATGTTCATAGCAGCCATCTCAACAATAGCCAAATTATGGAAAGAGCCTAAATGTCCATCAACTGATGAATGGATAAAGAAATTGTGGTTTATATACACAATGGAATACTACGTGGCAATGAGAAAAAATGAAATATGGCCTTTTGTAGCAACGTGGATGGAACTGGAGAGTGTGATGCTAAGTGAAATAAGCCATACAGAGAAAGACAGATACCATATGGTTTCAGTCTTATGTGGATCCTGAGAAACTTAACAGGAACCCATGGGGGAGGGGAAGGAAAAAAAAAAAAAAAGAGGTTAGAGTGGGAGAGAGCCAAAGCATAAGAGACTGTTGAGAACTGAGAACAAACTGAGGGTTGATGGGGGGTGGGAGGGAGGAGAGGGTGGGTGATGGGTATTGAGGAGGGCACCTTTTGGGATGAGCACTGGGTGTTGTATGGAAACCAATTTGACAATAAATTTCATATATAAAAATAAATAGGGGCACCTGGGTGGCGCAGTCGGTTAAACGTCCCACTTCAGCCAGGTCTCGATCTCACGGTCTGTGAGTTCGAGCCCCGAGTCAGGCTCTGGGCTGATGGCTCAGAGCCTGGAGCCTGTTTCCGATTCTGTGTCTCCCTCTCTCTCTGCCCCTCCCCCGTTCATGCTCTGTCTCTCTCTGTCCCAAAAATAAATAAACGTTGAAAAAAAAATTTAAATAAATAAATAAATAAATAAATAAATAAATAAAATAAAAGATAAGAGAAAATCAAATTGTCACACCAGAAAAATATGAAAAATATTTTGTTCTATAATAATCACAAAATATTTTCAAGATATTAAAACTGAAATAAAAAATATTTCCCTGTTCTCTTATGTATGTCTTTTGGTCTATAGAATTTGTTAAATTACAACCTTGGGAATTCAGGTTAGTGCAGAATAACATTTTCCCTAAATTATAAGAAGTCCACAATTAAGACAACTCTTATTTTCTTCCTTAAGGAGAAGGTGCTGAATGTTACCTCAGTTAATCTTTATGACATTTCTGTGAAGTAAATATTGTTGTCTTCATTTACTAGAGGGCAAAATTGAGGCTCATCAGGTCATATAGCTTGTTCAATCAATCACACATCAAGGAAGAGTCAGGCTTAGGATTCACACCCAGGGGATTCAAAACCTCCATGATTCCAAAATACAGTCCACGTATATGAAAAACAAATAAAATTACTTGTCATTTGTCCCCATAAAACTATTGCTGTTTTGAAACTCCACTCCAAAATCTGAGCTATGGCCATGCCATCACCAACTGGTAGAGAAAAAGCCAGGGAGTTTGGATTGTCAAGAACTTGGGGCACTGTAGCAGGCTTTTTTGTTATATGAAGGGAAGACTTAGAAACATCTGTTCTGTGCTTTGAGCAGACCTCAGACTTAAGGTATTAATAAATAGTTTAGCAAACCCAAATTCTCTGATACATGCAATGAGAGGTCTAACTTCATTAACATGTCTCTGGCCAATTGTGGGCTAGACTTTGCTTCATAAAATTCTTCACTAATAATGGGGCTGCCAAATATGAGGACAGGAATTTGAAAAAACTAGGGAACAGAGACTTCACATGTTCCTTGAAACTGCCAATTTACATAGAAAGACTAACAACCTTTCCAACCTATTGAATAAAATAGCTACTCTAAACTTCTGTTATTAAAATGGACTCCATGAAGGCAGCACTCTTTCTAATATTTATTTTTTTAAGTAGGACTTAAAACTGGGAGAGGCAATGAGTAGGTACCCCCAAAATATTTGCAGACAAAATCAACAGGCTACAATTTACAACTTACTATTTTGCTAAGTTCTGGCAAGGTAATGTGGTACTTTGAATTAGCATCATACCAAAACTTCATATTATTAAGAAAAACTTTGTGGACTTCATTTTTATAACTATATGTTATTCAATTGTATGACTTGACAAGTATTGATTTACCATTCTCTTACTGTTTAAACATTTTTTCTCAAAGTCTTTACTATAATAAACAATATTCTGGTAAACATCTTTGTGCAACGTTACACTTTATATATTCTATTTGACCTGGATTCTTCATGCTTCTTAGTGCATGCTTCTTGGTGACCTCTCTGAGAGGTAAGGGTTCGTTATACGCTTTGCAGAGAAAAAGAAAGGTTACCTTATTGCTCAGGTTCACATTAGCATTTCTGCTGAGGAGCAGGGACACCATGTCCACATGTCCTTCCTGAGCTGCAAGGTGGACAGAAGCAATTCCTTGCCGGGTAACTGCATTTGCATCAGCACCATATTCCAGCAGAGTTGTCGCTATGTCCATCTGGTTCTTTTTGGCAGCGATGTGCAGTGGCGTATAACCATTCTGTCAACACGAATCACTTGGTCACATGCCCAGTAACAAGATAAAAATGTGTGCAGTGCACTTTCAAATAGTATGCTTCCCTTTCTAGTGATTTTCTTCGACGGTTTAAAAATTCATAATCACATAAGCAAACTGATAAATCAAGCTGTGCCATTAATGTACTGCCCTAATGTCTCCCGCATCCCTAAATTGGGAAAACATACTACAGACAGTTTAATGCAGAGTACCACCAGTTTTGCAAAAGGAATATAGGGTCCTCTCTTGCAGGCAGTTAATGTTAGTAGGTGCTCAATAATTACTTGCTTTATTTAAATTGCCAATGTGAGGAAACACAACTAGGAAACAACAAACAATGTGGTACCATGGACATGTTCAGAGCCATTATTCCACTTTTCATTCAATAATAGCTATTCAGAGCCATGACTCTACCTTTAAAATATCTTTAATAGTCACTTGTTGCTAACAAGTTGAAAAATTTACTGTTCATGGTAGTCAAGATGCTATAATCTACCCTCACAGCCCCTTTGATTGCCTCTTCTATGAAACTCTAGTTTCTACGTTATGCTTCAGCTGAACTGGTTTCCCACATAAGATACAGCTCATGTTTCTATTTTGCCTCATTCTATCAAGAATGTTCTTCTCCACTATGTCTTTGGGGTCAGCATCTATCAGCTGAAGATTCAGCTCAAGGGTTATACTCTCATGAAGGGTTTCATTTCCTCCTTCCCCACCTACACCCACCCCCAACCTAACTGACTCCAATCAAAGTCCTGGAGATAATGGCACTCTTTCCTTTGAATACCTGTTTCCTCCTACTAAAATACAAATTTGTTGAGGGCAGGTATTGTGTCGTATTTGTCTTTGTATCTCTACTAGTGCCTCACAGTGACTGGTGAATCCTCAGAATTTGAGTCAAGCTTACTACCACTTTCAGGACATTCTGGGATCCTTGTCTTGACTGACCTCTGATGACCAGAGGTTCAAGCAACTTAAATTCCTCTGGCAAACTGGCAATTAACTGTGCTTCAGGGTTGTTCATAGTCTTCCGCCCTGAGAAAGAAAGGTCCCCTGCACTAGGGGACCTTGTCCAGCCTTAATGTCATTTAAGAGAAATGCAAGATTATATTTTCACTTGGGCATGAATCCACCTATATAAGATATGCCAATGAAAAATGAGAATGATTTTTTATAGAAAAGAAGATTTAGAGGAAAAAAAATGGAATTCATGGATTCACATTTGGCAAAATGATCCAAATCTAGACAACTATCAGTCACAATCTTTCCAGGCCATATGGATGGGTAGGAAACAACACAGAGGACAGTGGGGGCTGCCGCACCACTGATCCGGCCAGCCTACTGCAATTACCCTCATATTTTAAGTCATTAGCATGTCCTAGTAGGATAATGTTTCTCACTTGAGAAACACCCTTTCTGTAATCAATTGTAGAGGATTTAAGCAAGTGGAAATGCTGCTTCCAGACTCTTCTGAAACCAGCCTCTGCCAAACGGGATGGGCCAGGGTAGAAGATTTTATATCCTTATTTTTAGTTTTGACCTTTTGCCATCTGGAAACCCTAGCTGACCTGGGAAACATTTGTCCCTCTGTACAGACACACCCTAAAGGGATTGCCTTCAGAGCCAAATGTAGAGCTTTGGACTGAGCCCAACTTTACAGCGAATGACAGGAGGGGGTGGTCTGTTTCGTTACCATCCCCACCCCTGCATAAAAGCCAAAATTCACAAAATCAGTGCTAAAATAGGTCATCTGATTAGTCAAATATGTCTAGCACTGGCTAGTCAGAGTGGTAACAGCAACACAGCCTGAGTTTAGCTTCTTGTCATGCATCTTATTTCTTTTTGCTTTTGCTACGGACATAACCTTCGCGTTAGTTACTTGTCAACCACCGAAGGCAGGTCAGTGTCCTTTAACAGGTGACAATCCTCTGGATTATTTCTTATTCCACCCAAAAATCCTAGGTCCTAAAGAACACTAAAAAGAGAAACTCTGGCATCTCTGAAATGCATGCTGACTTTAGACAAGTTACTCATGATTACTGAGGGCTTTACTCTGAGCTCCTTACCTGAGCTACAAAGGAAAGAATAAAGCAAGGGAAAAACAATTCATGGCATTTATTTTAGAATGGAAGTTCATCTCAGAAAGACTTAAAAATATTTCAAATAATAAACAAAAAGGTTCATCTTGAGACCTATCAGAAGTTCTCTAATCTTTCTAAATGCTTCTTAATTTCTGGAAAGTAAAATGATTCTCACCTATCACACTAAAGGGAAAGATGCATTTATCAGAAGAGAAATAAAATAGTGACAGATTCGGCTACAGAATAATCTTAAATATTTTTTTCCTCTTGATGTGGAGAACAAAATGCTTGCAGTGTGTGCTTTTGTAATTCAAGATGAAAACAAAAGGAAATGCAATTTTAAGTTAACAAAAGTAATAGATGTATATCATACTTTATATTTTTTTCCAAGAATCTCTACTGTTCCATACCAGTAGATATATTGTACATTTTATGGAAGAGAAATCTGATAATAAGTTAAGACTCACTATCTGTTTTCCACGATGAGTGTCCAGGTTATGCCTGATTTCATGCCAATACCGCTTCTAGCATAGAGTCCTGCCTCGGGAAATAGATCTGGTGAAAATGGATCACAGAAGCCCATCTACTTTTTCGGCACCTTCCCTCCTCCCCCATTACAAAATCGCATCAGGTTCCTAGGGCATGTATGAGTAAGAAAATATGTTGGCAATTCTATGAAACAGAAGAAAAGGCAAGAGAGCATCACCTACCCTAAGAACCCAGCATGTGAACTGAGAAAGAGTTCACACTGAAGTCAACTGCTGTTATAGTCATATGTTCAAATTGTGCCTTTTTGAGCCTTTGTCCCTCATTTTTCACCACAGCCAGAATTTGGAAATGCTAAACCTTCCTTTACTCCAGGGAGTATTTGCCTACTCTTTATCCCTTCTCCCTCCTTCTTTAATAAAAGAGCCTTGGCATTGTGTCCAGCTGAAAAACTACACTTCCTAGCTTCCCTTGCAGAAAGAAGTGGCCAATGACATGTAAGGAGAAATGGCTGGGTGGAGTTTCTGGGAATGCCCTATTGTCTTTCTTTCCTGCTTGAAAAGAGGAACGGGCAGCCTGGGCAAAAACAGTCTCTGAAAGGAAAGGAAGAAAAAAAAATCACAGGGAGCTTTTCTTAATGTTCTGGAAACACTGGACCAACATCAACAACTGCCTACCTCCAGACTGTTTATAAATGAGAAAAAATAGAGCCTCATCAGTTTAAACAATAGTAGCTAGGTTTCTTGCCTAGCAGATAAAGCCCATCCTTAACTGAAGGAACAGACTTTGCTTGGGATCAAAGTCTAGAAAAAGTTCCTGACCAGGATCAGTGCCTCAGACAGTGGGAATGATCAGCCATGTAGCAGCGATGGTATTACTGAAGCTCTTATGGAGGCAATTGTGCTGTGGCAGCAAGAAGTAACGTCTCCTTAGCAAAGCCAGTGTTGGAGTGGCTATAAAAGCTACTCCAAAGGCTAAGTGCTGTTAGAACTCTTTTCAACTCTTTGTTGTGAAGGATGTTTTACAGACATGGAAACATGAAGTCTTGTTTGACAAATATGAAGCTGGAAATCAACTGCAAATATACCTACTACAGACCGATTTAAGGGTTATTTATGGATTGAAAGAAGGAATGGATGGACGGAAGCGTGGCTTGCACTCATTTTGCTTCACGTAACTACTTTATGACTCTTGTCAATTCTAAACAGCTTGGTACTAGTTGTGTCAAAATTCTTACTCTCATGTGAGGAATGAACAATTTTCCTATTAATTATCTTACTCTTCTGTGAGGAATGAATAATTTCCTTATTAATTATTTTCCTACCAAGAACCTGGAGTTATTATAATATAATAAAAGTGGCCCAGGCCCAAAAGGATATTAAAATATACTGAAATGAAATAGACAGTCATTAAGTTTCAATGTAATTTTTTTCATTTTTTAAATTGTGGTAAATATACATTATGTAAAACCAAACCATTTTTAAATGTATAGTCAATGGCGTTAACTACATTTCACATTGTTCTGGAACCATTACCACCATCCATCTTCAACCTGAAACTCCATCCATTACACACCAATTCCCCAGTCCTTCCTCCCTTTAGCCCGTGGCAACCAGCATTCTACTTTCTATCTCTCTATGACTGAACTCATACAATATTTGTCCTTTTGTGTGATTGGTTTAGTTCACTTAGCATGGTGTCTTTGAGGCTGATCAATGTTGTAGCATGTGCCAGAATTTCCTTCCTACTTCCTCCATTGTATGTATACACCACATTTTAGTTATCTGTTCATTCTTCAATAAATACTGGCTTGCTTCCACCTTTTGGCTACTGTGAATAATGCTACTATTCATTTTTGTTTTAAAGATAAAGCTTTATCAAATGTCAAGGCATGGTTTTATGATAGAAAAAATGTTTGTCAGAATCAGAAACTATGGAGGGAAAGCCACATTTAGATGAAAAGCAAATTTAGAGGTTTGGTTCTGAAGTATAGATTTCACTGGGTACATTCTGGAGAGGCTGGGGCAGGAGATAATTAAGACATATAGGAAAAGAGGTCCTGAGGAGAAATAGGTGTCAAAGATAACCTAGTCTTCAAAAAGAGAAGGTACCTGAAAACTTTCTCTCTTAAAGTCCACAAAGTGATCTAGAACAGCCCATTCATTGATTGACCTGTGTGTACAACAGATTCAATGTAAACAATAAGTTTAAAGCAGAGCACTGTAGCTGTCCCACAATGGCAGAATAAAAAAAAAAAGATGTATAAAGCTTAAAAATGCTAAAAGTTTTTCCAACCAATAGTATTTAGTGAAAGAACTAGACAGCATTAAGTTGTGGTTTGTATCTTTCCACTTTTCTCAGATCACAGCCACCTGTTCCACAAGAGAGAGCTTACTAAACTGACAGCACTCTATTAACCTATCTTCAAATACACTCTTCTTTATGATTTGCCTCTCAAATCAGAATATCAGGGAATCAGGAAGCCATATACTCTATGTATCTCTTTTCTGAAAAATGTAGGTTGTCTACTGGCCCCAAACACCCTAATAATAGGAATAAAGATTCCTCTTAACAATCATAAAAACTCATAAACAAAATTTCCCAACCCATGTTATTAAACAGAAATAAATAACTCGAAGGCGATGTTTTATGGCCAGGAAAATATCACACATATTTTATAACCTTGAAAAATCAGACTTTCTTACTCCCTCAGGCTATGCTGATGTTTTTAATCTGGCTGAAGAATACTTCAACTTTATTTCCTCCACAGGCTCCAGGATGTCCCGGATTTTTAAGGAAAATCAATTGGCACATGAATATTTATTGAGCATCTACCACATTAGGTGACCAAAGATCTGAAGGCACAGATTCCCTGAGGAGCTTATATTTCTGTGTCTTTTAAGTGATGTCTAAGGTGCAGGGTGCTACATGTGCAGCAAAGTGGATGCACATACAGAGACCAACAGACACTGCCCACAGGCCTCCTCGGGCTGTCCAATCACAGGTACCTTTGCAGCCGCATGAGGTGAGGCTCCTTGGTCCAAAAGCAGGAGGGCCACTTTCTGATTATCGTAATGTGCAGCTACGTGCAGTGGAGTTAGCCCGCTCTGAAAACACGTGCAGAAACAACAACCAGTGTCAAAAGCGTCTTAACATCAGAGGCCTAGATTTAGGAGATGGGATTAGTGTGGGTTCAACACAGAGTGTAAGTTACATTCCGCTTTCCACAATGCTTGGACCCCAGCGTTCACCTCCTGTTTCCAAAGTGATCTTCATCCTATGCGACTTAACTAGGGACTAGTCATAATTTAGGTGGCTGGTGGTGAAGTAGCAAGTGCTTGTTTTGCTACCATGGAAGGGGCCTGCTACAAGGTGGTCAGCCTCATACCTTCCCAGCAGCATCTGGAGATGCACTTTTCTGTAGCAGGAGATTGGCTACTTCCAGCTTCCCATATTTTGCGGCCACATGGAGGGGAGTAAATCCTTTCTGGAAACAGAAACATAAAAATAATGACCAAGAGAAACGAAACAAAGGTATCGCTTTCTTGGAACCAATGAATTATTCTCACGATGAAGCACAGTTAAGCCTGTATTTAAAGACCAACACTGGAAGACAACAGCTAGAATCTCCTTATCAACAAGGATGAGCAGTATTTAATCTTTCTCTCTCTGTTGACTGAGTCACAACATGCCACTAATTCTGGGACTAATCAGGCATCTGACCAGGATGAAGGTGGAGAGCTAGATCTGGGACTTATTCTAGAGCTATTTTGGGATTTCACATTTTGGGAAGAATATGTTACTGGGTCCCAATTTGGATTTGGAAGGCTTGGGAAAATCCAGGACAAGTCTGGACCTCCCATATTCCCACATGACTAGACTGGAGCCTTTTTCTTCCTCTTCTCCTATTTCTGCATGTATACACATATCTTTATGTATGCTCCAGGCCTCAGGGGTAGGAGTCAGAGAGTAATGCATCTTAACCACAAAAGGTGAACTGAATAATAACACATGGTTCTATCCCAGTAAGTTTGCAAGAGCTGGGTACTGAGAGTTGAGTACTTGCTCTCCCTTGCTACCTGCTCCTACAAGGACATGGGTATCCACCAGTCAGTCACTATGCACAGTTATGGAGGTTCCCAAGCATGAGTCAGCAACTGGAGGGTCATCAACACATTTGACCTCATGAGACTAAAACCAACTAGAGCCAATGGGCAGCTGGCATGGTGGAAGGGCAAGTGTACTCAAAACCTCATCACTCATTACTCTGTTTTACATATTAAATGAAATCCAGGAACTTTGCAACTCAGCTCTACTTAAGAGCCTGAAGAGTCACAGGGGGCAAAAGTTGGAGGTAGTCATCATTTATTCGGGTAGTTTTCCAAGTATTTCTAATTATTGTAATTATCTTGTGCATTGATCACACTTCTCTGCATCCAAATAAGGGAGTGAAGCACTGATTTCTAGTTTTCTAAGACATGCCATAGGCCAATTCATCTTTCTATCACACTTGTTAGGTTTACGTAGTATCACCAAAAAATGAGCTCTAAATTTGCAGTCTGTACCCACAAAGTAACTGAGTGGTAGATTATTGTTCTAAGGCATCAGAGTTGAGATTTTAAAAAGTAAACCATTAATCATACAAGACAACAGCAACAAAAGAACACCAAACAAAAATAATCCAAGAAAAATTCACCTCCTGATTTGAAAGTGGTTTGTATACCTGGCCTTAGCAGGAGAGATCTATGGCTGTGTTTTTAAATCACCATTTAAATCTATCAAATAATGTGCAAGAAACATTGTAATCTAGATATCATTGATGGTTCTTTGGAAGATAATCCACTGAGAAACATAAGACAAACAAACATACCCCAAACTACCCTGCCTCACTCCATGGCTTTGTTTAAATTTATTAAAAAAAATTTTTTTTTAATGTTTATTTATTTTTGACAGAGAGAGAAAGAGACACAGCATGACCTGGGGAGGGGCAGAGAGACAGGGAGATACAGAATCCGAAGCAGGCTCCAGACTCTGAGCTGTCAGCACAGAGCCCAACGCAGGGCTCAAACCCACAGACTGTGAGATCATGACCTGAGCCAAAGTCGGACGCTCAACCGACTGAGCCACCCAGGTACCCCTTATTTTTTTAATGTTTATTTATTTTTGACAGAGAGAGAGAGAGAGAGAGAGAGAGAGAGAGAGAGAGAGAGAGATGCAGAATGTGAGCAGGGGAGGAGCAAAGAGAGGGAGACAGAATCAGAAGCAGGCTCCAGGCCCCGAGCTGTCAGCACAGAGCCTGATGTGGGGCTCGAACCCATGGACCACGAGATCATGAACTGAGCTGAAGGTGGACGCTCAACCGACTGAGCCACAAGGCGCCCCTCCATGGTTTTGCTGACCATGTTAAGGGCTATCCTGGGATCCCAAGGATAGATGCTGTTGTACCACTCGTGTACCTATTACCATGCTGGGAATTGTAAGGAGGATGGATCTGGGGGGACACAACAGGATTCCAAGATTCACTTTCATACCTTTGTTGTTATAGATAAAGATGCGCCATGATCCAAAAGGAATGCAGCTACGTCCTCATGCCCCTCGCGGGCCGAAAGGTGGAGTGGGGTATACCCAGAAGTTGTGGCTGCATTTGGAGATGCTCCTTGCTGCAACAGCTGTTGTACTATATCTGCCTTCCCCAATCGGGCAGAAATGTGGAGTGGGGTTTGGTCATCCTAAATGACAAGGTTGAAATACAAGGCTGATTAGCTGAGAACACAATGATGACATTGTGAAACATTCAGCAAACTTTGCTTGGTATCAGAGGCTACCGTAGATTCTTTGCCTCAATGCTAAAAATATCCCATTTATCTTTTTCTTTAACATTTAGTAAGGGGGAGATGGTGGATCTAAGCACGTTAAATACCCTTTGAGTAACCTATTAGTATGAAAAGTGTGAAAGGCAGTTCTATCTATAAATTATCCTCACTACCATCTGCCATATTTTATTAAAATTTTATCCCCTAATGATTCCTTTTTTGGGGAGGTAAGGGAATTTATCCTACTAAAACTGGGAAAGGTATTATACCTCACCAGTTATTGTGCCCTCATATGGAATGAATTATTTTATTGGCGCCACCTTGTCATAGTCCAAAGCACAGAGGCCGGGTATAAGGTTGTCCAGGTATAACTGCAAAAAGACTCCTAGCCAAGAAGGCTGAAAGGCAGCCAACCCTCTGCTTGTCAAGGTGTACATCCTGGCATGAGCTGTATCTGCCTAGGAAAGGCCCCTTATTACAATTCACTCCCAGGCATGAGGCACTATATCTTGCACCTTGAGGATCTTATCCCCAAATGGGAGAGGCATCTTTTCCTAGTTTGCCCAAAGATGCCTTGTGGTGGTCATCCAATGAGAAATCCTCTATTTGAGTGTGAAAAAATTCACGTAAGTACTTTAAATAGGGAAGCTAGAGAGAAGAGGTTGGAGCACAGGAGACTGCTCTGAAAAGCTAAGGAGGATGAGAGTCAAGGTCAAAGCAAGAGGGTCTATGTAAGAAGTATAAGAGGAATTGGTGGAGCCACAGGAAGAAGAATACTGAAAACAGAAAAAAGGTAATTATCACAGAAAAATTTCCTGTAATTCTGCTACTGCCACGACCACCACTAAACATGGGCTGAGCACCTACATGTCCCAAGCTCTGTTCTAAGTACGCCACCTACATTAATTCATTAATCATCACGACAATCTTACCACTTGTAACTGTTAGTATTTCCATTTTCTATTTGAAGAAACTAGAAAAATAAATGTGCCACAGAGATAGATATTCATTAACTCGCTCAAACACTATATAGCTAGTAAATGGAGGACCAAGGTTCAAACCCAGGCATTCTGGCTGAGAAAGAAAGGTTCTTAATCACAATACATACTGCCTCTTTAATGAAACAATAACTATAAATTCTATGCTCAATTTCAGCTGTGAGTGAAACCTTTTCCTAGATACAATACTTGATATGTCACTAACAACACTCAGAAAATGTGAGGTTTCTTGTAATCCATGGTAGAGTACAGCTTTTCTTATTTATTCTACTTTACTGATTAAGCAGACTGAACCACTATCTCTAGATCAGGGTTATGAAAACTACAATCCAGGGGCCAAATCCAGTTGCCACTTGTGTTTGTAAACCAAGTTTTATTGGAACATGGACACGCCCATTTGCTTATGTAGGATTGCCTATCACTGCTTCTGTTCCAGAATGTCAGAGTCGAGCAGCTGTGACAGAGATGGTGCATCTGTTAAAGCCTACAAAATATACTAACAGGCTCTTTACAGAAAAAATTTGCTGACCTCTGTCTCCAGATCCTCTGTAAAATCCACCAACTGGCACCACAGTACATTGGACACCCAAAGCTTGTGTCTGCTGCTGTTATAACCTTTAGGCTCATCTGCAGATCTTATGTTTACAATGATCTAGTTGTGTTTGTTCCCACACTACTATTTTGTACTAGTTACATTGCTACTTTGTGCTATATTTGCACTAATTACTTTAATTAAACAATTGCACAATATGTTAGCAGGTAAAATATGAATCTGAAAGGGAAAGATTAATTTTCCCCTAAGAAGACTAATTTAAAAGCTTTGGAAAGCTTTGACAGAAGTTGATAAAAAACAATTGTGGTCAAATTAGATATGGGTGAGACAACTAAATATTTTGGGGGGATGTTATAAAAGTCTAGACATATTTTGTATACAAATTGCTTCATATATGTCTCAGTTTTCTCACTACTTAACCTGAAACTAGAAACTGCAGACCATTTATATACTGAAGGTTAAATTAAATGATTAAGGCATTTACATATTTACTTACGATCCCTGACCTGAACTGCCATTTTGATAGCCAGACCAACTACCTATCTCAATAGTGAAAGAAAGGTGGGTTTCTTCTGGGAGCTAAACCAGGAAAGCGAAGCATTCAGTCTCAATCCAGACATTCTTCTATGCAAAGGCAAATCCCTAAAGCCACTCCAATTTGAGTCTGAGGGTTTATAACATCTCAAGTTGTGAAGAAAAGGTAAAACCTTCCTTTTTCCTTTTATGGCTGTGGCAGGTGACATATAAGTCAACCAAAAGAGTTCAATTATGCTTCCAAATTATGCCTGTTCTAGAAGCTTTCCACATGAGCCCTTCTCTATGGAGTGTGAAGAATTCTGGATCAAGTCTAGGTTTGATTCCAAAATCTGTTAGAGGCTAGCAATGTGCCAAGGATGCAAAGTTCTTGTTCTATTTAATTTTGTAAAATAATTGAATGGACAAATGTGTAGGGAAGGATTTTTTTTTTTTTTTTTACAATATCACTTGGATAGATACTTTTGTCATGACTTTATAAGAGTATCCCTGAAAGAGAGCATGCAGGTGTTCCAAGGTTTTAGTAAAATCAAGGGTAATTTTTTTCCTCAAGAGCAAAGGCTTTCCTGTGTCACACATACCTTGGCTTTAGCTTCTACCTGAGCGCCGTCTTGCACCAGATACCTCACGACTTCAGCTTGGCCAGATCGAGCTGCCATGTGCAGCGCTGTTTCTCCTCTCTGGGGAACATGAGCCAAAGGTAATTAATGGAAGCTCTGAAGAAGGGTGGCATATTTTATTTGCATAATGCTTATGATGTAGGGTGTTTTTCTTTTTTAAGTAAAAAATAGTCCCAAGCACTTCCTTATTGAAAATGAGGAAAGATCGGAATGAAATACACAAGAATTTCACAGCAACCTGATTCCTGATGGAAGGGATTGGAGTAACCCTTGGGGAGCCTGGTCTCCAACAGTGTCAGAAGTGCTGCTCAGTGTGGCCTCCTCCCAGCTTGAAAGGTGAATACTCCCAGGAGCCAAGCAAGAGGGGAGATGAGTGAGTGGGGCAGGAGGGGAGCGCTCAACTAGACAGCCCGACGCCTTGCCCAAGGGAGGCTGCTGCTCCTTGGCATCTGCAGACCACTTCAGTAGTTGTGCCAGATGCCAGCCATATCATGCCACACCTTCCTATTTTTCAAAAGCTGGCAGTTTGGCTGTTTGTATATACTTCTTAAACCTTGACCACAAAATCAGAATTGCAAACAGAACAAAACAGAAATCCTATGTTGCCAGGGCAATATAGACACACCTGAGGGCCAGACTTTGCTGTTGGCTGTTGGTTTGCATTCTGTGATTTAGCTCAGCAGACCAGTATTCTGGTCTTTGGACATTATCCCATGGGGCCATTTTCTTGGCCACTGGGCTCCTCCACCCTGACCACTTCCCTCATTGTCACCAGAGAGAGTTTAATTCAGATTATCTATTCATTTATTTCATGAAAAAATGTAAACAATATAGAAAACATGGATAGACAAAAAGAAACAAAAGGTCATAAAGAGCAAATATATTCTCCCACACAAGTGATATCCACCTAAAAATTCCTTTTATAAATTGAGCATTGCCTTACAGGACATCCACCTCCATGGAAGGATACACAAGGACATATTTCGCATGTAACTTGTTACTATGCTTACTAGAAAGGCATTGGAGATATAGTTTACCAGATCATCCAGGGTTCTCTTTATGAAGGGAAACATTCTCTCTCTCTCTCTGGCATTAGGAACAGGAAAGATGATATTTCTGCTCAGAAGCTGGTCTGTTCCTATCTTGTGGATGTGTTCATTTGGGCTGTTAGAAGACAGAGCCTTCCTGGAGGCTCACCATCAGGGTGAGTGTGCAGGACCTTATGGCTTGCCCTTTCTGTGCCAGAAAGTGGTTTATTTGATTTTTACTGCTTTGGTGCTCATGAGTCCAAGTAGTGTTGTTATGCTTATGGTCTGGTATGCTAATATTATTATGAAGACAAACTTAAAATCCTATAAAACAATGTCAAATGCCACATGTAGATCTAGAGTGACAAGTCACTTAGAGAGTGATATTTACTCTGAAATGAGCAATGATTAATATGGGACAACAATACCATCCGACAATCTATGAACATGGGTTTGTTATAACCATGGGTTTGCTATAACATGGTCAAGCTCACTAAAGAGAAGAATTACTTTGGATTTACTTGAAATTACAATAATGATCATTTGAAGTGCCTCCTCAACATGAAACACTTCTTTAAACGCTTCTATTGTAAATTCTTCCCCTCCACAAAAGCTATTTTTTAAAGCATAACATCTGGTAGTAACATATCTGCAAATTTAAGGCACACAACCTGTAAGTCCTAACAATTTGTGGCCAGCTGGCGATTGAATGGATCTTGCCTTCGAAGTAAAGGAAACCACAAGTATTCTCAAATTTTGTCCTTCTAAGTAGTCACATTAAATAGTAATGAATTTAATTACAATAAAAAATAAGTAAATAAGAGCAATTTTTACCAGTTTCTTAAATACTCATAATTGGACATTCTTTGTTAAAAGGATACTTACCACATTGGTCGTGTTTGGTGAGGCTCCATGATGCATTAGTTGTGATACGATATTTACATGCCCCATGAAGGCAGCAACATGGATTGGGGTAAGGCCCGACTAGGAAGAAAAGAGGGAAATAGTGGTTTGTGAGCTTATCATTAAAAGGTTTTGTCTGCCTGCCTCCCTGTCTGCCCTCCATGCACCCACCCATTCATTCATCCATCCCACACTCATCTTAACATAACCACTCAAGTGATCAGATCAGAAGACGTCAGGACATTGACCACTATGTCAGATTCTATAAGATAAATGTATTAATACATAATAATCATTTCCTTAAAGCAGGTTCAGTGATTATGAAGGACCTATGTCATATCTGCTAAAGAATGATTTCAAACATTCTATAAAGAGCTATGAAAAAAAAAATTAGAGAGAAATGACCTGAAGTTTTTCCCCCTTTGCTACTAAACCTTTCTTATCCATATAACTATGTGTATGTGTATGGGGGGGGGGTTGGAAATAGGTGCATGTATGATTACATACATACTATTACAAAGCCTACTTTCTGGGGCGCCTGGGTGGCTCAGTCAGTTAAGCATCTGACTTTGGCTCAGGTCATGATCTCACGGTCCGTGAGTTCGAGCCCTGCGTCGGGCTCTGTGCTGACAGCTCAGAGCCTGGAGCCTATTTCCGATTCTGTGTCTCCCTCTCTCTCTGACCCTCCCCTATTCATGCTCTGTCTCTCTCGTCTCACAAATAAATAAACGTTAAAAAAAAAAAGCTGACTTTCATTTCAGATCCTATTTTGGCCTTTAAAAATGATTCCGACAAACTTAGAGTCAACTGATTCCATTGTACACAAAAAAGCATGGTACTTAACACAAGGCCAACCCTCTAATAAATGAGCAGATCACATTAATTGTTTTAATCACTTAATTTTAACTTTATGAATATTACAAATTAAGGTGATATAATTAAAGCAAATAATACAATGATTACTAGACAAGACTTTAAATTTTGTTTGTCCCAAATCCTACACACAAACACACACCCTTATGCTTCTTATATGAAATGATGCCATTTTGAATTTTTTAGAATTTAATTCCACGTACAGCATGAACACCATAACTTGGTAAAAATGCTTAATATGGCTAGAAATAGCTAATGTATTTTAAAAAGAGAATGAGAAGGAGATCCAGTCTCAACAGGAATTTGAGAAATGTCAAAAAAATATGTGAAAGAAATTCTGTCTAATAAAAGTGAAGTAAAAGGCAGAAGAGAAAGACTTCTGGTTGGCCAGGCTTCAAATAATGGGGACTGAGGAAAATGAGAACTGTGTTAAAAATTTGACACCTTTTTCCATCAGTAGGGGGAGTCCTTAGAACATGTACAAGGCATGTTCTCATCTTGGTCTGCCTTGCCTTTTAAAGCTCTGAGGAGTACAGGGCTGGCAGAGGATCCTTTCCAGTTGCTGACATCTCTGGATATTTAATCAAACACCAGTCAAAAATATTTTATTTCAGAGCCCATTCTGATCTTTAAAAATGGTTGCCATATACTGAGAATAAGCTTTTAAAATAACAGGTCCCTACCATAAAGACATGGGAGTGACAAAAGAGCAAATCAGTATTAATATTTTCAACCATTTAATAACGTTAAATTTGTAAGTGTTACAAATCAAGGCAGATATTTGAAGATAAGAAACTAGGCTAGATCTCAAATTTTATATCTGCTTCAAATGCTACAGTCTTTATTGATGCATTCAGCAGACCTTTACTGAATGGCCTATACCATGTTGCAGGCATCTATAGACCCATCAGACTCAGGCCTGCCTTGATGGAGCCTGCACTTTCTGGGGAGGGGGAGTGGCTAGGTCATAAGTGAAGCATCCAGATAAGTGCTTTAACGGAAACAGGCACAGGAAGAGGTGCTTCGAGGAGGACCTCCTAGACGAGGCCAAGGACTTCCTAGTGAGTGGCACCAGATTCGTCCTGAAGAGTGTACAGGATTAGCCAAGATAGCAAACTGGGGGTGACACATGGAGGGTACAGAGATAGGAGGGGAATGAAAGGGTATCCAGTCCCAGAAAATGCTGTGGCTGGAATCTATGGAGAGCAGAGTGCTGGGGGCGGGGCAGGCTGGGGAGTCTGGAGTGGTAGATGCCAGGCGTGCTTAGCACTGATCCTGGTGGAACGTTTCTCTGAGTTCTGTGTCAGTTTTACAAGAGAAGCCTAGAGTTGTCCTTTACTAACTTCAGCAACTCTGTGTTTTCTTAATTCTGAGTTTTTAGAGAGAGTAATGCTCAGTTTACAAACACTGAGGGGTGGTGTTATATAAGGTTTCTCAACCTTGGCACATCTGACATTTTGAGCCAGATAATCTTTGTTGTAGAAGGCTGGCCTGAACGTTGTGAAATATTTAGTAGCATCTGGCCTCTAGCCACTAGACACCAGGAGCACCATCCACTTGTCAGAACTAAAAATACCTCCAGACATTTTCACATGCCTCCTGGGGGACAAAATCGCCCCCATCTGAGTAGCACCGCATTACGGAATTTCAAGTAAATTATGCTTTCAGTGGTGGCGCCACTCACCCCTGAGCACAAAGCGTGTGTTCTGAATGATGTGTTTATACTCATTCCCCCTCATACCTGTCTGCTTCCCTCTGACCTTGCAGCCCCTTGGGTGAAGGCTTCAGAAAGTAGTGGCAACCATATACACAGCAAAACTAGCTGTTGAGAATGGCTCTGAGACTCCAGCTGTGAAGACCATCCCCTCATGACCCAGGGAACCCTAGAAATCCCACTCCCTTCACCTCGGTTACGGCTTGGATGGATGCACCGTGTTTCAGAAGGAGTTCCATGACTTTAATCCGATTCTTCTTGCAGGCAATATGAAGAGGGGTAAAGCCATTCTGAAAGGGACAAAGACAGAAGTACATTACTGCCTTCCATTGAAATCCAGTTCCATTGCATGTGGTAAATGTGTTGCAAAATGAAGTTCTGTAAAGATTTGGAAGTGAGCAGAAACAATGAGGGGTTAACAGAATGCAGATTCTTTTCCGGAAGTGTAGGTAGTCTAGCTGCTCCTAGAAATCTGAAGTACCTTGGGGATCATGAACAGGAAGTGAATTTTTGTCATGGTCTCAGTAGCTAAGGCAAAACAGTCATGCATTTTTAAAGATTATTTTATTTTGGAATTTTCTCTTCTAAATAATGTGTCCCTGCCTTCTCCATCCCATTTCAAACACAGACTAAAAACAGCTGGACCCAAACGTTTGTCCTCACAGCCAAAACTTTGCCAATACTATTCAGACTTCAACTATAAGACCAGTTCTAGAATGTTTTCATCCCAGGGGCATCTGGGTGGCTCAGTCGGTTAAGCGTCTGACTTCGGCTCAGGTCATGATCTCACTGGTTTGTGAGTTCGAGCCCCTCATCAGGCTCTGTGCTGACAGCTCTGAGCCTGGAGCCTGCTTCAGACTTTGTTTCTCCCTCTCTCTCTGCCCCTCCCCCACTCATGCTCTATCTCCCTCTGTCTCTCAAAAATAAATAAATGTTAGAAAAATTAAAAAAAAAAGATTGTTTAGAATGTTTTCATCCCTTCCATTTTTAAATTTCAAGTAGGTACTTAGTCCAAGGAAACAGGAAGTGAAACAACCCAACATTATTCGGATCATTTGGTTTAATATTTAATCTACTAAAGGAATCTGCTTTTTAACATATTACCTACCAATATGTACTGCCTGATAATTGAGACCATGGGGCATTTTTCAGCCACCATAGAGAAGTATAAAATATCAGGGTCCACTATAAAAGCTTAGGTCAAAGTCACTATAGGTGCTTCCATAGCCATTGTGAGACCATTTACCTGGCCAGAGTCCATTCCAGGATGACTGGCTACAATCTCTACATGTTGTGAAATCTTTAGAGTCAGAGGAAAATGAGAGTGAATGTCCACACCCTGTTTTAAGGCTTTTTTTTTTCTTGTATGGAAAAATGAGTCATGATTAATAATTTCTTTTCCTCCCTTCTCAGAATGCAAAGATATGTTTGATATACCGGGCAGGTCAACAGCTCTTGAAATGCTGTGTGGTAAAAGTTTTTCGAGTGACAAAGACGGTGGAGCTGCCTGGGGCCAAGAGTGCTCTTCAGTCCTCATCTTTCCTGCCCACTGGTCCTGAGTCCACAGAGGACCAGAGGTGCCATGGATTCATTCAGACAGGGAGATAGCACCAGTTGGAACGGAGCAGTGACCCTTTCCAAATCAGTTGATCAGATGATAGCCTTTACCTCAAAACTGCTAGTAAACTCACATGTTTCCCCTAACATTTGGTGACTGATTTTTTTCCTAAACATGGGTACTTATTCTGAACTAAACTTAAACAGCTTACCAAATTGGGTTTATTTATTTTTCGAAAGACAACACACACCATCTTGTTATGAAAATAAAACTATAGCATAGCTAAGAGTTAAAATAACAGATCATCTTAGGAGTGAAGACTACAAATCAGACCCAAATTTTCATTTTTATCACTAGGAAAAGGAGATGACAGGCAATGTGTTAACTTACGTGGTAAACATAACACAAAATTTCAGCTCACAAATTCCTAGACCTCTGATGCTGAAGATAAAGTTTTTTGACCATTTTACTTCATGTTTAGATCTCAGGAAAAAATTTTAATTCACATAATTATAACTTTACCTTCAGTAAGATTGGTTTGACCAGCTCAGTCTTTTTTTTATACTTACATGGTCTTTGGGTCTTGTTTATTGTAAAAGATTCACCAGTGTGGCTATAAAGAGAATGATTTAGCCCTATCAGCCTTGTTCATGTCAGAAATAGGTTGTTTCTTTAAAAGATATTTGAAAAAGTTGATAGGAAGTACATTTTATTTAACTAGACCGTCCATTTTTATCTCGTCAAAGTAATCCCTTCACATGCAGAGGTAGCACACTGTCAGCAAGACAACACAGGCTGGACCTGTTGACTGAGCTACTCACCAGGGCTTTGGCATTGGGGTTAGCTTTCTTGTCCAAGAGAACCTTGGCGACCTTGTAATGGCCACAGTGGGCAGCCACATGCAGGGCAGTCAGGTAGTCATTGGTGACGTCATCTACGGGCACGTTATGCTGGAGGAGAAGCTGGACGCAGTTTAAGTGATCCCCTTGTGTGGCCATGTGCAATGGAGACAGTCCATTCTGAAACGCATAAGAAAATCAGTTGTTTTACCTTTTAAACACAAATATGCCAAACACGAAATACAATACAACCATGAAAAGATGAAAACTTTGTTTCTCACACAGAAATACTTTCACCTTTTTTTTTTAAGGTTTTTTTTTTTTAATTTTTTTTTTTTATTTTTAAGCAATCTCCACACCAGCATGGGGCTCAAACTCACGACCCCAGATCAAGAGTGGCTCTACCAACAGAGCCAGCCAGGTGCCCCTACCTTCCCCTTTTATGCTTTTTTGTTTTAAGTTTTTATTTAAATTCCAATTAGTTAAAATTTGGAGTAATATTACTTTCAGGTGTTATAATTTTTTTAATTAAAGAAAAAAATTTTTTTTTAATTTTCAGTAAACTCTACACCATACACGGGACTCGAATTCACAATCCCAAGATCAAGAGTTGTATGCTCTACCAACTGAGCCAGCCAGGTGCCCTCTTTTTAAAAGGTTTTAATGATTGGTTTGAACTGCAGGTACTTATAAAACAAGTCCTCCCACTTCTTTTATCAGTTGAAAACACATTTTCCAAGAAAATTCCTTTTCTGATTTAAAAATAGTGTGAATTGCCCTAAGGCCCATTATTAATCATATTCCCAGCGACATGGAATTCTCTTTTTTCTTAAGACTTTATTTTTAAGCAATTTTACACCCAACGTGGGGCTCAAACCTACAACCCTGAGATCAAGAGTTCTCCGCCCCCTGCCCCCCAGAATTCTTAATATTTAAGAGTGAAAAGGACTTTAAAAAAAAACAAAATGAATACCCATGGTATTCATTACACTGGGTTTTATTTTGCCTTTACAAGTTACTAACCCTTGATATTGATACTATATTGATTTGATTAACAAAAAAGTTCTGACTAAACACATTTTATCTCACATCAGTGTAGGAAGGAAACTTTCCCTCTGCCATCAGTCTGGTGCCCCCATGTGTCTATGATGAGGAAAGGCAAGGCATTGACCAACTCATTAGCTAATGCTGGCCTCAGTTTAAATCAGCTGGGTTCAACGGCAGTTAATCATGTGTGGTGGGAATAAGTCAAAAATTCTTTAAAGAGAGAAGAAATGAATAGGCTCAAAGGTAAATAAATAAAACCTTAAAAAAAAGGTTAGAGTGACATTTAGCATTCAGTATGTGTTTCCCAGTGAAGGCAAAAACAAGGTATTAAGAGATGAGTCTTTTCAAGAATGCTGCCTTTAAACGTGGAGGCAAAGTGGAGGAAACATGGAAATTTCTAGAGAATCCAATTTTTGAGAGAGGCTCTATTAATCACTATGATATATAGTTTAACATATCTGGCCAGGGGGGTAGGATATGACCACAAATTCAGTTTCCAAAAATTTGTTTTCAAGTTATTTCCCTTAATTTATCTATAAATGATATAAAATGGGATATCAAGATAGGAAGAAAAGGTGCCAGCCTCCCTCTAGTCACTCTCATGGTATCATTCACTCACTGTCAAGTATTTCAGCTATTTGTGTTCCTTGAAAGCAAAAGGTTCATGAGTTACAATTTTCCCATACTGCCCCACAGAGAGCCATGTATATATAGAAAGAGGTCAATAAATGTGTGAATTTGAAGAATTCACACAGGGTCAATCAGAATATTTCTACCTAAGAAATTCCACTCCAGGGGCACCTGGGTGGCTCAGTCGGTTAAGCATCTGTCTTTGGCTCAGGTCATGACCTCATGGTTTGTGAGTTCAAGCTCCGCATCGGGCTCTGTGCTGACAGCTCAGAGCCTGGAGCCTGCTTCTGTTCCTGTGTCTCCCTGTCTTTCTGCAGCTCCCCCTCTCACACACTCTCTCTTTCTCTCAAAAATAAATAAACATTAAAAAACATTCTCTCCAACATCTTGAATCAAAGTAGACAGTAATGTGCAACAAAGGATGGAGACACTGGGGATAGTAGCACCCACCAGCATATGTGGTGCTACACATGCGCTCCTGTGCTTCCTGCCAAGACAATCCTTTGCTTTATGTTTTGATACAGTCATATGTTTTGATACATTACTTCACGGTGAAGTAAACAAACAAACAAAATCTTAGGAAACAAATGACTTAGTGGCCAGTAGAAATGGAAGGCAGTGTCAACAAAAGAAGGACATTCCCCACTGATACACAAAATAACAATATATGAGTAGTAACATGTCATTGGAGAAGGACAAGAAAGTAAAGATCCTGAACCCTAGGGAGAGGGGTCTTACTGCATACTGTACCCTCATAAAGCTGAAAGTATAGATCCAATGTGATGGGTTTTCTTAGCTCAGAAAGATGAAAGCCTTGAGGAATTAGACAAATGTTTTAAAGTCAGAAATGCATTCATTCACCTAATGTTCATTCAGAAAAGGTTTACTGGAAGTCCACTATGTGCCAGGGGCTGATTTAGGTGCTTGGGGTACTGCACTGAATGAGGCAAAGTCCTGGCTTTCATTTTACTGAGGAGAGAGACAGCTGTCAAGAAAGTAAAGTAACAAGAAGGCCTCCCTGAGAAGAAAACATGTGAGTTGAAAAATGTGTGGAGACCGCAGAGATCTGGGACAAGCTGAGGGAACTCAATCTGCAGGCACAGGAAATGAGGACAAACTTGGTGTATTCCAGGAAGCAAAAGGAGGAGCAGAATGAGAGATAAGGCACAGAGGTGGTTATATTCTGGTAAGGAATTTATTAGTGTAGGGGGACACTTTAGAATGAAATCGTAGATATGACCTATGTTTATCCATCCTTTTCCAAACTCCAAAGTAATTTAAAACATAAATTCCGCAAGAGCACATGCATGTGTGTGCACATGCATACCCACATACCCCCCCCCCCGCCATACACACACAGGAAAGGAAATAAAAACAGATGTGTGAGGTCTATAAATTTTAGAATATGAAAAGAGGGCTTAGTGTGTTAACTCAGCCAGGAGAAAACAGAAGGCTGAATGCTACATGTCTGTGGTGGGCTATAATCAGTGATGTACTGTTAAGTGTTTAACAACAGCTTTTTGAAAAAGAGAAACCCCAATATGTGGCATTTGCCAATTCCCATGATGTAAAGAACCCTCCTATGACCAATTTTAAGCCATCAGCATCATGTCAGTGAATACAGAATTGGGAAAAGATGAACACAATAGGCTTGATGATGTGGCTCCAACATAATGATTCAATTTTCAAATGCCCCAAAGGCAAGGGATATGGAAACACAGCACACCTTGGAAGATATAGATGAGGCGCAGAGTTAGAAGCAGGATTGGTTCACCTGTGTATGGTGCTGTCAGGTTTCCAGGCCCTTCTGACTCAGCAAAGCCAGATGACTGCCCCATGCCCCTTATAGGATATCAAGAGTTGTCTCTGGAGAAATTGAAGCAGAGAGATTCTGGATACAGGAGCCCAGGCAGAGCAGAGGGGTGTGGTGAGGCTCTGGACTGAGACCAGGTGCTCACAGAAAAAGGAAGGACAGTATGGGTGTCAAGAGTATGGTCTCTTGAGTTAGATGTCCTGGTTCAAATCCTTGTTCTGCCACGAGCTATCCTGAGAAAGTCTTCTCTTTGGGTCTCAGTTTAGTGCCTCATTGTGAGGATTAAATGGGTTGATATATTTATATATATATATATATTTATATATATATTTATATATATATAAAGTGCTTAGAACCTGCTATGTGGGAACCACTATGTAAATATTTGTTATTATTATGATTAAAGTATGAATGGAGGATCAGGAGAATGTAGTCCCCTTTCCTTTTTCTTACTCTGAATGTGTTCACACAGGTATACACTGCAAAAGATTGGAGGAGTCATCTCTCAAAAAAATTGAACTTCCCAGAAAAAAGGGCAACTGATTGTGACATCAGGGGACCCTTCCAGCCCATCACCACCTGGAGTCCTGACTACACTCGCACAGAGCTTCCACTCAAATGTTAGTGCCTGACACTTATGGTCAGGGACAGACATTTGTGGGGAAACCCCCAACATGAAATAGAGGACCAAAGCCAACAAAGTGAAGAGAAAATATGAGGAATTGGGGGCAGAAGAGAGGCAGAAAAAAATTAAAAGAAATTTATCTTGAGTGTTCTCAGAAAGGTAATAGAATATGTTGCATCCATAAAACAAGAACTGGAAAACTTTAAGAAAAGAAGAAAAAAATCAAGGAAATCTCTTGTAAAGAAAGAATAGATAATGAGATGAACAAAAGGAAGAAAAGATGAGACAGCAATTTTATATTTATGCCTTATTGCTTTGATAAAGTGAAAATTAATTAAAAAATTTTTTTTAATCTTTATTTTTGAGAGAGAGACAGAGTGTGAGTAGGGGACAAGCAGAGAGAGAGAGGGAAACACAGAATTCGAAGCAGGCTCCAGGCTCTGAGCTGTCAGCACAGAGCCTGACACGGGGCCCAAACCCATGAACTGTGAGATCATGACCTGAGCCGAAGTCAGACGTTCAACCAACTGAGCTACCCAGGCACCCCGAAAATTAATTTTTAAGAGAACAAAGGGAATCAGTTGGAAAGTTTTTAGGCAGGAGGTTGACATGATCTAGTTGACAGTTTATCTGGCCACTCTGATTGCACAATGGGAGCAGGATTGGAAAGGAGTGAGGCAGGAAATGTGGGACCAGTAAGGAAGCTATTACAGTTAACGATGAGGTGGCTCTGAAGACAGCAGTAGAGGTGGAAAAGATAGATACAGACTAGGTGAAAGGAAAAAGAACAAACAGAATGGCTTAGATGAGAAGCACTCAAAAGGCCATGGTATCATTGCATACAATGAAACATTGTGGCTGTTTAACTCTGTTGGGTAACATACTTCCCATGGCTCACTAATCTAAACCCTGCATTTCAAATGAGTGAAGGAATTATTCAGACCACCTTAACCATGTTCCATCTTCACTAGGGTTGTTGAGGAAACACCAGAGTGCACACAGAAGCAATATGTGTTTTTGCTGTTTTGATGATATTTAGAAATTAAGGCCCTTTAAAAAGTTTAATACAGCTTCCAAAACTCACTGATTTGATTAATAAAAATAGTAGGGACTCAAGTAGTTCATATGTACCAAAATTTATTTACAAATATTCTTGTTTTTCAAATAGCACCAAAAGGTTTTACCATAAAAATCCAGAAGACATTTTGCAAAACACTATTTGTTGGGCAGTCACGATGCATTCCTTTTGGATATGTCAACTTCCCCAAAGTCCCAAGCAAGATGCAATCTTTCCAAAGTTTCTAGCCTTTATCAGTTAAATGCTATCCTCTTCAATAATCTGTAAACTCTCAAGAAATAAACCAAGGTGTTGGAGAAAGAGAGCCAGCACCCAGACTTTAGAGACTATAGATCTTGTATTTTCTTTCCCCAATAAGCAGTCACTGCTGAACTATGAAAATATTGGATAAAATCAAGCAGTCAGTGTTCTTGAAACAAAGCAAAAACAAAAGCAACACACACACACACACACACACACACACACACACACACAAATGACTTTGTGGTACAGTGCATTCTAGCAGAAGGCTTCTTAAATCCAAACTTATTTTGAGGTTCTCTAAAGATTTGGTAAACTAGCCTACCTTAATTGCTAAATGGGAATGATATCATTTTTCTACATGATTCAAAAGGCTACATTAAAGAAGCAGTAAAAGGATGTAAAGCTACTTATAGTCAGTGTCCAAGAACTTGGGAAGAAATTACCTTGGTTTTTGAAAGAATGGGGGCAGCTCGATCAAGCAGCATTTCTACCACCTGCTCATGGCCACTCCGTGCTCCACAATGCAGGGGCGTCAGACCATCCTGTTAAACAGAGGAAACATCTTGAATTAGATTCAGTGGGAAAGTCTGTAAATGCAGTGTATTTCTTCAGGATCCAGTACAGCATCCACATGCTGTGGACCTGTGACCTTCAAACATTTATTCACATATCTCAGTTTCATATTTTTAACTAGGAACTAAATTTTTCATAAGTTTAAGTAGTTGTAAAGTATGTAATTTCTCACATATTAGAATACTCACAGTTAAAAACAGAATTGTTCCACTACTCTTCTTATATCCAATGGAACTGAAACACCATATGTAATTTGATATGCACCGTTAAAAAAATATAAAAACAACCTTTTAAAATAGGAATTTGTAATAGGAATTTGACATTGGTCCTCTTCCCTCTTGCATTTCTATTTCCATTTAATCTCTTCCACATGGTTTTATCTTAATATAATATAATTTTGTGCTTGAGTATTTTTAATAAGTTACCATATCATATCTCTTTGCTGTGAAAATATGTAAGTTAAATTTTGAAAAGGTTAAAGATTTCCTGAGAATATAAGTCTTTCAAGCACTAAAGTAAATCTCCTAATTGGAGTTATTAAAATTATTCAAACACAATTGGTAAAAATTGCAAAAACATAATATAAACTTTATGATTATTAAATAAAAGCAACAATTAATTAAAATTCCCCTCTTAATGAGATGTATGTTTTCAAAAACTAGTTCATGTGTCTGCTAATGAATATTAGCTATTGCTGGAATGAGACAGAGTCAGCATCAACACTATCTTGTTTTTTTTAAAGTCAAATGCAGTCTTTTTAAATTTTTTATATATTTAAAAAATTCTAGCATAGTTATCATACAGTGTTATATTAGTTTCAGGTGTACAATATAGTGATTTGACAATTCTATACATTACTCAGTGTCCATCATGATAAATGTACTAGTAATCCCCTTTATATTTCATCCACAATCCTCCCCTCCGGTGACTGTCAGTTTGTTCTCCATAGTTAAGAGTCTATTTTTTGGTTGGCTTATCTCTTTCTTTCTTTGTTCCTTTGTTTCATTTCTTAAATTCCACATATCAGTGAAATCATTTGGTATTTGTCTTTCTCTGACTGACTTATTTCACTTAGCATTGTACCCTCTAGATTCTTCCATGTTGTTGCAAATGGCAAGACTTCATTTTTTACGGCTGCCTAATATTCCAGTGTGTGTGTGTGTGTGTGTGTGTGTGTGTGTGTGTGTGTATACACATATTACATCTTCTTTATCTATTCATCTATCGATGGACACTTGGGCTGTTTCCATAACCTGGCTATTGTAAATAATGCTACTATAAACATAGGGGTGCATATATTTTTCCAATTAGTGTTTTCATATTCTTTGGGTAAATACTCAGTAGTGGAATGACTAGATGATATGGTAGTTCCATTTTTAATTTTTGAGGAACCTCCCTACTGTTTTTGGCAGTGGCTGCACCAGTTTGCATTCTCACCAACAGTGCATGAGGGTTTATTTTTCTCCATATCTTCACCAATACTGTTTCTTGTGTTTTTGATTCTAGCCATTATGACAGGTGTGAAGTGATATCTCACAATGTTTTTGATTTGCATTTCCCAGATGATCAGTGATGTTGAGCATCTTTTCATGTGTCTGTTGGCTATCTGGATGTCTTCTTTGGAAAAATGTCTGTTCATGTCTTTTGCCCATTTTTAATCAGATTATTTGTTTTTTGGGTTGAGGTATAAGGTCTTTATATATTTTGTATATTAACCTTTTATCAGATATGCCATTTGCAAATATCTTCTCCCATCCTGTCAGCTGTCTTTTAGTTTTCTTGTTTCCTTTTCTGTGCAGAAGGTTGTTATTTTGATGTAGTCCCAACAGTTTATTTTTGCTTTTGTTTCCCTTGGCTCAGGAGATGTATCTAGGAAAATGTTGCTATGGCCGATGTCAGAGAAATTATTGCCTGTGCAATAAGGACCCACATTAGGTCCTTAATTTTTTAGCTTATTTTTGTGGTCCAGGTTCATTCCTTTGCTGTCCAGTTTTCCAACAGGTTAAGAAAGTGGTCTAGGTTCACTCCTTTGCTTTCCAGTTTTTCCAACACCATTTGTTGAAGAGACTTTTTCCCATTGCATATTCTTGCCTCCTTTATTGAAGATTAATTGACCATATAATCATGGATTTATTTCTGGGCTCTCTGCTCTGTTCCATTGATCTATGTATCTGTTTTGGTGCCAGAACCATACTGTTTTGATTACTACAACTTTGAAGGATATCTTGAAATCTGAGATTGTTTTTTTCATTTTCAAGATTGCTTTGGCTATTTGAGGTCTTTTGTGGTTCCATACAAATGTTAGGATTGACTCTTCTAATTGTGTGAAAAATGTTGTTGGCATTTTGATAGGGATTGCATTCAATCTGTAGATTGCTTTGGGTAGTATGGGCAGAGGGAGAGAGAGAGAATCCCAAGAAGGCAGCATGCTCAGTGCAGAGCCCAATGCAGAGCTTGGTCCCATGACCATGGGACCCCTGGACCTGAGCCAAAAGCAAGAGTCAGATGCTTGATCTAGTGAGCTACCCAATTTTTGTTTTTATAAATGTTAGTGCTGAGACATCTTGTCTGCACAAATAAGAAGATGGATTTTTGTTAAAGCAGTGTCAACTAATAATTTTTTAAACTCTGGAATTACATGCCAAAATCACCTAATAATATTTTACCAAAGATTTTTTTCAATGATGCATCCTAAGGCAACTCCACTAGCTCCTTCATTTTTGTTGGCAGCAGCAGGATTTCCAATCATCCAATGAGCAGACAAACTTGTTGTTCAATCATTAGAGTCATACAGTTGTTAACATGACACGGATATTCTGAATTCTTCCCCTTGCTCTGTTCTGTCCCCTCTTCTCTCCAAGTTTTGCACCCTGGGGCCAGGTGTGTGAGAGTGACTTAGGTCTTCCTTTTGTGCTAGGAGACAAGGACTATTTTACTACAGGCTAGGTGGGAAAGGAGAATTAGGAGTTAAGGAGTAGAAAATAATTCACTTAAAGCTATCTAAGTGGCCCCAAACTCTATGGAGAAGTTTTCCCCAGCTTGAGGATTCCTGTGGTTGACAAAGCCTACCCTAAGGACAGTCACATTTTAAGATACATTAAAATGTTATCAGTGTATTCAAATCACTTCCCAGATTGTGTGAGCAGATCTTGAAAATAACCCTAATTATCCTAATTATCCTAATGTATAATCAGTAAGGTACAATCCTATTTCTAACCTATTAGCCACATCTCAGAATTAAAATCCCTTAAAAATGAAATTTGAATCACAAGCTCATTTGATCATGCTGTGAGCATATTTAAATATTCTGCCTCTTATGCTGATTTGAAACATTTGCTCTCATAAACCAAAATAAAGCAGTGTATAGATTTTCAAGTGGGAAATAGCATTTTTCTAATAAAATAGAATAAAATAAAATCTGAAAACATTAAAAAAACCACCATGAAGTCCAAGTGTCTTCCCAATAATATAAAACCTATAAATATCTGAAGGGGAACTAATAATCACACCCACCTTCTGCCACACACACAAAAACACACCACACAGGTCCTGTCATAACGTGATTGTCTTTTACGGACTGAAAGGTCAAATTTGTTTCTTTTATTTTCTCATAAGTAGACTCTAAGATGTAAGAGGTGACAGAATGTGTGCAGACATGTTCAAACCATGCTCACACAGAAAAAAAAGTATTTACTTTAGCCCAACTCATTTATCCATGAAAATTATCTTACCCAAAGCAAATTGCTACATTCTGAATGCAAAGTGGCTAAGAGCAAAATCTACCTCAATCCTTTGAAACATACTGTCCTTTACAGATTTACATTTTTGCTGATTTCATTTTTCAGTAAAAGCTTTAATTATGGAAAATTTCAAACCTATTTTGGACTAAAGCAGACTGAATAGTATAATGAGTCTCTCTAGGTGTCTGGTGCTCAGCCTCAGCTGTCATCTCCTGATCAATCTTGATTCATCCATATCCTGACCTTTTCTCCTTTCTTATATTATTTTGAAACAAATCCAAGATATTATATCATTTTATCCTCACAATTACCCCTATACGAAAGGTATAATATTCATTTGATAAATGAAGATTCTTTACTTCTCCAAGCCTGCACAGGCTGAACGCAGATCTTGGCCAGACTGTGCAGGACAGTCAAGACATGACTTAGGAGGAGTTACTAAGACAAAGCCCCTCTTTTCAAACTTTCAGCCATCCTGAGCCTTCTTTTATCTTCATTCTGCAGCTGCTGCCTCTGATCTCTGGTGTTTATTTATTAAACACTCATAGACTTTAGAGACTCAGCTAGGGAAGGTGATTTTTTCATCAGTGCAAGAGCTGTGAAGTGCTATTGTTACTGCCATTGTTCTTCTCATCACCTGGTTTCAATGATAAAGTCAGGGGGCTCCCCAGGGTAAGATCTTCAGTTCCTAGCTAACTGCAAAGAGCTACCTGAAGCATAGCTCTCTTGACTGCAGTTTCACTTGCAGTATTTTTAACATTGATTGCAAGTTGGGCTGACTCCTTTGGATCTGCTGTACATTTGCTCTGAAACTTTTCAAAAGCGCATGACTTCAAACAGTCAGAATTCCGGCAGGAGAGACGGCTCATCAGGAAGCTGTACAAGATGTCACGACTGCCTGGCTGTACAGGCAGTGCCAGCCTGGCTGCTGGGACATTCACAGGTCAGTGGAAAACTAGTGCCTAGAGTTAATGTAAGGTCTTTAATTAGTGTCACATCTTTTATAGTCACAAAGAAGATAGGACCAGCTGACCCACAGCCAGACTGGAAAGTGTCTGCCATGTACTGATTCACACTTAGTTCAGTTTAAAAAAAAAGAGGAAAATTAGCCAGCACAGACTTTACTTAATACCTGCATTTGGACAAAACATAATATGTAAATTTCAAACTGGTTTCTTTTGCTTTGAAATGGGTGAGGCTTATCATTCACTTTCCTGAAGCACTGTTCTGATTATGAAACGCTACGTGGCCTTCAATAACCACTCGGTCCTCAGCCAAGCGTCAGTTTCTCAGATCAGCATTGGTGGTCTTCCACCAGCAGTCTGTGCTACACTGGGCCTTCCCCGATGCCCCTCCCTTCTCCCCCAGCTCACAAGCCACTCGCAGCTCTTCGTGTTCCGGTCTCTCTGCTCTGCCCACAGAGAGACCTGGTACCACAGGGTACCAGGAAGGAGTTCCCTTTCCATTTTCTCCAAGATCCAAATTTGTACTGTTTTAAAGTCCTACGTTTCTTAGAAGACTTTTCCATAACTAGACATAACCACTGTACTTTCAGGACATCTGCCTTGTTTTATCTGCACTTCTCTTGGGGAAGCTTCTCTAACTTTCCACCGGGTATCTTAGTCATTTGTGAGCAGGCGTCATCATTTCAGCTAGGCTGGTTCTGAGGACAAGGTCACTAGCTTAAGGGATATTTGAATCTCACAGGGAAGATAACTCAGCCCTGTACCCATGAAAGTTGCAGATGAGTAAATGAAGGAATGGAGTGAGCAAATGAGTGGGTTTGGGGGCTGGTCCTTTAAAAATGTTTTCTAGTCAGTTGGTTAAAAATTCTTTTTGTTAAGAGCAGACTCATTTTATCCTTCAGAAGTGCTCTAATGTCTTTCTTTCCAGAAAAATAAAATTCCCCATAAATAAGTGATTTGAAGAATATGACCAGTCTTTTTAGTTCTCAGAATAAGAAAAATATTAGGGGATTTATTCTAAATAAGATATTTTCCTTTTATTTGATTACCAGGAGCTGAAAAAAGAGAACTATTGTGAGCACTGTGGTTTGGAACACAGCAGTGAACTGGTCTACTCCTCTCCCTAAAACTAGAGCCATGCGTTTTCCAATACAAAAATGAGGATTCTAACCTGCTCCCAAACCCTAGAAATTTATAGCTGATATACAGGGTCACTTAGACTGGGTCCAGTACCAAAAAGCATTTCTTCAGCTGCATACAACAGTGTCAACTTCCAGTTGGAAAATGCTTGACAAAGGCAATTGCCGGGGCTCAGGGGAGGCTGCCTCAAGAATGGCAGCATATGCACTTGGACGGGAGAGAAGGAGAGAGGGATGCTGAGTTGCTATAGTAACAGTATGGGAGGGAAATGAAATTGCACAGGGTTGGTAGTTTTTTTCCAATTCCCCTGATTTTTAAAGCACTGACATAATGAACAAGTATTCCCTTGGGCAGAATTCTGAAGCAAAGCCAACGGGCTAGTCCAGATCTCATATTTCATTTCAATGACAGTAATCTTATTACTGAGGTGGGAAACTGTACTTTACTGGCTGGACAAAATGCTCTCTTGTGTTAGCCTAAGAGCAAAACCTAGCACACTCGAAGGTCAAAAAGGCTTGCTTTCAGGTCCTATTCGGCTGAAAAGCATGGAACAGGACATTAAGGCATCAGACCTAAGAATACGGAACCCAGAATATGTTCTTAACATGTTGAATTTGCTCACAGCCAATACTGAAATGAGACAAATTCATGACTTGGGAAATACTTTCAAAAACAGACATTTATTTTATTTGTATTCTGTAGCAGAAAAACCCTCTAAGCAAAAAATCTCACTCTAGAGATGGAAAAGGAAACCAAGCAGAGAGAATCCAATGGATATATACTCTTTTCCTATATCATGGATGTGAAACAGGATGTGATACTTAATTCAAAACTGAAAACAATGAAAGAAAAAGCCAGTAGTGCTCAGGAAAGAAGAGTTATAATACAGCCAGAGATAAATAAGGGGGCCCCACCTGCAGCCCAACAGTACTGCTAGTCTCATATCTGTGTTTTTTAACCAAAAATTCTGACTGTATCCTCATTTTGTGCACGCGAGGCAGTTGTAGAGTTGGCATAGGAGGGTGTGAGATAACATTTTTTGAAACCCCTCTGTGGTTACAGGCGCTTTATATTTGTGATCTTATTGAATCTTTACAACTCATGAGAAAGGCATTACAAGTTCCATTTATAGATGAGAAAGCTGCTCCAGAAGAGGAAAGTACCTGCTCAAGGTCACGTGCAAGCAAATGGCTGGAATCGGAATTTATACTTAGGCTTGCCTCCATCTGAGGGATCGGATTCCTTCTGGAAAACAATCTCCTTTTAAGATCTAGAGTTCATTTCTGCCATTCACGTATAGGAGAGAGAAATATCTCTTTCTACTTCCCTTTCTTGCTACCCCGGTCATACATTCTATGTGTTTAAAACTAAAGTAAGGCAAAATCCTTGTATTGTTCTCTCTGCTTAAAAAACCATGGCTTTCTCTCTGACCCTGGAACACACCCTTATGCTATTTGTTGTGTATTTGTCCACTGTTCTTTGTGGGTTTTTTGTCCCTCCTTTTTGTCTTCTTTTGGGTTGAGCATTATTTAGTTTTCTAATCACCAAATCATCACATATATCAGTGGCTATCTCCTCCTTTGGCTTTTTTTTGGGGGGGGGTTGAGGGGGGAGCACAAGTAGGGAGAGGGGCAGAGAGAGAGAGAGAGAGAGAGAGAGAGAGAGAGAATATCCCAAGCAGGTTCCCCACTCAGTGCAGTCTGACATGGGCTTGATCCCACGACTCTGGGATCACAACTCAAGCTGAAATCAAGAGTCAGATGCTCAACTGACTGAGCCACCCTGGCACCCCCTCCTTCTTTGGCTTTTTAACTAAATCTCCTTTTTCTTTTGTTTTCCTTTTAGTGGTTGCCCTAAACATTATAATATGTATCCTTAATTTATCAGTCTAAATAATATTATATTATTAATCATATATCACAGAGTAATATTATATAATACATATTATATTATTAATTATATATCATAGAGTAATATTACATATGATGTATTATATATATAACTTCATGTGTAATATGAAATTCTATAATATAATTCCATTTACACTGTTAGTTTTACCTTTTGTGCTATAAATATCATATATTTAACTTTTACATGTATTACAAGCCTCATAATAAATTGATATTTTTATTAATCAAACTTTAAAGAATTTCTAAAAAGAAAAAGTGTTCTTTATAGCAATCTGCTTCTAATTTTTCTCTCCTTTATTTAGATCCACATTTCCATATGGTATTATTTCCCTTCAGAATACTAAAGAACTTCCTTTAGTAGTGTGGGTTTGATGGTAACACTTCATCTCAATTTTTGCTTATCTGAAACTATATTTTGCTTTTATTATCAATTTGTATTCACTGGATATAAGTTCTCGATTCACAGAAAGTTTTCAGTTAGCATCTTAAAGAATGTTCCATTGTTTCTGGCCTCCAGTGTTTCTGGTAAGAAGTTAGATCACAGTCTCATCATTGTTTTTCTATTTATAACGCATCTTCTCCTTTGGCTGTGTAAACATTTTTTTTTTCTATCTTTGCCATTTATCAGCTTCACCACTATGTACCTCTGTGTGGTTTTCTTTGTATTTACCCTCCTTGGGGTGTTCTAAGTCTCCTGGGTCTAGGGTTTGTGGTTTGTGATTGAATTTGAAAATAAATATATACATCTTTTCTGTTCCATTCTCTTTCTCCTCTGCTTCTTGGACCACACTGTAAGTGTTTAGTCAGCTTGCTAGTATTCCACAGGTTGCTGACATGGTGTCAAATTGATTTTTAATCTTTTTGTTTTCTGTTCTTCAGTTTGGATGATTTTTATAACTTGTCTTCAAGTTCACCAATTCTTTCTTCCTTTGTATTCAATCTGTTCTTTATCCCATCCAGTGAATGTTTTTTTAAAATTTCAGATATTGCGTTTTTTAGTTCTAAGATTTCTATTATTTTAAGATTTCCTATTTCTCCTGAAAAATTTTGCCTTACTCACTATATCTGTCTTTTCATTCAGATGTTTAACATATTAATTACAGTTATTTTAAAGTCTATTAATTCTAACATCTGAGTCACCTATGGGTCTGTTTTTATTACTTAACTTTTCTTTTGACAGCAAGTCAGATTTTCTCATTTCCTTTCATGTATACTAGTGATTTTTAAATCAAATATAAAATTTAAATTAAATACTGGATATTGTGAATAATGTGCTATAAAGACTCTAGTCTTATAGGGACTTGTTTTAGGCTTTCAATAGCAGGTCTGTTTTAGAATCGTCCTTATTCCAAGAGTAATCCCTTTAGCCCTGGGACATAGTCATAACTTCTAAGATGTAGTCCTTGTAGTATTAATAAAAAGCCAAAGATATTTGCCAAGTCTCCTTGATGTGGTGTTCTATTTTCCTTGCAGCAAGCACTGCTGAACTTCCTTCTCAGCTTTTAATTTTTTACCTGTTATTTCCCTCTGCTCTCCTTGTAGTTTCATACCACCCCCCTCCACTTCCCACCTCCACACACATAGTTCATTGCTTATTCAAGGATTGTGGGGAGTGTATATGTTTGTAGATTGACTTCAGCACTTCCTTTGTGGTTCCCTCCTACCAGTGATTCCTCCCTGAATATCCAGCCACCATTACAGCCTCAAACTTGATCCTCTGACGTCAAGACAATAAAATTGTGACTTTCTCAATCAACTGTATCCGGTACCTGCCATAAAAATATAGATCTCATCTTGTCTTATTTAGTTCTTTCAAAAGTTGAATTCACTCCAATTTATGCCAATTTTCGATTATTTTTCAGTGCCTACAAACAAGTTTTCAAAAACTATTTTTCCGGGGTTTATGATTTTGTTTTTAAATTTTTTTTTCAACGTTTATTTATTTTTGGGACAGAGAGAGACAGAGCATGAATGGGGGAGGGGCAGAGAGAGAGAGGGAGACACAGAATCGGAAACAGGCTCCAGGCTCTGAGCCGTCAGCCCAGAGCCCGACGCGGGGCTCGAACTCACGGACCGCGAGATCGTGGCCTGGCTGAAGTCGGACGCTTAACTGACTGAGCCACCCAGGCGCCCCCCGGGGTTTATGATTTTTATCAGCAGGATGCTTAGTTCATTGTAAGCTACTCCATTGTTCCTTGAAGCCAAAACTCTAACACAGCTGAGTAAAAAACATGAATATGTGACTTCTACACACTACACCATCATAGTTTATATTTGTTTCTATCATATACTATTTTAGGAATATTCCTTCTATAAATAGATGATAATTTCTAAATTTTCAGTAGGTAGAAACTGAATAACCTATTATAAAATATGATTTTAAATGTATAAAGGTGCTTTTTATATGGTTCTTAGAAAATCTTACATGGAAAAAATTCAAATTAAGCTTCACAATGTAAAAAAAACAGTAATGATGTATTTACTTATTGTATCTTTCCTTTGGCAAGGAGGATAATTAAAGATGCTTATAGTTGATAACTGCAGAGTACTTGTGTGCCTAATGGATGCAGAATTTTTTAAAAGAAGTAGGGAGTGAGCATTACCAACATACATCACAAGAAAATAGGAGGAAGAGTAAAGTAGTTTCTGGGCACGAGCACTTAGGACCACATAGCAATTAACTAAAATAACTGCTGTCCTGAGCCTGCTTCACAGATTCTTCAGGAGAACCAGGATTAGTAGCACACAAAATTTATCCGATACTTTTAGATCTCTACTTGGTAAGGGAAATGAGACCTCCAATATGTTGTAAAATCACTAGGACAGAGAGAGAGGGAGGGAGGGAGAGAGAGAGAGAGAGAAAGGGAGAAAGAAAGAGATAAGATGCTCTTATGTTCTCAGAACTCTTTGCAACTCTCAAAAGCATTCTTTCCTTCAAAGAGATTTTCATGTTTTGAACGCTAAGGGCATGTCATAATTACTTGTACTTTCTTTTTTTATATTAATACTTAATTTTTTTAGAGTGGTTTAAGGTTAACAGCAAAATTTAGGGGAAGGTGCCCTGCCCTTCTTAGAATCCAAATAAATACTTTCAATTAACTTTTAATATCTGTTACATAAAAATTAAAAATGAATCTATTTTTGAATGACATATTTTCAAATTAGTCTTGATTAATGTAGAAACCCAGAGCAGTTTGCATTATTTCAAGTGCTCTTGTCAACATGTCTATGTTAGAACTGTAAGGAGGAAATATTGTATTAGAATTTTCCATTTGATAGGGACTATCTTATGACTATAAAATATTTAATATTTACTTTAAGGATTTATTTTTAGCCAGGCAATACACTTCTGGAAATATAATAGAAAGCAAAAGTCAATACCAATATTTCTTTTCTCTTTGTATTTAACCTCAGAAATAATAACCAGTTGCATTTCTGGGAAAAGACAGGCTAAAATTACAGGGCATCCAAATGTCCCCTGATACCTTCCCAGAATAATAAGAATTTAACAACTGACAGATTTGAGGTATTCTGAAAACGCTTTATCTACTTGCACACAAATATCTCTTCGTTCTTCTGAATCAATTGGAAGCCATTAACTTCAGGGAGCAAAATTACATTACCACAGGATCAGTATAAAGTCAAGAAAATTAAGACCTTTTGGCAAATTTAACCTTCAAGAGTGTAGCTTTCATTTCTATATATTCAGCAAATACATATTTAACATCTGGCATGTGCCAGAAAGCATGCTAAGTGCTACAGATACCAAGATGAATGTGTGCATCTGAGTGGCAAGGTGCGGCTCGGATATGATGTGGTGGTAATGAGATTACATGTGGATCTGGGTAGTGGCACCTTGCTAGGAAAACTGGAAGATTAGAGCCGCATTCTGGGAATCAGAGTATTGGTATTACTGACTCTACCTGGAACCCTTCCATCTTCTCTGAAGCACTAAATACAAGCACAGCTGCCTTTATTATTGGGTAGAGAAGAGCCAGTGAAAAGAGAGAACTCAGAAGATGCCACAAAGTCTTAAAATGGTTCTGATTAGGGTCCATATTGAGCTTTTGATTTGGCTGTGAACTGATGCAAAGGAAAAGGAAAATGACAAGAGACCATCCATTGCAAAGTATCTTCCTTCAAGAAGTACACATGCTTGCTTTGCTGAGATCGAGAGTTAAATGGGGGAAAAAAACCAAACCAAAAAACCCATCAGGCTACCACAAATAGCCATTCTTACAAAACATTTTAGTCTATAAATAAAGTCATTAAAATTTTGTTGGAAAAAAGTGAGCAAATTTCAAAACTTATTTTAAAATTAGGATCTACGTATAGACCAGACTGAAGAATCTGCCTTGATATATGTTTATATCTCAGCACATTTGCCACCGTTATCACAGAGATAACTCTACATACTTACTCTTATTTATTCTGCAGGAGAATATACAACAAGCCAGTTGATATTAGATAGCATCACAGGACTGGGAAAATAGGACAACCTTTCTTGAAATGAACTAGATAGAAAAAGGACCACAGGTTTTGTGTTTCATCAGATCCTAGCTAAACACTTTTCAGAACACCATTCAAGAGGCTTCTGCCTCTTGCCCCCTGAGCCCTAACTTGGCTGAGATAAAATTGACATGGAACATTGTAGAAATTTAGGTTATACCATGTGATGATCTGGTATACATATATATTGTGAAATACTTACCACAATAACGTTAATTAACACATTCTTCACCTCACATGAATTTTGCAGATGTCATGGTCAAAATATTAAAGGTCTACTTTCATAGCAACTTTTGAATATACAATACAGAATTGTTAGCTATAGTCAACAAGTAATTTATTTTTAAACAATTTTTTCTAATGTTTATTTATTTTTGAGAGTGAGAGAGACAGAGTGCAAGCCAGAGAGGGGCAGAGAGAGGGAGATGCAGAATCCGAAGCAGGCTCCAGGCTCTCAGCTGTCAGCACAGAGCCTGATGTGGGGCTTAAACTCACAAACTGTGAGATCATGACCTGAGCCAAAGTCAGAAGCTTAACCAACTGAGCCACCCAGGTGCCCCCACCAAGTAAACTTTAGATACCTGAACGTATTCATCTTATAACTGGTAGTCTGTACTCTCTGACTAAATCTCCCCATTTCCTCTGCCTCTCAGCCTCTGGCAACCACCTTTCTGTTTCTATGAGTGTGATGTTTTATCATTGTATTTTATTTATTATTTTTTAAATGTTTATTCATTTTTGAGAGAGAGAGAGCATGTGTGCACAAGTGGGGGAGGGCCAGAGAGAGAGGGGGACAGAGGATCTGAAGCAGGCCTCACGCTGACAGCAGAGTGCCCAAGGCAGGGCTTGAACTTGTGAAGCACGAAGATCATGACCTGCGCCGAAGTTGGAGCTTAACCGACTGAGCCACCCAGGTGCCCCAGGTGTGATGTTTTTAGATTCTACATCTGAGTTATGACATGTGGTATTTGTCTTTCTCTGTCTGACTTATTTCACCTTGGATAATGGCCTCAAAGTCTATTCATGTTGTTGCAAGTGGCAGGATTTGCTTTTATGTTTATGGCTGAATAATAGTTCACATATTGCAAATGCAGTTTAAATGCTGTATTGAAGCTTTATTGATTACTCAATAGAACTGGGGATTGTCTTTTCATAAAACCAGTGGGTTCTTTTTAATATATTTTTTTAAAAGACTTCAGTTTCTATTCTCTAGGGGCACCTGGTTCTTTGTTTAGTTTCTTCCCCCTACTGACCTTACAACTCTTCAGATTTGGGGGTGGTGTCACTTCTAGGTCCTCAGTAAGTTTCTCTTCTCTTTCTGGGACTCAATGATGGATGGACTGTTTTCACTTAACGATGCCCCTTTAGTCCTGCAGGTCTTCTTCATGAATTTTTCATCCTTTCTCTTTTGCTCCTCTGACTAGATAATTTCAAGTGTTCTTGCTTCTGCTTGGCCCGGTCTGCTGTTGAAGCTGTCTATTGAGTTCTTCAGTTCCATCACTGTCTTCTTTAGCTCCAAATTTGTGCTTGGTTCTCTTTTTATATTTTCTATCTCTTTGCTGAACTTTTCATTTTGTTTTTATATTTTCCCCCTAATTTGTTAAATTGTTTTTCTGTTTTCTTGCAGCTCTCGGAGCATCTTTAGAACAATTATTTTGAATCCTTTATTAGTCTTAATCAACCGAGTCACCCAGGTGCCCCTGGGTGTGATGTTTTTAGGTCACTGGTATCTCCAGTTCTTTGAGGTCAATTACTGGAAGCTCACTATGCTCCCTTGGTGGTTTCTCTGATTCTTCAAGATCCCTATAGTCGTGCATATTTAAAGTCTGCAGATTTAAATAACCACTCACTTCTTCCATACTTTATGGGTTGACCTCAGTATGGAAAGACTTTCACTTGTGCACAGGGGCACGCTGGAATGTGCTGTAACCCCAGGTCTAGTGGTACAGAGGGCCAAATACAGGGGTGTGTGGTGGTTTGGGTCCAAGAGGTATATGATGTCTTATCTGCTCAGGTCACTCGGGTTCACGGCATTGACAACTGTGCAGTTCTTGGTGAGCACTGTGGGGGGTGGTCCGAGTCCTCAGCAGCACCTCCAGGGCCAGTGGCTGGTGACGTGGGCAGGTGGTGGTAGTGGCTCGAGCTGGTGGTATGTACACAGCTCTAGGGTGGTCCCATACATAGTGGTGGGGGTCGGTCTCACACATACACATAGCAGTGGGGGTCAGAGCCAGTTGTAAAGGTGTGGGCCAGCTGCAGGTGTACAGGCAGCTGTGGGCGCCATGGCTGTCTGTGTGTATTGCTGCGGCTGTGGGGCCTCACCGTGGGCACACAGCAGCGGAGGCTGGTGTTGGGAGTCAGGCAAGGGGCGTGCCGGAACACAGCTTGAAAGACCAGCTTCAGGTGAGCCCAGTGGTGCAAGTCAGTGACATGAGACAGGACCGGATCTGGCCTTCAAATGGCTGTGGGGGCTCTGCTCTTCGTGTGTACTCCTGTGGCTGCAGTCTCCTGGGGGTGTGTGCCAAGCCTTGGGAGGCCGGTAAGGATGGTCTGGTTGGGGCATACAGGTGCACAGCTAGAAGGTTACCTGACATGTGCTAAGGAGTGAAGGCCAGTGACTGGTGACAGAGCCAGATTCAGACCCATGGACTGCAATGAAGGCCCTGGCTTGTGGGTGTGCCCTTCCATGCCACAGGATCTGCCATAGGTGTGTGGGTAGCAGTAGAGGGTCTGGCCAGCGGTGTGCAAATGCACAGCTGGAAGGGCTAGCCCCAAGTGCGTACACAGTCGTGGGGGCAGCACAGGGTCTAGGCTGGCTTCTTACACTTCTGCAGACACAGAGGGCTGGGCTGGCTGCTGGTGTGGACCCTTGGCTCTAGCAGCAGGGTCTGGGGGTTTGGGGGGGTGGAGGTGTAGGTAGGGAGCAGGGAGGGACTCAGGAGGCTGGAGTCTGTGAATGTGAATATTGCAGGGGCCAAACCCAATGAAGTCTTCAGAGAGTCCACAGTGGCTCTTCCGGCCATTAGTTACTTTAATAGCAAGAAAGCTGTTGAGGTCTTCTGCAAAGCAGGTGGCTGGGAACCACAGTCATTCCCACTGCATGGATGATACTGGTAGCATCTACTCTTCTTTGTTCCTTCCTATCTCTATTCATCTCAGCTTTGCCAGTCTCTGGGTCGGATGAAACTTTTTTTTCTTTCCAAGATGTTCTTTATTTAAAAAATTTTTTTTTTCAACGTTTATTTATTTTTGGGACAGAGAGAGACAGAGCATGAACGGGGGAGGGGCAGAGAGAGAGGGAGACACAGAATCGGAAACAGGCTCCAGGCTCTGAGCCATCAGCCCAGAGCCTGACGCGGGGCTCGAACTCACGGACCGCGAGATCATGACCTGGCTGAAGTCGGACCCTTAACCGACTGCGCCACCCAGGCGCCCCTCAAGATGTTCTTTAAATTCAAGTTAGTTAACATATAGTGTAGTATTGGTATCAGGACTAGAATTTAGTGATTCGTCACTTACATAAAACACCCAGTGCTCATCACACCAAGTGTCTTCCTTAATGCCCCTTGCCCTTTTAGCCCACCCCCACCCAACACCCTACCAGCAACCCTCAGTTTGTTCTCTATGTTTAAGAGTCTCTTATGGTTTGCTTCCCTCTCTCTCCCTCCCCCCTCCTTCCCCTATGTTCATCTGTTTTGTTTCTTAAATTCCTATGAGTGAAATCATATGGTCTATGTCTTTCTCTGACTGACTTATTTTGCTAAGCATGATACACTTTAGCTCCATCCACATTGTTACAAATGGCAAGATTTCATTCTTTTTGATGGTTGAGTAATATTCCATTATAATATATATCATATATATATATCTTCTTTATCCATTCACCTGTCAATGGACATTTGAGCTCTCTCCATAGTTTGGCAATTGTTGGTTTTTTGTTTTTAGTTTATTTTGAGAGAGTGCGACAGAGAGTGAGTGAGTGAGCATGTGCAAGAGTTGGGGAAGGGTGTAGAAAGAAGGAGAGACAGAATATCAAGCAGGCTCCATGCTCAGTGTGGAGAGTCATGTGGGGCTCGATCCCATGATTGTGAGATCATGACCTGAACCAAAATCAAGAGTCGGATGCTCAACAGACTGAACCACCCAGGTGACCCTGGCTATTGTTGATAATGCTGCTATAAACATTAGAGTGCATGTGCCCCTTTGAATCAGTATTTTTGTATCCTTTGGATAAATATCTAGTAGTGCAGTTGCTGGGTCATAGGGTAGTTCTATTTTTAACTTTTTGAGGAAGCTCCATACTGTTTTCCAGAATGGCTACACCAGTTTGCAATCTGGTTTGCAAACTGAAGAGGGTCCTTCATACAATGTCCTGAAAGCTAGGGAAGCCAGCCACTCACTTCACTCTCCCTTTTCTGGTAAGGGAAATTCTTCCAAGCTGAGGAGTTCCCTGTTGGCAGTGAGCAGTGCCAGCCTGGGAGATTGGATGATGCAGGCAAAATGAAGCTGCTCTTCCTTCCCTTCTTTTGTAATTATTCTCAGATGGGTTTTTTTCCTTCCCCACACTGAGTTGCTGAAGATTCCTAAGAGCACTCCTGAGCTCTCCCAGAACTGCTTTTCTTTGTGGATGCTTCCAAACTCTTGTTGATCTTTGTTGGGGGTTGGAGGCTGAGCTCCCCTACTTTACCATTTTGGTAACATCAACCTGACTTATATAACCATCTTGAGTTTTACAGTGAAGCTACAATATGTGGTGTCCTTCCAAATGAGAGAGCTTGTAAAATCATCTGGAACAACTCTCTATCCATGCTGGGACAGAAACTAAGACTCAGAAGGGTGAACTTGCCTAAGGTCACAATTTTACTTGCAAGTCACACTTAAGACTAGAGATCAGATCACTGATCACTCTCATCTTGCTTTTCTGGCTGGTAAAATCTTGCTCAAGTCCTCCTAACCTACTCTGACCATAAATCAAGTTTCTTTGCTTGAATAAAAGGGCTCTAAGAGACTGCTTTTAAACTGAGTACTTTATTAGGTGAGCAGCACATGCAGGGAACAGAGTAAGCCAACGAGGTCCCTTGGAGTGCTGGCGCCTGAGATGTCTCCTGTCTCTAAACCGACTATTGATGTAGCAAGGTAGCCACAACAGTCCTAAGTGATTGGTAGGAGGTGGATGGGTAGATAACAATATTTATTCTCTCAAGAGTTACCAGATTGAGTAGTTAAAACTTGCATTTATGAACAATTCTGTTTTCTGTTTTTAGGCTTGGCCTCAGAGCTTTCTGACATTTTAGCTGGCCTCCTCCCTTTCACCCACACACCCAATGACTACTCAGTCATTTCAGCCAGAGAGAAGGGAGGCTTTGATGAGAAGAACACAAAATAGTTTACATATTTGGGGTATGTACTATGCTTTCTTCGATATCGTCTGCCAGGAATTCAGTCTGTGCCCAAATGCCATCCCACCCTCACCCCACTCCTTGTAGGACAACAACAGAAGTAGGACAGGCTTCTCTGTTCTCTGTGTCTGTCTCCTTCACATTCATGCGCCATTCACAGAACACAGGAGAAAACTGAATCCCGGTTACAACTGAATGGATGGTAAAAAGGAGTCTGCATCTTATTCAAAATAAGATAGGCTTTCACAACAGGGACAATGTGTTAGAGAAGCCAGGTTGCCCCCTGAATTTGCACAGTATGCAAAGTTGCATACTACATTATTCCATATCTCTGAAACTATTTTTTTTAATGTTTATTTATTTACTTTGAGAGAGTGAAAGAGCAAGGGAGGGGCAGAGAAAGAGGGAGGGAATCCCAAGCAGGCTCCTTGCTGTCAGTGCAGAGCCTGACACAGGGCTCGATCTCACAAACCATGAGTTCTTGACCTGAGCGGAGAGTCAGACATTTGACTGACTGAGCCACTCAGGTGCCCTCATATCTCTAATACTTTTATCCAGAAGAGTTTTTAAGATTTTGCCCTGGTGCCACTATCTGCCTCATAAACATGGGGTCTGAGTTCCCCATATGCCCCGTTCTCCTTTCATTGTATCAAATACAGCAGGTAATTTTTGCATAAATGAGGTAAAGTAACTGAAAAGGAATTTTGCCAGTGATTGATTATTTCAAGAGAGGGAGAGATAAGGTAATTTCTAATCCACATACTCACTAAAACCCCAGCTGGATAACCAAGTATATCTCTTCAAGCTCCTCTTTCCTGCTTGGCTCTAGTATTCCTCATTTTTCTTCCTAAAAATCTTCCCTGTTCACAAATGATCCTTAAGCAAATGATCCTTAAGCTTTACGTTGTAATCGAGTGGCACAGCACCAATTCTGTTATATTCCTTATGACCTCTTGAAATAGCCTATATTGGCGGAAGATCCCTGCCATTTAAAGTGACAGCTCTAGCATATTGGTAATGGCTTCTTATTACAGAATGCAAAGTCAATTCACTAGGAGCTCTATTCAATCTCCTTCCCCAGTCAGACAGTCCTCTAGGGGTCAACCTTCATCTTTCTTCACTCCTCCTCTCTAGAAAGCTGGTTTCTTTTAAGGTACATACAAATTTTCAGGGTCAGTAGTTATCAGGAAAAGGAAGCCTGGGTGTCCTGCTAACTAACTACAGCTGGGCTGTTCTCGGGTCAGAGCACAGGTAGTTGACTGCCTGTCAGCTTCATGAGGGTAAGGACAGTGTCCTGCAGTCTTGCTGTATCTGCCCCACAGTAGGCCCACTCCGTAATCATTTATTGCTTGAGGGAACACACACAGTGAACAATAAATGAAGTAGTAAATCAAGGAGCCACAGGAATAGAATGCAGGTTACCAGGCCAGTTTTGGAAACACGGAGATCAGGATTCTTGTGAGGAGGAAGCACGGATTGCGGGGGCTACAATGGCAAGATAGGGAAAACCACCCCAAACCCTCAGAGAGGGGGCTGGGTATAGTGAGATCACCTCTCCGTTAGCCTCACTCTTGCTTGCATCTTGGAACAAACACAAGAAGTGTTGGACAAAATAATCCCCTGATTACAAGTTTAATGCTAACTGGACCTGTGAGTTATATAAGCAATGGCTGTGACCTCTTTCTGGTCTACTTTTTGCAACACAGTTTACAAACATTAGCTTGATCACTGCAATAACCTTCAAGGTGGCCATTAATTTTCTTTATTTTCAGAAAGAGAAATTACATGCAGAAGGTTAAACAGCCTACCTAAGTCAACTGGCTAAGGTCAGCATCTGGGATTCAAACTTGCTTCTGAGTCTCAGTTCTTTCCTCTACCCAAAAGGCATTGCACCGAATAAGCAACATGCCAAACACCTACCCAGACAGCTTTGTTTTTTTTTTATTTCTAAATTGTGCTAAAAAACACACAAAATTTATTTCCTTAACCATTTTTAAGTATATATTTCAGTAGTGTTAACTGTATTCACATTGCTATGTATAACACTTCCAGAAATTTTTCATCTTGCAGAATTGAGCCTCTATAATTTACTAAACAACACTCTCCATTTCTCTGCCCCCAAAGCCCAAGCAAACACCATTCTGCTTCTGCTTCTATGGTTTTGACTACTCTAGAAACTCCATAAAAATGGAATCATGTAGTATTATACTTTTGTGACTGTCCTCTTTCACTCAGGATAATGTCCTTAAGATTCATTCATGTTGTAGAATGATAGGATTTGCTTCCTGTTTCAGGCTTAATAATATTCCACCATCTATATACATTACATTTTGTTCATCCATCATCTGTCAATCGACATTTGTGTGGCTTCCATCTCTTGACTATTGTGAACAATGCCGTGATGAAGAGGAATGGGCAAATATTGCTTCAAGATACTGTTTTCCATACTTGGGGGTAAATACTCAGTAGTGGAATTGCCAGATGGTAGGGTAGTTCTAGTTTTCATATTTTGAGGAGCCTCCCTACCGTTTCCCAGAGTAACTGTACCACGTTACATTTGCACCAGCAGTGTACAAAAGTAGACCAATTTGTTTTTAAATAGAGTAACTGTCAGTTTTAGTATTAAACTGACCAAACAACCCAGCCTATCAGGTCAGGTAGTGATTACATTCTTAAAAATGCAAACTCAACTAAAACTCTAGACCTTAAGCCTTAGTTTTTATAATTAAAACCATACGCCATATAAACGTGTTACAGATTTATACACGTCGATCAGCATTCCATTTTGGGACAAATACATTTAGAATCATTTTCTTGGAGGCTACAACAAATGAAGTAAAAGTGAAGCCACTGTTGAACCAGTGTGAAGGTATCAGGGGAAGATTACAATTCCTGAAAATAAGTATAAGCATGCACACAAATTGCACTTACCCTTGTTTTGGCATCGATTTTAGCTCCTCGATCAAGCAAGAGTTTTACCATATTGGCATTTCCTCTTTTTGATGCAACGTGTAAAGGCGTGATGTCATTCTGTAGAAGAACAGAAAAAAAGGACAGTTTTGGTATCTTCAGTTCAACCGAAACATTGCTTCCCCAACTCCCCCCCAACAGGTCCTCACTTTTTTATTTACTTTTCTTAACATCCATTGTGAACAGAATGCTTCCCAACATTTCTCTCTGACAGTAATTTTACTCAGTAGACTCCCCTCTCTCCCCAAAAGGGATGAATTTTAAGGAACACATTCTGAAGGTGGGTTCAAGTTTATTTCACTTAGCTGCAGTGACTGATGGGTGAGATGGGGTCTTTTTTGGTTTTGTTTTTTTTGTTTGTTTGTTAGTTTTGCTCTAAAATTTTGCACCGTTAAGTCAATGTGTTTTCCTCCAAATTTGTGTGATACATACTGGCTAATGTGTGGTTGACTAAGTGGCTGATTAAGTCAGCCAGACTCAGTTAAAGAAGTATGGTGCTCAGCACCATCTCTGGGTTCATATGAGCACAAGATATCAAGGAAAAACAATAGTTACGCAAAGTGGAAAATCAGTCAGTACTGTACAAAGTCACAGGACTTCCCATGCACGTGGGGCTAAAGTGTGTTTACAGGCATCTGTCAGCAATCTCACAGAAAACTGTTTTTGTTTTTTTTATTATTACCATTGAGGAATAAACATATTGTTAGGACAATCTGAAATTAAAGTCATGATACTCAATACCACAGGTCTTTCCCCATGCATCTTACAGGTGTTATGATTGTTTCCAGACTGTCAGGGAAATATGTGTATGTTGTGAGAACATTCTCTATGCTGGCTCCTTATTCCTTTGTAGCAACAATATGGATTTTAGGTCCGTTGTTCACCTAAGTTAATTATATGATCAGTGAACTAGGCTCCTACGGGGTTGTATTTTTGCCATTTGATAGCAGATACAACATAATAGCTACCAGGCATTATTTCCTATATGTTAGGCACTGTGCTAAACTCTACTGTCTCACTTAATTCTCATAATCCTCACAATGCCACAAAACAATCTGACTTACAATGTCCATTTCACAGATGTACAAATAGCTGGAAAAACCAGGATTCAAATTAAAATATGACTCAAGCTTATTTTTTTTTTAAACACTATAATGAAAATTTTCAAACAGATACAAAGTTTGAGAGAAAGGCATGAGTTTTATGTACTCATCACTCTGGTTCAATACTTATCAACCTCTTAGGAATAGTATTTCTTCTATACTCCCTACTACTTTTTTTTCTGGAGAAGTCTGAGAGAAGGAAAAGAAAACCCTAGGCATCAAGGATTTTTTTTTAACAAACAGTCACAATACCATTATCATATTTAACAAAGTAAAAATAATTCCTTCATAACACTAAGACCCTGTCAGTGTTCAAATTCTCCCATTATGTCCAGTTAGCTCAGTAGGGTTGTTCAAATGAGAAGATCCACACCTGCATTAGGTTGAAATGTCCCTTAAGTCTTTTAATCTCCATAGGTGCCTTACTCCACCTTCTTTTTTCCATGACTACTTATTGAAAAAACTGGATAATTGATCATGTAGAATTTTCTAACTTCCGGGGCGCCTGGGTGGCGCAGTCGGTTAGGCGTCCGACTTCAGCCAGGTCACGATCTCGCGCTCCGTGAGTTCGAGCCCCGCGTCGGGCTCTGGGCTGATGGCTCAGAGCCTGGAGCCTGTTTCTGATTCTGTGTCTCCCTCTCTCTCTGCCCCTCCCCCGTTCATGCTCTGTCTCTCTCTGTCCCAAAAATAAATAAACGTTGAAAAAAAAATTAAAAAAAAAAAAAAGAATTTTCTAACTTCCATGATTTCATCCTCATGGGGTGTTATTTAACATGTTCTTTTTGCCCTGTACTTCCTATAAAGTTTTTTAAACATTATAAACTATAATGCTGTTAGCATTACATTCTCCTATCCTAACTACTCTTTCCCTCATTATTTTTAGGTGCTGAAGTATCAAATGATTCATTAAATGAAAGAAGAAGAAAGAGATCTCAGTAAACCAAATTTGCATCAGTAATGCTGGTGGGAGTACACAGGATGAATATCATTGCTCTAGACCAATGGTAGGCAAACTTCTTCTGCATCGGGCCAGATAGCAAATATTTTCAGCTTTTTAGGCAATATAAGTTCTATTGCAGCTATTCAACTCTGCCATTGTAGGGTAAAGCAGCCATACAAAATATGTAAAGAAATGGGAGTGGTTGTATTCCAATCAAATTTTATTTACAAAAACAGGGGCACCTGGTGGCTCAGTTGGTTAAACATCTGACTTTGGTTCAGGTCATGATCTCATGGTTCATGGGTTCGAGCCCTGTGTTGGGCTCTGTGCTCACAGCTTGGAACCTGGAGCCTGCTTAAGATTCTGTGTGTCCCTCTCTCTCTGCCCCTCCCCTGAACATGCTCTGTCTTTTTTTCCTCTCTCTCTCTTTCAAAAATAAATAAATATTAAAAAAAACTTTATTTACAAAAACAGATGGTAGGCCAGATTTGGCCTAGGGGCTGACCTGCTGTATACCTACCAGCTATGGCTGAAGGTTTCAACTGTGTGTAACAGTTTACAAAAGAGGAAATAAAACTATATGCTGTACATTGTGTATGCTCTGGTCCCCTTTTGCTGGCAGAAGGACACAAACTTTCTGATGACTTTTTAATTGTCTTGCTTGTCTCCATTGTGGGTCACTCCAGTGACCCAAGCATCACAGTGGATGAATTCTTGACCTGAGACAGCAGGTGGAGGGTCAGGTTAGGTCTGTAGGAGACATGGTCTACCAGGAAGCTTACTGAGCCCAGAGTGGGATATGGTGCTAAGACCTCCTCCCTTCCCCGCAGGAGTCAGGGCTTACTTACTTGCGATTTCCCTTTAAAATTGTGCCCTTGCCTGGTTGAGAAGGACTTAATTAACCTCTATTACAAGTAGGCTAATTTTAGTGAGAAGAAGACTCCTAATTTTGCTCTCTTCCATATTCATGTACTCTCTCATACAGTGATGCATAGATGTCAAAAGTGTGCCTTGAAAGTCTAACTCCCACTTTTTTCTACACCTATCTGGCCCTTCCTAGAGGAATATTTTATATTTCTATAGCACTTGAAAAGTGTTGTAAAGGGCTTACCCTTATGTAATTTCATTTTACCTTCATGACACTCTATTGAAATAAAATCACTAACCCTATTTGACAGATACATAAACTGCAGAATAGAATTGGTCAGTAATTTGTATATTAAAAGACAAAGAATTAGAGGCAGACTCAGAATGATAATTCGGTTTTCTAGATCCTTGTGCAGTAGTATTTTTCAGTCAGGGATCATAATGCCTCCATCTAACAACTATTGCTTCTCTCTATAAAATGGAGCTTCTGAGTAAAATACATATTTTTGTATTCCAGAATCTGGTAGTGACTGCTTCTGACAATTTGGAACAAACTGAAATGAAAGTGGTACCTTTGGGCCACTCAATGGGACATTTATATTCTGATTCATCAGATAACTACTAAAAATGTTTTATGCCCTACTATGCACAAGACTCAGTGCTGCATTTCCATTATATAAGCGAGGAACAAAATTATGGATTCCTAACATATCAAAAGAGCCTACTGGTATTAGAGATGAAAATGCTTATTTAAGAGAACCCTCATTTGCTGCTTGTGAAATGTAAATTTACACATGCTTTCTGTGATGCAATTTGGCAGTATATATGAAAAGCCTTCAAATCTAAAACCACAGACACAAGGCAGAGGTTGGCTGCCATAGTCGAAAGGGCAAGAATGTTAGGAAAGACTCAGCCCTGAGGCCCAGGCACACCCCCTAAGACTGAAGCCGAGACAGAATAAAAGAACCCTCAGTCCCAGCAGGAGCCTAGCATAGAGTAACAAGCAACAGTAGTCAGCTGCTGAGGCCAGACAGGAGCTTCGCGAGAGACATCTTCATGCTTCAGGTGTGCAGGGAGAGCTGAGGATGAAGCACCAACACCACCTAAAATTTTCTACCCCCCTCCCCACCCAGCCACCACCCTGAGCATAAGGGAGTGAAGCTCTCCTCCAGAGGAAGCTGAAGCCTGCGGTACACTCAAACAAAATGTAAACTTTTGACTAGGCTCAACCTTCCACATTTATAGCCTGACAAACATGTGCCCATATCCAAAGATACTATTTACCTTAGTCACTCCTGCATTCTGTCTAGTGGAACAGTGAGCTACAGGCATCGAAAGTTAGGGGATTTCACCAAAGATACGGGGTTTCAGTCAAATAGAAACCCTTGGTAAGAAAAACCACAACATAAGAAACAATTCCTTTGATGGGCTCATCACCAGACTTCACACAGCTGAGGAAAGCATCAGTGAACTTAAAGATATGTCAATATAAATGATCCAAACACAAAGAAAAAAAGAGCGGAAAAGAAAACCGAAACCTATGGGATGTGGGACAGTACAAAACAAATGAGTTGAATAAGGAGAAGAGAGAAGATGGGGCAGAAGAAATACTTGAAGAGACAATGGTCAAGAATTATCTCAAAATAATGAAATGCATGAAACGACATATCCAAGAAGCTTGGAGAACACCAAGCAAGATAAACTATAAACCAGCAAATGTCACAATTAAACACATCAATCTAATTTCTGAAAATGAAAGATAAAGGAAAATTTGTGAAGGTAACCAGAAGGAAAAAAGGACACATTTCATATAGAGAACAAAGACAATAATTACAGCCTCAGAAATTATGCAATGCTGAAAACGTAGTGGGCATCTTTAAATACTGAAAAATAAACACTTGTCAAATGAGAGTTCTATTCCCAGCCAAAATATCTTCTAAAAAATGAAGGAGAAATAAAGACTTTTTAAGATAAACAGAAGCTGGGAGTCCTCATTACCATCAAACCTGCAATACAAAAAACATTACAGGAAGTTCTTCAGGCAGTAGGAATATGATACCAGACAAAGCTTAGACCCACACAGAGAAATACAGAAATGGCAAGACTGAAGGGAAATATAAAAGATAATTGATTATCTAAAGCAGGAACTGTAAAATGAACTGTGGGCTCTACAACATGTGCAAAAGTAAATGAGAATGACCCTGTTCTCATATGTGTAAAGTGCTATAACTTTGAAGGTAGACTGTGATAAATCAGTAATGCACCACAAAATATATTATTAAATAAAAATATGCTCTCACATTTATGCATAAGTATATGTATACACACATTCTAAAAAAGCTGTAGAGATATTGACCCCAATGTTAATAATCTCTCCCTCAGTGCTGCGATTCTAGACGATTGTTTCTTCACGCTTTCCTAATCCAAAAATAAGGATTAATCTTTACTGTGTTTCCTAAACTATAAAACTGTCCTAGAAATACAAAGATTTTTCATAATGAGTTTAGGGGGTGGGGGATTCTAACATTACTTCAATTTTATTCCTTAGTAAGCATGTCACTGGAAATGAGAAGACCAGACCATAATCATCACTCTTCTTCCTGATATATGATGTTGGGAATGTGCCGTATCCTTTACTAACATATATGTTTTTATCTGTAGAATGGACATAATACCTACAGTGCCTCCACCATGGGGTGGCCAAGAGCGGATATGAGATAATTCATGTCAGAAGGAGCAAGGAAACTCACAGGTATTCCATATTACTTATCTCATCCAACCCACACACCAACTCTAGAAACAGGTACTATCTAATTGCTTTTGTTTTTGTTCTTACAGATGAGGAAACTAGAACAAAAAATCAAAATAGCTTTCCAAAGTCACAAAACTGTCATAATTTGCTACCCCAAAGTTTATGCTTTTTTCACTAGAGCAGATCATGCTGTCCCTGAACTTCTAAACAGTATAAATCTAGGACTGATTCTTACTAGTAGAGCATTCCTGCAGCACCTCATAGTGTGCCAGCAGATAAAGAGAACACTGTGGTCCAATACTACAGCAGTTAAGAGCTAATACTCTGGAGCTAGACCACTTAGCTTCTAATCCCAGATCGACCCCACACTAGCTGCCTAACGTTAGGCAAGCTTATTTAATTTCTCTGAATCATGGATTTGTTATTTATAAAATTAGGCCAATAATAGTTCCATCATATAGACTTGTCATAAGGATTGAGTTAGTAAGGGTAGTCTTTTTAATTTTTTTTTTTGAGAGAGAGAGAGAGAGAGAAAGCACCAGTTTGGGAGGGGCAGAGAGAGACGAGACACAGAATCCCAATCAGGCTCCGCACTGTCAGCTCAGAGCCTGATGTGGGGCTGGAACTCACAAACTGCAAGATCATGACCTGAGCCAAAGTCAAGAGTTGGATGCTTAACCAACTGAGCCACCCAGGGACCCCAGGGTAGTCTTATTTTAAAATTTATTATTTATTTAGTTGTTTATTTTTAGGTGTGGAGCCTAATGTGGGGCTAGATCCCATGACCCTGGGATCATGACCTGAGCCGCAATCAAGAGTCGGACGCTTAATCGACTGAGCCACCTAGGTGCACCAATAAGGGTAGTCTTAACAATGTTTCTTGGCATTTAGTAAACATTATAAAAAGTGTTAGCTATTATTATCCTTTTTATTATTTATCATATGGACATTTAAAAATGGATGACATAAACACATCTCACATGGCAGACCTGAAGTAATGAGTGAACTCTAAGAAGGTGCTAAAGGGACAGTTCTTAGGGCCGACGCAAGGGGTGTTGGAGATGGACAGGTCTGCTCAGCACAGTTCAGCGTGTGAAAACCTCAGAAGGGGTGTGTCTGGAGTAAGTGGAACTGGGGGGGAGGGTGGAAGAAGGGGCATAGCAGTGGCTGATAGAACACGATACACGTGACAGAACGTGATAGAAACATGGGAAGCCATACTTTTTTTTTTTTTTTTTAACTTCCAAGGACTTGGAAGAAACAAGTACCTTTCTTGGGAAATGGTGGAATTGCTGGCTTTTTCTTTCTTCTCAGCTGTTTCTGAAGAACGTGGCTGAGGTAGTGGCCAAGTTTCTTTATGAAATTGTCACCAAAGCCAGATTTTTCCCACAACTTCCTGAAGTGAAATCAGAGCCCCTTCCTACCTTGTGATAAATGGCAGACTTTTCATTCCATTTAAACATATAAAGGGCAGTAGACTTCCGATCCCCAGTCCCCTCTCCTCTCTCTACTTTTCTTTAAACATGTCTGGGAGGTTCTCACTCCCAGTAGAAGAGCAGGTGGATGATAGCACTCACAGTCTTTTAGATAATGAAAAGTTAAACAATATGACCATTTTAGTTTAGTTCCTTGATATGGTCCCAGTCAAACACAAATTCTAAAACAATTAAATATTCAACTGAGAGGGAACCCTCCATGACTGCTACAGCAGTCATTATTAAGATGACTACCATTGTTAGTTAAAGTCCATATTCCTCTTACTTCATGAAGTTTTCCTTAAATGAAATAGGTCTTTTGAGGCAAAGTCTTTTCCTCTTCTCCAGTTTTACTAACAGCAACTTTTCTCTTTCTGTGATTTCTGGATAAGGAGATTAAGTCCACACAGGTCTTGCTGAGACTGACACTGAAAAATACTGATGCTATCAACACTCCCACCTCACTCTTCCCACAGAGACTGACCAGATCCTACAGGATTAGACATCTGGAGATGCTGGGCTCCCCAGGAGCAGCAGCAAATGCTTAGATGTTTGATGTCTGCTATAAAACCAGGCTCTGACTATTTGGATCTATTCTGCTCTAAAAAACCTCAGGCAATTTATTTATGTTCTTTTAAGGATAATATGAAGCTGTTTATTGTTAATACTGTTAGAAGTTTTTACTTGGATTAATAGCAGATCTCTCATCAACAATTTAGATAAGGCTCTGCCAGGTCTCTCTCCAGCCCACCATCTCCTTTTGCTTAACATTTGTTTAACATTTTGATGATTCATTCATCTGTTAATGGACACTCGGGTTCCTTCCACTTTGTGTGTATTGTAAACAATGCTACTATGAACATGGGTGTTTAAATATATCTTCAAGACTCTGCTTTTAATTCTTTTGTATTGCAGGAGTGGTCCTACTGGACCATAGGGTAACTCTGTACTTAATATTTTGAGTAACTTCCAAACTCTTCCATAGTAGCTGTATCATTTTACATTCATCCCACAAACAAAGGACAAGGGTTCCGGTTTCTCTAAACCCTTACCAACACTAGTTTTCTCTCCCCCTCCCCCTCTCTCTCTTTTTTGATAGAAGTCATCCTAATGGGTGTTCAATGTGTACTTTTAAAATATATCTTTCAGGATACATTTCAGAGTTTCCATAATTCTATGAACAGTCATGAATTTTTGACCACCAAAAGCCTTTTTATTTTATAAGAATTTGTTAGAAAAAAGAATTCTGCAAAAAAAAGGCACCTCTTGATTTAGACCAAACAACTCTTTGTTTTGCAGAACAAATGAAATTAAAATGAAAAAAAGGTATGAATTATTAGGCTCTTATTTTGGCTGGTTCTATGAGATACATCTCATTTAATCTCTACAACAATCCATGCATGAAGTAGATGCTGTTAGTTCAGATTCTCAGGTGAGTAGGGTGAAACTGAAAGGAGCCTCAAGTCACACGGTGAGAAAAATGCCTGAGCTGGGATTAACCTAAATTTTCTGCTTCTAAAAGCTCTGCTGGCCTTGTCCAGGGGGTCACAAAGGAGAAACCATATCCGGATAGTGAGTCTCCCCTTAAACTTGGGCAAACATCAGTTGCAGCTCTGAATCCAAGCAGCATAGTCTCCATACTGAAAATGCTGCCGATGTGCAAGTTCCAACCAAAAGGAAACAGCATATCTCAGAGCTAATACAAATATGCAGAATCTAAAAGAGGGGCTAGTTCAGCTCTATCATTTTAAATAAGAACTCATGGGTTTCAGATTTCTTTAAAGGTGTCACTATTAGTACTCATTCAAAAGTAGCCCTCCCTGTTTTATAGTAAAGAAAGCCCCTCCTTGCTTGCTATATCTGGGCAGAGAGGCTTATAGTGTTGAACTGAATGGGGTATCAAAAGTTCAATTACAAAGTAATCGGCTGCTTTCTGTACATTGAGGAAAGTTGTTTGAAAATTCTGTAATTCTTTAACATTAAAATAAGTTAATCTAGCAATATTAGATTTCCTGTAGTGTTTCTAATGAATGAAGTCCACCCCTTTTTCTAACACCCTACCATGCAAGATTCTTAAAAACAAAACTATTAAGGGGCTTTACAATGATACATTTGCCACACTTCTATATCATTTCTGATAAATCTGGAATAAAATTCATCTATTTCTGTGTTAAATAATTTTCTTTCCCATCCAAAAAGTAAATCACTCTTATAGCCTTCTGAGATGTAAGTTAACTTGAAATTGTTAGTTTCTCAGGTATTCTGCCCTCATTTGGTCTTTGGACAAACCAGATCCTTGCTTGGATAAATTAGATCCTTGCAGAAGTTTCAAACGTGTCAAGGAACGAAAACAAGGTCTTTGAAGTTTTTAAGGAAAAAGCAATTGGAAAAGAAGCAGTCCTGGCATAAATGGCCTTATCTGTGTGCAGTGCACTTGTCCTCACATGGTGCTGCTCTCAAAGGACCACGAAGACCTCGGCCACTCAAGGACCGATATCACACACCCTCACGGCCACCCAGCCTCTGCAGGTGCCAGCTGATGGTCACACATGAGGCATATTAAAATGGGGCAGGTCTGGATCCAAATCCCTGTTATTCTGTTTTACTCACAGTAGGATCTGGGACAAGTGACATTGTGGGATCTCTGCTCATCTATTCTTAAGGCCTCAAATGGTGTGCTTTACATAAAAGTACTTTGTAAACTGTATACAAAATGTAAATTCAAGGTTATATTATTAAGATGTTATAAAGATAGTTATTATAAGCCAATGAGTTACTAAGAGTTCTGTGGCTCAACTTTGGACAAGATTTTCATAGCACGGCCTCAGTCAGTATTTTCTTTTTGTGTCTGTGTGTGTGGGGGGGGGTCAAGATCTATGCATTTTATTTTTATTTTTTTAATATTAAATATAATTTATTGTCAAATTGGTTTCCATACAACACCCAGTACTCATCCCAACAGGCGCTCTCCTCAATGCCCATCACCCACTTTCTCCTCTCCTCCACACCCCCCCCCCATCAACCTCAGACAGTATTTTCTTATTGTGCCTTATCAGAAGAATCACCCAAGGAATTTGTTAAAAACACAGATTGCAAAGCCCTATCCCAAAGGTACTGACTCTGAATATAAGGGAACAGGAGGCTGCTGGCCAGCTGGGGACACTGGCTGTGAGGCTCTGACTTGGAGGCAATGAAAAAGTGGGTTTTAATTTTCAAACTCAGAGGAACTCACTCCTTGTAGAGACAAGCTCACCTTGTATTTCTTCTTACCGGAAAATGGATATTATACCTTTTTGTCAGAAAGCCATTAAGTTTCTACATATCAAGAGTTCATTTCAAACCATGATCTTTCATGATTCAAAAATGCAGAAGTAATAGAGGTAAATAAAATGTGGGGGAGATGGGAAGGCATTGTATTTTAGAATGAATTTGATGATTTGTTAGTTTTTAGGTTGGCTCACCTCTCAATTTAAATGTTCTCAAATGTGTAATGGGATTTACTAGTAAATAAAAAAAAAAAAAAAACTTTTAAACTCCTTTTAAAAAATGTATTTAATTCACTTTGTGGCTCTGGCACAGGCCGAGAACACAATGCCAGCTGAGACAAGAGAGGCTGCTGTTGGTTCTGGTTTTCTTGTGATGATCCTGGATTCAGTACAAAGCCCAGTACATGTGGCCTCCAATATCAGAATAGTATGAACTACATAGTCTGAGTATTTTTTTGGGTCTGATTTGAGTGTATTTACTTTTTCTTAGCCCAAGCTCCACCACCTTAAAGCTGTGTGGCTTTGCACAACTTATTTAACTGCTTGCTTCCCAGTGTAAAATGGATATCATACCCACACCTCACAGGCTTACTGTGAGGAATAAATAAAATCATGTATAGGAAGCTTATTATAGTACCTCATACCTAGTAATAAATGAAAGCTGTTACCTAAGTTCATTTTAACTTTGTATAAGTTTTGTCCACTTCATATTGAAAGTCTCAGTAGTAAGAGCTGAAAAGAACCTTAGGGTCTTCTGGCCCACCTACCCTTAGGGGTATGTCACTGGGAGAAACTCAATGCACTGACTGAGCATGACCTTCCGGGCCCTTTTTCTCCATCCTGGGATATCCCACCTCTCTACCTGCACTGTAAAGAGGTGTTCAATCCACATGTCTCAGGGGGTATTGTTGGCATTTTGGTTGGGGTACTGTTCTTTGCATGGGTCTGTCCCCATCAGAGAAGATTTAGCCATCCTGTTCCTGTCCCATTACATTCCAGCCACGATGACAATGAAAAATGCCTCTGCAAATTTCTAAATCTTCTGTGGAGAAGGACAATCTCCCTTTTCCTACTGAGAAACTGGATGTAGGAGGACTCTAGTGAAGTCACCTCTGAGGAGAGGCACATCAGACCCGAGGTTGGACAAGCTTCTCCTTGAGCACAGTTCTTTTCCCTATGTGACTGGAGCCAGCCACAGCTCACAGCCAAGTGTCCTCATCTCCCCTTCATTATGTATGTTCTAACATCTTAAACACCACTGCCACCATCCTACTTTTCCATGTAAGGTCCTGCAATGGCTTGTAGACAGAGATTAGAATGGTGATTACCAGGGGCTGGCGGGCTGGCATTTAGGGAGATGTTACTTAAAGGCCCAAACTTGCAACTAGTAGATGAATAAGTTCTGGAGAGCTAATGCACAGCCTGGTGATTATAGTCAACAATGACTGTCTGTGTCTAGTCTCATTTCACATTGGCAAGTGGGCTTCCGCCTCCATTTCTTAGACTTCATTCTAATCCCTGTGTTTCCAGCACAACTTAGCTCTTCAGTTTTTTCCCAACTATGCTAGCCAATGCTGATCTCCTACCTGAACTTCTTTTCTTAAACCTCCTCCATTGACTTGGGAGAGAGCCAGTAAATGACTGGTCGTGTTTCTCAAGTTCATCCCTTTGCAACCATTGGTTCTGCTCCTGTCCTAAGCTCTTCCCTCTAGGTGCCCTTTCACCCTTTCTGCACATTCTTCAAACCACCAGAGGAAGAAAGGAAAGATTTTTTTGTCACAGAAGAACTACAGTGCTTAGGGGCAGCCCAGGGTGCATTTGAGGGCTCATCCAAATGTGCTATCTGATGACAGTGTGGACAGCATTCTGAATGTTCAGCAGAGGGGCCCAGGAGCCCTTCACTGCTGTTTGCACTCACTGGAAGAGATGAAAATTCTACAGCTGATGAATAATTCTCTTTTAAAGTGCAAATGAATAAAGGGAGCTCTGCCAACTCCTACCTTAATAGAACTTTATTTCACAGAATTTTAAAATAGGATTTATTCGGGTTGTTTAAAAATGTCCTCAGATCAACAATTCCAGAGCAGCACTGCAGGAAGCAGGGCACAAGTCCAAAGAGGAAAGCTGACACAAAGAGAAACATGGACCTTCCAATTTCTATGATCTAATTAGAATTCTTACTGTCTCAAACAATGTCATAGTAATCGTTTCTTAAATGATTAAAGGCTGACCTTCTCATGCAGATAAACACCACTGCTGGGTAAATCCAACATTGTGGGAAGCAACATTTCTGACTACCTCTAGAAGTACTCTAGAGAGCTGTCATGATGCCACTTGCTTGACATATGTCATGCTTTACAGATAAATGTGGTTTACAGTGATGAGTCTCCTCCCAGATGAAAAAAGTAATGACAACCTCCACCACAAACATGACTAGGGTCCTTGTCCATGTTTTGTGGGTCAGGCACTGTGCTAAGCAATGTATAATGGACCATCTCATTCAGTCACAGTGACGTTATGCACTGGGTGCCATTATTGGATCCATTTTATGGATGATAAAGCTGAAGCATAACTAACCTGCCCAAGAGCACACAAAGTCAGCCACATTGTTAGTATGGGACCCAGCAGTCTAGCTGAGGTGCTGTTTATTGTAACACTGTACTATACCTACTCTCTGTCAGGAAAGGAGAAGGGAGGTGAAGGTGGCCTCCACCACCATCAGACAGGGTGGTCGGGCAGAGGGGAAAGGCTTGTGACTGAAATGCTATTTGTCTCACCCAGCTGTTAGGAAAACTGCAGGCCCCGTGATGAGGAGACTTGCCCTGGACCACATTAGGACTGAGGACGCAGTCAGAACAAGAGCGAGGGGTCCGACACAAATCTAAGGACTCTTCTTCAGCTACAACTTAGAAACATCACCTCTTCAGAAGAGAACACAGATCCCATACCACACAGCAAGATGTTAGTAAGTTCCAACACACTCATGATTTGAGATTAAAATGTTCCTTTAAAAAATTATATAGGATGGGTCCTGGCTGGTTCAGTCAGAAAAGCATGAGACTCTTGATTGTGGGGTTCTAAGTTTGAGCCCCACATTGTATGTAGAGATTATTTAAAAATAAAATCTTTTCTAAAAAATAAAAAAAATATTTAGTTATTTTATAGGAGATTCTCCCTTGATGTGACAGTCAGGAAATAAAATGAAAAAGGCAGGAGGGAGATTGCATAGCGTGCTAGAAGAATCTCTCTGTACAAGGTGTATCTCTCACCACTCTTTCCTTGGCTTATTGGTTTTGTTCCTCCTGATGTGTTAATGTCACCATGGCAACAATATTATGGTTGATGCAGTAGCCGCATTGCTACTTTCCCATAATTCGCATTCCTTTGCTAATGCTTCCAAATCCCCATTTTCATTCCAAAGGTGGTTTATATAACCCAATTTTTAAAAGTCTTTGTCTTTAATGCTTCTGAGCCTGTACTAGGATACAAATCTAATTTTCTCTATCTTTGAAAATATTTGTCAATAAAAACGAATGTGGTGTGTGTGTGTGTGTGTGTGTGTGTGTGTGTGTGTGTGTGTGTGAAAAGAGTTAACAGGACTGTTTGGGGTGATTTTTCTCTTCTTTCATTTGCTTTGTATTTCATTTTATTTTCTTGTATTTTATTTTATTTATTTTTAAAGTTTATTTATTTATTTTGAGTGAGAGAAAGAGAGTGAGAGGGTAGGAGAAGATGAGAGAGAGGGGGAGAGAGAATTCCAAGCAGGCTCTATGCTCTCAGCACAGAGCCTGATGTGGGGCTCGATCCCAAGAACATGAGATCATGACCTGAGCCAAAATCAAGAGTCAGACGCTTAACCCACTGAGCCACCCAGGCACCTCTACTGCATTTCATCTGAAAAACAAATTGTATAATGCACGTAAAATATAGTAAAAATATATTTGCATTGGAACCTGTATCCAATCCAAAGTAGAGTCTCCAGAAGGGCCACAGCCCTGTTAAGCCGTTTCAAGAGTCACACTCTTACTGGCATGATGCTCCCTGCTTCTCTGTGTAGTAGCCGATGTCTTTTCTAGTGCCCTCTGGTGGGGGCTTGATTGGGACTTGACAGTCCAGAACCTGAGGCCCTGTTCAAAACACTCTTAATTGAACAAAGCTTGGCAGCAGCCTTGGGTGACTGGTCCTTTATTCTAGCCTTGTCTTCCAAGGTCATCTACACTGTCGAATAACGAGTCTTCCTGCTGCTCAAATAAACCTACCCTTTGGCACCTGACATTCAATCTGTGGCTTTGGTACACTTGCTTAGAACCTCGCTATTAGAATCCTATGGATTCTGCATCTCCCTTAATGCGGCTGATGTCAGTTTGGGAAGCAGCTCCCTCAAGTCAGGTGAGGTTCAGCCTGAAATTCTAAGACAGGAGAGGATTGGAGCTTGAGGAAAGTGGGTTTCGATAGGGGCTGCCTGCCCAGGAGTAGTGGACATGGATGCCTGAATGTTATTTGTTCATTCAATCTTGAATTCAATCAATAGATATTGAGTCCTTCCCAGTACTAAGTGCTGGACCCTACCCTAAGGATTCCAAAATGTGTAATAATACACAGGTCTGTCTTTGAGGAATTCAAAGTCTTGTAAGTGCAGCAAAAAGGACACGGGAGTTGTATTTCATTACATCCCTACTTCAGCCTGTATAGGATTGAGATAATACATGTCAAATGCTTAACAAAGAGCTGAAACTTAGTAAATATTCAATAAATTATAACTATTTTGAAAATCATTATTACTGTCAATTTCACCTATAGAAGAAAGGAAGAAAATGAACATCTACTGAGCCCTTATTCTATAACAAGCAGAGTCCCACATGTCTTCACATTGTAGCCCTCTGGCTGAGTGGGATGCAGCTGTATGCCAAAGTACCGTTTCATCAAAGGCAGATAAAGGGCTGTCAGGCAGGAGAAAAGAAAAAAGGAAAAAAAAAGGTCCTGCCCTCTTATAGTACAATGAGTAATGGTTCTCCGAAATAAAATGCCTACCTCTCCTAAAAAATCGACATGGCAAGAAATAGGTTCTCTGTTGCGGAGTCCTTCACTGAAGACTAAAAAGATTAACTTCATGGTAAAGTGACTGTCACAGAGCTCAGCACCTGGGGAGTACTGAGGAAGAGGATATTTATCAGGTGAGATGAGAATATCACAGGGCAGGAGCTCAAGAGAGGGTGAATGAGGCATCTTAGCCTTCAAGGGGCTTAGTGAACTCATAAGCAGAGTGTGCCAGACATTACCACACATATGAAAGAACAGGCAACACCCACTGTGACAGCGAGAGCACACAGTGTGATGAACACATACAGTGGTGTGACGGGGGGGAGCAGCTTATTTTAGGGGGTCAGAGAATGCATATTTGAGGAACAGGATACAAGCACCCTCTACACAGATTTAAAAACTGAGGTTTTTATTTTTTTTTATTTTTTTTTAACGTTGTATTTATTTTTGAGACAGAGAGAGACAGAGCATGAACGGGGGAGGGGCAGAGAGAGAGGGAGACACAGAATCGGAAGCAGGCTCCAGGCTCTGAGCCATCAGCCCAGAGCCCGACGCGGGGCTCGAACTCACGGACCGCGAGTCGTGACCTGAGCTGAAGTCGGACGCCTAACCGACTGAGCCACCCAGGCGCCCCAAAAACTGAGGTTTTTAGAACTGAAGTAACCATGTGGTAAAATCTAGTGACTGGGAACCTCTCTTGAGATTTATCTTGATTTCCAGTACATCTGAAATTCTCATAGCATGAGTTGGGAAGAAATCACTACATTAAAGCTTCTAGTAATTAAAAAAAATGTTTTTTAATGTTTACTTATTTTTGAGAGAGAGAGAGTAACAGCGCATGAGTGGGGGAGGGGCAGAGAGAGAGAGAGGCAGACCCAGAATCTGAAGCAGGCTCCAGGTTCTGAGCTGTCAGCACAGAGCCTCGAACTCACAAACCATGAGATCATGACCTGAGCCGAAGTTGGACACTCAACTGACTGAGCCACCCAGGCACACCAAAGCCTCTAGTAATTTTTATTTCTCTTTTGCAAAAACATTTCGATTTCATATTTGGTGGTGATGTGGTAGTTTCTAGTTTCATAATGAGAAAGGCAAAATGCTCCTTTAGAGCAAAAAGGGCAAGTCCATCAGAGCAAAATTGCTCTGCAGAACTATTTAAGGGATCATTTTCCTTGGGTGAGGGAGCTACATTTAGAGATAATTATGATATTGATGGGAAGGAAGACCTGAGACTAATGGTATCTCAGCTTTGTTCTAAAGAACTTTTTGTGCTGATGGAAAGAAATATCTTTTGTGTTAATACACTAGTTACTGGCTATAGGTGGCTATTGAGCACCTGAAATGTGGTTACTGAGAATGAGAAATAGAATTTTGAATTGAATCTAATTTAAATTAAAGTTAGTCCCCACTAGATAATGGCTACTGAGTTAAAATGGTCTAGGAAACATAACCATGTTTGCTCTTATTGGGTCCAGAGACTAGGTGAAGGGGCTTGGAATCTGGCTAAGAGAGACACAATAAAAGGGGTTTCACTAGTGGGAAGCAGGATAGTCTGCAACACAGTGGCCTCTGGGGCTCAGACGGGTGGTACCTAGAGGTACCCTGGAGACTGGGTCATAAAGCCAGTGGACTTTGGGGGCACTGTTGTCCAGAACCAGTCCTTCAGCTTTGCTTCTGTCATCTGAATACCCTTCATCACGCTATGTTTTTGGAAAAGTCATGTTTGTTATTATAGCCTAGACTCAGTTGTGCTTTGGGAAATTAAGAGAGAGACTGTGTTATATGGTTTAGCACTTTGGGGCCTAACCAAATTAATAGACTAAGGGCAGTAGGTTTCTGAAGTCTGAGTCTCTAAATCTAGTCCATAATTGAAGCCCTTTAATGTTTGCTAGACTGAATTTAATTTAGAAAGGAAACCTCCAGATAATGTTTATCCACGGCATTGCTTTGCTCATACACATGCTGAATCATGTTGACCACTTATGTGGGCAGGTTGTAAGTCTGACACTTTTATTTTTCCACCAGTAGGTTTAGCAGTTCACCTATCTAAAATAACCTTTCTTTTTTAAAAATGTTTATTTATTTATTTATTTTTGAGAGAGAGAGAGAGAGAGAGAGAGAGAGAGAGAGAGCGCGAGCGCGCGGGGGGAGGGAGAGAGAGAGAGAGAGAGAGAGAGAGAGAGAGAGAGAGAGAGAGAGAAAGAGAGAGAGAATTCAAAGCAGGGTCCAGGCTCTGAGCTGTCAGAACACAGTCCAATGCAGGGCTTGGAAACCCACAAACATCAGATCATCACCTGAGCCAAAGTCAGACGCTTAACTGACCAAGCCACCCAGGCATCCCTAAAGTAACCTTTCATATGACTTAACTGAGTTCTGAATATGACCCAGCACCTCCAAAAATCTTGTTCAAAGGATCTGATATTTGAGAAAGGCAGTCCAATGGACATGCTAAGTCATCATTCATCTGTGACACACATGCCAAGTTCTAATCACACACAATTAGAACATCATCAAGCTGAGTACCTGGCCCACAGCCTCCCTCCCACAGCCTCCTGGGGCCGGGTGCCTTCACGGACAAAGATTTAGCATCAATACGCAGGATGGGGCAATCAGAATTGAGTCTTTTGAAATGTGGTGATTAAAGGTATTTTCAACTATGAAACTCACTGTTCTTAATAGAGGATAAAAAATCATATTTACTTGATATACACACAAAATTGTCTCTATAGATAACTGTAAGACTTCTTTTGTCAAAAAATGAGAATTATATAATCTTAGCTCCTCTTTCCACTACATATATCAAAGCCCTACACCTAAATTTGTCCTCTGGTTATATTTGCTGGTTCATTCCAGCTGCTTGGTAACATTTACTTTTTCTGTTTCATCCTCAGATGGCTTAATTTGTATGTAATTAATTTGCAAACCACCTGAAATCCTTTTGGAAACAAATGAGGTACAGCACTGAAACACATAAATCCCTAATTCTTTCCAGAGATCAAACCCAAAAAGTACTAAATAGCAAGACCAATATAAGGATATTTTATTCAATTGCCTTTCCAAAATGGGGAGTTGGATAATCATTTATAGGCGAAAAGTCAATGACATGAGTGAACATTAAGTTGGGTGGTCGATTATATTTGATGAAAAAAACTCTTAGCAAAATAAATAAGTAAATAAATAAATAAATAAATAAAGTATAAATATATCTCCTTCAGTCAATAAAAGGAACTTTGCGGTCATCCACATAGTAATTTGGCCTTCAGTTAGTCCAGTGCAAAATGCTTTACTGGAATGATAATCAGTAGCAACTCTGGTGTGTCTTAGTTACATTCTCTTCCCCCAAGAGAGTTAGAATAATTTGCTAAGAGAGCAGGGGTCATGCTTAAATTCTGACAGTGTCAATGCCATGTCAGCAGACTCAATTCAGGGAGTGAAGAACACTGGAGCTGCATTGCCATGTTCAGCAGCTACTCTATTAACTCCCTGCAGTGGACCCATGGGGCTGACCAGGTCTTCATGGATAATCCAGAAGGAAATATTGAAGATGTCACACAAGGTGTCTTACATACAAATAGCAAAATTATAATGCAAAATCAAAACTGACATCATAAAAATCAAAGACAGGTGTAGTAAACAGGTGAGTGTGCTATAAATCGGTTAATGTTAATTGCAACTCCAAGGTACACATTCGCCACTGGTTAGGATCTGCTTTATTGCTGCATAAATTAGCCAGCCCTGCAGAGAAGCATAGAGAACAATCTGTTCTGCTGTGTACTCCCTTTAGCTACACCGTGTTTGTTTCGGCCTCGCGTCTGCTTTGGAAATGCACATCTACCGCATGCAGGAAATTGATTCCAGGGTGCTGTCCTTGGTCTTATTCTTCAGCTCTCTTTGCTAACAGGCAGCCATTGTCTAGGTCACGTCCTCAGCCCACAAAGAACTACAAGACTCCACCTGCCTTTCTTCAATGATCCGTCACAGCCAGCTAACAGATATCACAGCCCCCTAAGACAAGGGCTGCTGTTGTTTTGAAATTTACCTCCAACAATCTAATCAATACCTCGTTCGAACCGGGTTCCTGAGGCATATGATTTACGGTCATGATTTACAACTAGCTTTTAGCAAGCAGGGCTTAATGACCCTTCCTTTATTGTTCTGACCAGGTAAAATCTGTTCCCCTCTGTGTTCCACAGTATCTTACTTTCCAGCTGCTGTTTCTGCTACATCCCTGAAGGACTGGGACTCAGAAAGACACCGCTGAGGCTGGCCAGGGAGAGGCCTTGGTACCAAAGTGCAGATGCTGGATTACTAGGCAGTAGAATTACTAGAGATCTGGAACCTCAAATGGGTTTCTTTAAGCTGTCTGTGAAGACTAATTCTTCTCCAACCTCCTAAAGCAAGTCATCAATCACCAACTAGAGGGGAGCCTCAAGTGTTGGGGTGTAAGCAACCACACGGGCCTCCTACAAAGTACAATCCAATTAAAGCACAGCTTTCAGCTCAGAGTGTGGGCAGGCCTCGTTAATTAGGGATGACTGGAGAAAATGCCTTTGTAACATTCAGAAAACACTCTGAATTTTAACATATTTTATACGTAAGTACAATGCGGTTATTTTAAACCACAGGCAAGGTTAAGGAAGTGGGTCTGAGATCTCCATTGATCTTTAATCAATAAATTAGCATTCATTTGTGATTACCACATTCAGTGTTTTAAGGTAAGTGGATGCTTTGGAATTGCTTGAAGGAGTCCAAAAATACTGTAATTTGTCCTCTTAAATTCCTTAAACATTGCCCCAACTTCAGCATCAGGAAATTTCTGAACAATGGCACAAAGACAAACTTCAAACAGTACCCTGACATAATTTTTCCAAATGTCCTAATTAGAAGATGTGATTTAATGAGGTTTTCATTATACTGTATATTACAGAAATAAAACCAGAAGAATGCATCTTCAAGACAAGAACTTCAGTTTTAACACTGACATGCCCTATTGATGCTGGACTTAAAGAGGTGCTTCACTTTGTCCTTCAAAATGTCAAATTAGGTTTCAGCCCAGCCATGTCAGTGAATCCCAAGGATACACTTAATGCAGTAAGAACAGAGCTCTGCAGTGACGTGGACTGACTGGCACTCTTGAGTCATTAAAACCGATAAAGGCTTACAGCAAGCTGATGACAATAGTGTGGGAAATAGCTTTTATATTAGTACAATCTGAGTTCTTATTAATTTTTATAGAACTAATGAATTATAAGAAGAGAAGGAAAAATGAACCCCTACAGTCACCTACAGGAGACACAATACTGGTGTGGTTAGGAGCTTTGGGGCTGAAATCCTGCCTTTCCTAATTTGCTGGCTCTGGGATCCTGGACCAGCTGCTTCTTATTGCTAAGTTTTGGTTTCCTCTTCTGTAAAACAGGGATAAATAACAGTTTTTGAATAAGTGACATTTGAAAAATGCTTAGCCTGGCATCCGCCACATGGTAGTGACTTCAAAGATTGTATTACTTCCACAGCTATTGGGAATGAATGCTAGTTTCGGTATACGCCCTCTCTCCAGTGTCATCTAATCCCATTTTCTCCTCATGTGTAAGGTTTTAGCAAAAACACTACTTCACATGCTATGTTCGAAATCCCAGTGCTGATGCTGTCGTTGTCGACAATGTGTCGGGCACTGTGCTAAGTGCTTTACATACACTCTCTTTAATCCCCACAGTGACCCAGTGAGGGAGTGGTGATATTTATTGTGTTATGATTTAACTTCATAATTCAGATCATTTCATCTTATAAATGAGGAAACTGATGGGATACAGAGAGAAAAGTTAAAGCCAAAATTGGAACCCGGGGAGTCTGGATCCTCCCCTATCCTGCTTCCTATTTCATTTCTACTGCTGCTGCTGAGGTTTCTTACGCTCGGACCTAGCATCGGACTGGTGTTTACGCTCAGAGCAGTACTGGTCTGGATATCCCAGTTTCCATCCAGTGGTGCACACGATACTGTAACTCCTTTCTCCAGGGATAAGAACTTACTCAGGGTACAGAACCTTGTTACTCATTATGAAAGTCTGTAGGAGACAGAGGATAAAAGTAAAAGATGGTCTGTAGCTTTTGGGTTCTGAAGTTTAGGTCTCATCCAGATATTCCACCATATTCCCATCTGCAAGGTCAAGACCCTGAGACCTAAAGCATGATGAGCGCCATCTGACTTATTTCTAATGGTCTTGGAAATTTCTACTTGGGGAAGGGTTTGTACTTTCCCAGTATATGGGAAACAGTCATGATTCCTTGAATTGCGTCTTCTACGTGTTCGGTTATATATGCATCCTCCCCACCCCCATTTCCCATGATCTTGGCTTATTTTTTCTGTTAGGAAATAGGTGCGCCTATATAAAAGCAAGAAAACACAGCAGGAAAAGTAGAAAACCACAGCTCTCACTGTGGGTGGACAGGGGTAGACAGGACCCCTGGAGGTCATCTGTCTCAATCCCCTCCTCATGCTGGGAACAGAGGGCTCAGAATTGTTTCCCATACTTTCAGGGCAGGTCATACTGCAATGCTCTTACCCTTGCCGTGAAGTCCACAGCAGCCGCTCGGTTTAACAGCAACGTGGCTACATTGATATTCCCATAGTGAGCAGCTATGTGGAGAGGAGTGAAGCCACTCTGTAAAGAAAACATAGCAGGCATTCAGTGGACTCTTGCCGGCCCCTTGTCTGACACGCGAAAACCATAACCCTGCCCAAAGAAAAAGGAGGAAGCAAAATATGCTAAGGTCCACATTCCATTCTGTACTAGGTTTCTTTCAGTTAGTGCCAATTGTTCACAGGGTTTCAAATAAACGCCAAACTCATAGGCAGAGGAATAGCCAGGAAGGAACCAAGGGTGCAGACTGAATAATTTTAGTAGTCCAGTAGCAGAACTATACAGAAGCCAACGTTTCAAAAAGTCAAAACAGGAATGACAAGAAAAATCTATAGCTTATAGAAAGTTAGATTAGTACTGCTGTTTTATTATCAAAGATAGAATTGTCCATTGAAACTCTTTGTCAAAATTCAATTTGTTTAATATATTTAATATAGAGCAAATGCCAATTTCAATGATAAAACCAATTTGGGGGGAGGTCACTACAATTGGTCTTGTATAATGGGTGATTCCATTTTATAAAGAATCCACAAGTTGGTCTCTTTATTAGTAAATGCCTATTCAATAACACATGTTTCTAGCTTATCCATTCCAAGGTCATTTTACTTCCTTAAAAAATGCTAAAACATGCAGCAATTCACTTAGTCCCCAAAGATTGAAACCTTATAGGAACTAGATGCATTTCTAAGTTGTTAGCAAGCTTCTTAGCCATGCTAGCTATCTGACTGAGTCTTGTGGGAAGGGGTGGGAGATAGATATTGCTACCATTCAGAGGTAACCTTCATTTTGCTGACACCACTGAGGGTAAGTGTCATGCAGAACTCTGAAGAATCAGTCCTGGATGAGTAGAATGACAGGGTTGTCTGCAGCTTCAGGTATAGCTGATAAGCATCTAAAGCGTCAAAACTCTTCATCTCACACAACTCTATTGCGATGCCCTTAAGTCTCAAGGATTCCTCATCCTTCCCTTCCAACACCAGGTTCAGCTGCAGAAAGCCCTGGTAATCAAACTACTATCTTCTCTGGCACATGCTACTTTGGGGGGCAGGGGTGGAAAGCAGGTATCTAGCCTACAGAAGGCGATGCAAAGAAGGAGGGAAAGAAATGAGGCAGCAGCACTAAGTGATGGGGAAATGATGATGCAGATACAGATTCTACGTATATGTTTATATATATATATATACCTCTGTTGTTCTATTCACCACCATCTAGGTTAACACATTTGGAAGCAAAGAGGAGGAAAAAATGAACGGTTAGTTCACTGTCGGTGACATGGACGGCAGCAAGCTCATGACAGCTAAGTAATGAGGATGAAAGCAATGATGGGAACACAAGAGGCACAGAAAGAAAGCTAGACTGAATGAAGGGCTACACAATGGCCCCTTCCAAATGCCACATTTCCTTCACAGAGACTTTCAGGGAGTACATGTCAAGGCCATGAGAATTTTCGGCTGGGACTCTGGCTGCCAGCATGCTCTCCACAACCGATCAATACTCAGTGCATTGCCTCTCATCTTAGATACCAACCAAAGGTTTATTTGTGCACATCGTTGTTCGCGTTTTCTAATCTTCCACCCTGGTGTTTGAGCTGACATGTTAAATATGTTAAAAAATATGGTAAAAGGAAGGAAACTGACAAGGGCATATTAATTAATGCCTGAGGTGGCCTCCCTGTTAGCATGCATCGGGCGGTGTCCACAGTTATTACCTCCTAGCTTTAGGTGCTTGGACACGTATTTTTATTACTCCCCATGAAGTTCAGTGTTTGGGGCAAGCTTGCCAAAAGGGAGACCAGGCATTCTTACAGTGTGGGTGCCTACACAGGAGAGTGGCATGACCAGCTCACCTCCTTCGTGCCTCACCTTTGACTCCACGTCTGCGTTGTTGTCATTCTGCAGCAGCAGGGCCGCGGCTTTCGTGTCGTCTTTTCGGGCAGCGATGTGAAGAGCTGGAAGACGCACTTTTCCTTTAGTGTCATTTTCTAACAGCAGAGAAACTACTTGATCATGACCTTGTTGCAAAGCTACTGCCAATGGTGTGAAGCCATCCTGCAAATAAATGGATGGGTCAAGAAGGATGCCTGTGGATCTGTTCTTTCTGATTAATAAATAAGAATGCGACCATGTGACCAATTTTTGTTTAGGTTGTTAAAGCTAGCATATTCAAGTAGGCAGACATGTGAAAGACACATTTATATTTATATTTATATTTTATATTATATATATTTATCTTATTTATATTTATACTTATTTATATTTACCAAAACATACAATGATAAGAAATTTATAAAAAGCTTATGGGTCTTCTTCTGTTAAAAGTGATATACATTAACTGGGTAAGTTTTGAAAATACATAAAAGTACCACATAAAGAGGAAAAAGATACCATAATTTCAATATCCAGAAAATAACCACAGTGAAAACAATAATATTTCAGGTTAAATCCAAGCAAAATTTTCAAAGGATCTTATTTAAATAAGATATACAAATTTCCACTGATATATAAATTTTTTTTTAATTTTTCATATTTGAGAGAGACTGTGTGTGAGTGGGGGAGGGGCAGAGAGAGAGGGAGACAGAATCCAAAGCAGGCTCCAAGCTCTGAGCTGTCAACACAGAGCCCGATGTGGGGCTCGAACTCATGAGCTGTGAGATCATGACCTGAGCTGAAGCTGGACACTTAACAGACTGACTCACCCAGGTGCCCCCCACTGATATTTTAAAGCTGGGGGATATGCCTGTCTGGTTCATCAGTGTACCTTGTTGCCTAGCATTTATCTGGTGGTCAATCTAAACATGTTAATTAATGAATCGTTGCAATTGCTGTTTTAGGAAAGGTCTTTATGAAAAATTCTTGACTTCTCTGACCAACCAAGGGAGAATACACAGGGATCAGGCACAATCTGACTAGGATAAATTCAGATATACACTCCTGTATATTTTGAGTCTTCCTGTTGATGTCCCTGGGACCTGACAAAGAAAAGTCAGCTACAGATTTTACCGTGGTTAAGTAATTTGTGGATGGGCTAGTATTGCTGACTGCAGAATAAACAGCGCAGAGTAGACAATCCTAAGACTGGCTTACAAATTTGAATTCTGCAATGCTTTTATTATTAGACACTCAAAAGAACATTAATCAATTATTTTTACTAGAGAACTGGCGAATTACTTATTTCACTTGGCTCATGATATTGTATATCAGTAGCCCTGGTGCTACACATAGAGGACTACTCCAATGGAACGGTATTTGGAAGGGAGAAAAGAAAATCTAGTTACTTGTATACTAATGTCTTGTCTTCCTAAACCACCACTTCATCATTCTTTTCCTTGATGAACAACCAGATAAGGGCTCCTACCACTTATTTGACTGAATGCACATCATTGTGTTTCTTTTTAAGGATGTGCAAAATATTGGCCCCAATACCAGGCTCTTCTCATATAAATCCTTTCCTGTAGTCTCCGTATTAGCTGTGGATGTGCAAATTATTTCTGCTCCAGCTCCTATACTCATGCTATGACCCTCACCCTGAAATGTCCTCCTCCTTGCTCTACATATACAAATTCTATCCATTCGTCATGCTCCGAGATCCAGCTGAAGTTCCATCTGCCCCTTTCACTTTTCCAAGAAGACTCAAACGAGGGAAAGGATGATCATTTATGTGGCTAGAAGGACTGTCCCTGTAGCCTTAAGAAAGAAAAGAAAGCTGAATACAACAAAGACATCCCCAAAAGAATATCACAGATTTACACTTAAGGACATAAAGTTTAGAATGTAATTTAATGTGGGGCGCCTGGGTGGCGCAGTCGGTTAAGCGTCCGACTTCAGCCAGGTCACGATCTTGCGGTCTGCGAGTTCGAGCCCCGCGTCGGGCTCTGGCCTGATGGCTCAGAGCCTGGAGCCTGTTTCCGATTCTGTGTCTCCCTCTCTCTCTGCCCCTCCCCTGTTCATGCTCTGTCTCTCTCTGTCCCAAAAATAAAATAAACGTTGGAAAAAAAAAAATTAAAAAAAAAAAAAAGAATGTAATTTAATGTTATGAGAAAACCAATATACATAACTGTGTAAATATATGACATCATTTTTGTAAAGATAACATGTACCAAAAGGTCTTAGTGAATAAACAAAGTGTTTACTCTAGGGAAAATTCACAGTGGCTCTTTTTTCTTTTTGCTTTTTCCTATAATTTCTCACTTACATAATCTGTTACTTTTGCAAAGCAAAAGAAAACAACATTTTTAAAGGATAGAATGGCAAAAGGAACATTATGTATTAAGAGGGAACATGGGGCACCTTGGTGGCTCAGTTGGTTAAACAGCTGACTCTTGATTTCATCTCAGGTCATGATTTTGTGGTCATGGGACAGGCTTTGTGTGGGTGTGAAGCCTGCTTGAGATTCTCTCACTCCCTCTCCCTCTGCCCCTCCCCACCAAAAAAGAGTGAATGTGGTGGCACCTCCCTTTTAAAACCTGGACAAAATACATTAAAAAAATTAAAAAATTTTAAAAAAGGGGGCATCTGGGTGGCTCAGTTGGTTAAGCATCTGACTTCAGCTCAGGTCATGATCTCATCACTAGTGAGTTCAAGCCCTGCATTGGGCTCTCTGCTGACAGCTCAGAGCCTGGAGCCTGCTTCGAATTCTGTCTCCCTCTTTCTCTGCCCCTCCCCTGCTCATGCTCTGTCTCTGTCTCTCTCCCTCTCCAAACTAAACATTAAAAAAATTTTTACTTAAACCTGGACAAAATCTAAAGGGTAAAAATGACAGCCCATTTATGGTTCTGAATCATAAGTAAATGGCTACATTTCTGCTAATATGAACTTCTAAACCCACAAGGCCTATACATAAAGAAAACGACTTGGCACCAGAAAATTAACTGCAACTGATACCATCAGCACCCCTAAGAATGTGCTTCCCGCAATAAGCCAATTAAAAACACAAAGATACCAGTTCTAAGGTGTCAATGGCTAAAATTAGCAGCTCCAGATTTTGGTTGCAAACCTAGTTTAAACAGTTTGGTTCACTCTGTGCAGTTATTCTTAAAAAAAAAAAAAAAAAGCCAAAAGAAAATATTACGGAAGCTCCAAGAGAAACTTCATTGCCTTGGGGAGTATCTGGCATGCAATAGGTGCTTAATAATTATTTGTGGGGTAAATGAACAAATACATTTACCTCATGTTTCAGAATCTTAATTAGCAAAAGAAGGAAGATGTATATGGAAAAGAGGGGATATGCAGTACACAGTTAATACAGAAAAGGGTTTGTTTGTTTTTTTAAGATTTTTATTTTTTTAAATCATCTCCACACCCAGTGTGGGGCTTCAACTCACAACCCTAGGATCAATAGTCATATGCTCCACAGACTGAGCCAGCCAGGCACCCCAGGAAAGGTTTTAAAAACCATAATCAGGGGTGCCTGGATGGCTCAGTCGGTTAAGCATTTGACTTTGGCTCAAGTCATGATCTCACGGTTCGTGGGTTCGAGCCCCACATCTGACTTCAGATTCTGTGTCTCCCTCTCTCCCTGCCCCTCCCCTGCTCACACTCTGTTTCTCAAAAATAAATAAACATTAAAAAAAATTAAAAACCATAATCATGCCAAAGACTTAGCAGTAAGTTGGACTTAATGCTTGCTGCTAAAGGAGAGATACTTAGTGATCTGTATATCACAGTCTAAAACTGCCTGTCCTTCACAGGCAAAAAAAAGTACTATGAAATCACTTTCATTAGGATATTTATATTATTTAGTATTTTTATTCAAAAATGGGAGTGGGTTTTTCTCTTATCCAACAAGTGGGCATTGCTCTACGCCTACCAAATGTAGTTTCTTTTTTTTTTTTTTTTATAAACCAGTAGTTCTTACCTGCCTTTAAGAGTACTATTATAAAAACAATACATTCTAATGATAAAAATCCTCAACAGTATGGAAGGATATAAAGTGAAAAGTAAATCTCCCTCCTACTGCTCAGAATAAACCACTGAGAACAATATACCATGGAAATTTTCTTCTATCAGTACATATTGTCTTGACTCACTTCTGATAATTCCAAATAGCATGTTATTGTGTGAGTATAGCAACATTATGAAACAGGCTTCCTACTGGTGCATATTTAGGTTTTTTCCAGTTTTTAAAACATTGTTCTAATTCTGTTGGTGAACTTCTCATATACCATTTTGGCATCTCCTTCTAATACATCTGGAATGTAAATTCTTAGAAGTGGAATTATAAAAAGGTACGTAAATACTACTTTTTGACAGTTACTGCTAAATGTTCTGCAAAAGTGTTGCAACCAATGGTCAACTTTACCAATACTGTGGGAAAGTTCCAATTTCTTCTACTCTCCAAATTCTTTTATTTATCTCCCGGGCAAAAGACTGGGTCTAATTTTTTAACTGATTAATAAATTAATATTTCTTTGACTATCAGTGAGGATGGGATATTTTCATACATTTATGGTCATTTGTATTTCTTTTTGTGCAAACTGCCTCTTCATTTATTTAGAGGTTTCCCCAGAAGGCATGATCTCAAAAGCTGGGTGAGGTTATATGCAATTCCTCTATTGCTACCTTTCTTGTGCCATTTGGAAAGCACATCAGAATGTAAGAGGAACCCTATTCTGACAGGGATAACTCTGCATCTGTTTTTATGATTTTGTTAAAAATAAAGAATACCCAAATGTTGATCTTTTAATATTAGCAATAGATTTTTTTTTTTTTAATTTGAGAGATATATAGAGAGAAAACGCATGAAAGGAGGACAGGGGCAGAGGGAGAGAGACAGAATCTTAAGCAGTCTCCATACTCAGTGTGGAGCCCCATGCGGGGCTCAATCCCACAACCCTGGGATCATGACTTGAGCCGAAATCAAGAGTTGGATGCTCAACTGACTGAGCCACCAGGTGCCCTAGCAATAGATTTCTAGTGATACGCTTCACCAGGAATCATAATCTTCCATCCAGTTTAGTTTAAAAAATAAACTGTATTACTAAAGACAGTCCCGCTGACTTAAATAGCTTTTTATTTAAAAATAACTCTTCTGGGGCGCCTGGGTGGCGCAGTCGGTTAAGCGTCCGACTTCAGCCAGGTCACGATCTCGCGGTCCGTGAGTTCGAGCCCCGCATCGGGCTCTGGGCTGATGGCTCAGAGCCTGGAGCCTGTTTCCGATTCTGTGTCTCCCTCTCTCTCTGCCCCTCCCCCGTTCATGCTCTGTCTCTCTCTGTCCCAAAAATAAATAAATGTTGAAAAAAAAAATTTAAAAATAACTCTTCTATTCAAGACCGCAAAATTTTCTTCAATACTATGTTAATCTAACACTTAAAACATAATAGTTTTGTTGAAAAGTGTGAATTAAATCCAGTTAATTTTAGAAATACATAAATTCAATTATTACAACTACACTAACATATTTGGAACAAACAGATTTCAAACTTGTCTTATTACAAACATATTTCAAAACAGTGGTTGCCTGTGAGGCAAAATTATAAGAAACAGAAAAGTGTTCTAAAACAAATATGTAAATAGTAAATAGCTCAATTATAAGATACAGCCAGGCATTTAAGAGCAGAAAGGATATCTATGCAATGAAGATTCCTTAAAGATGAAGAATAGACTTTCTAGTGTATTTCATAAACATTTAAGAATCCCCACATTGGGGCGCCTGGGTGGCTCAGTCAGTTAAGCGGCCAACTTCAGCTCAGGTCATGATCTCGCGGTCCATGGGTTCGAGCCCCGTGTTGGGCTCTGTGCTGACAGCTCAGAGCCTGGAGCCTGTTTCAGATTCTGTGTCTCCCTCTTTCTCTGACCCTCCCCTGTTCATGCTCTCTTCTGTCTCAAACATAAATATTAAAAAAAATTTTTTTTTAAAAAATAAGGAATCCCCACATTAATATATGATTACAATTGAAATACTAGTGGGACAAATTCTCCATGTTACAACTCCAGGCCTACAAAATGCCCTGTAAACATGGGAACTTACCCACAGAAAGAACCAATATATCTTACCTCTGTGGCTAGGCTCTGGCTTGCACCATTGTCAAGAAGAAACTTGACAACTTCCAGGTGGTTTTCCTGGGCTGCCATATACAATGGCGTGAAACCATTCTGCAAAAGAAGAAATAAAATGTTTATTTATGGATTTATGGGGCCAATCTAGTTTTCTACCATACTGGTATTTTTTGTTTCAGAAAATGCTCATGTATAATAAGTTTAAGAACACTTTAATGTGGATATTCATATTCATTAGAAAGCCTAAACATGATAGTTTAAGCAGAATTTATAAGTGTAATTCAAAGTACTTTATAACATAACACTTATAATTTGTAACTTGGGTATAGTTTATAATTAATGGTGTGTGTATAATTCATACCAATAGATCCACTTTAGATAAATAAGTACATTTGTTTAATCATCAACCTCTTAATGAGTGCCTACAATGAGCAAAGGATTTTCCTAGATGATATAAGGGTTTGAAGAAAAATACATTTGGTCAGTGTCCCAGTGAACTTTTTCCCCACACAATAATTAGCTATTTCATATAAAAGGTGTAATACTTTAAAATTAAATTGAGAGTCTAAAATAGTTCACAATTTGGAAGGAATTTATATTACTTTCAAATAGCTTCAAAGTTGCTACAAATGGGATGACTTGGAGCAAAGGAAAGGACACCAATATGCAAAAAGGTATACTTCAATTTCAAAACAGAATTCAATTAGTAGTCTACGTTTTGGTAAGTTTCCTTCCTTGCATTGTTTTGCAAAGCCATAGTATTTTCATGTTCAGAATACACACACACACACACACACACACACACACACGCACACACACACTCTATATGTGTATTTATGTTTGTCTGAAATGTGGCCACTGCCAAAGAATCTGGATTAAAGTAAATGAATGTGTACATTGCATCTTAAGCTTTTGACTAAAAATATGTTGCATATGTGTGCTTGTTTTCTAGAACAATTTATTTCATATTTATGAAATATTTGAATATTTCATCTATGTAATATTTCAAACTCTTATTGCCAAATGCATACACCAAAACATATTTTTCAAATGATAACATTTTCTTTGAATACATTTTTCAGAATACAGTTCTGTTTAATTGTATGTTCCGGAAATTTTATTGTATTCATTATGCAATTACAAGGAATATAGGTAAATATATTCCAAATAAAATGTACCAAATATTACTCAAACTTTTATACTTCAAAAGGTTTAGGTTCATTGTTATAAATATCAGTGACTATATGACTACCTTACTTATCTATAATTCAGCCTCTGGTGACACCACGCTTTTGGCCTAAATGTCCATCAACTGATGAATGGATAAAGAAATTGTGGTTTATATACACTATGGAATACTACGTGGCAATGAGAAAAAATGAAATATGGCCTTTTGTAGCAACGTGGATGGAACTGGAGAGTGTGATGCTAAGTGAAATAAGCCATACAGAGAAAGACAGATACCATATGGTTTCACTCTTATGTGGATCCTGAGAAACTTAAAAATTTAAAAGTAACTTAAAAAGATCCTTGAGCAGGGCACCTGGGTGGCTCAGTCAGTTAAGTGTCCGACTTTGGCTCAGGTCATGTTCTCACGGTTTGTGAGTTCCAGCCCCACATCGTGCTCACTGCTGTTGGGCACAGAGCCCACTTCAGATCCTCTGACCCCCTTTCTCTGTCCATCCCCCCATCAAAAACAAAATAAAACATTAAAAATTAAAAAAAAAGATCCTCAAGCAGATAAAAGTGATGTCACATAACAAATCTACCATAGTGTATATACTTTATTCATCAGAGAGCTCATCTATTCTACTTACTCTATTTTACATATAATTATAACATGCTAGGTTATCTGGTTGCCAAGCTCAAAATTAGAGACATGAGATTAGAGGCTAGAGAATATGACAAAGCATTCAAGCTTCTTCCCTTTAAATTACATCACTGAAGTTCACTGCTATCCTGTTCTCTCATGAAAGGTTTGATCAACATTAAACGTGGAATAATTGCAACAAAATGTGTGTGTACATATGTGTGTGTGTGCGTGTGCATACAGGCAGGTATGTGTGTATGTGCCTGGTGTGTTTTGTCTTTGTCACTCTTCCCATAGATTTGAGGGAAACTGAGAGGTACTTTAAGATTACCCTATATTGCCGATTATTTTTTTATTTTCTTATTTGACCAAGATGGAAGATTACTTAATTCTTGGTTGAGTTAAATATTCCTTAAAAAAAAAAAAAAAAAAAAAACCAGAAAAAAACAACAGAAAATATTAAGAAAGAAGAAAAAGGTAAAAACTAGGGGGATTTTTGTTATAGCTCAGTGAACTACTGAGTGTCTTTCCTCACCAGCTGAAATTTCCAGATGGAAGGTCCAGTTTTTAGAAGAAAAGTTCTTAAGAAAAATTTTGAAAATAGATGTTATTCTCTCAAACATAAATATCAACAATTTATGTCAGTGGATTCTCTCAACTTCAGGGCAGAGGTTTGCTGTCGTTCAAGGTTACCTAAGGAACACTGGTCTGCATACAAATACCCGGTTTCTGGCCTGATGTAAGTAGACAGTTCTTGAGTTTATCTTCCAGAACCAAACGTTTCATGAGCCAGGAAGATAATCCAAAACCAGGTACTGAGGTTTAAGGGATGTTGGAGCTTACAGACCTGGAGCTTTCAAAGAGTGATTCTTAACAAGCACGACTTTTAAATCATTCCACATGCCCTTCTCACAAAAACAGAAATTGAACTGTGTAGAACTGTGATCACTCAAAAATCATATGTAGATAAGAGTCACAGTAAGATTGAGCCCTATAATTAATCATTTCCCACAATTGCTTCTCCTCTTTTTTTTTTTTTTGTTTTTTTGTTAGTGTTTGCCATTCTATTGCCATTACCTGAAAGCTGGTCATTTTCTGAATGGTCACATTCTTTCACATTTTTTCAGTTTTATATATATTTTTTATTTTTTTATTTTTTTTTTTTAATTTTTTTTTCAACGTTTATTTATTTTTGGGACAG
>NW_024412404.1:2337681-2467791 GCF_014898765.1 Herpailurus yagouaroundi
GCGAGATCGTGACCTGGCTGAAGTCGGACGCTCAACCGACTGCGCCACCCAGGCGCCCCTATATTTTTTAAAATATAATTTACATATCATAAAACTCACCCATTTGAAGTGTAAAATTTAGTGGGGCAACCATCCCCACTATCTAATTCCAGAACATTTTCATCACCCCAAAAAGGAATTCTGTACTATTAGTATTCACTCCCCATTGACCCCTCCCCATGCCCTCTGGCAAACACTAATCTGCTTTCTGTCTCTATGGATTTGCCTGTTCTGAACACTTCATATAAATGGAATCACACAATATATGGCATTGAATGGGGATGAATGGTCTCATTTTAGTTCTGTGGTTCATATTGATAAAATGTTTTTGGTGTTTTTGTTTTTTCCTCCATAATGGACATTTCCATTTTATAGTGGAAATTTGAGTGTTTCTTTATTTTGTTTTGCTTTAGTTTTGGTCAGCAAGCATCTGTCTCTTCTAGCAATGTCACTCCTATTTTCTTTAGGGCACTACCTCTTCCCTGAAATGTAGGTAGTGCCTGTCTTGGTTGGACTTTAAGACAATTTAGCCTGAACTTCTTCAACCACAGAGTAGGCACATGTACAGGATATCTTCTGTTTTCTCTTCCAGGTCTACTCTCTATTTTTCTTTATTCTATTCTCTGCCAAATCCCCCCTCCCCCCTCTCAAATGATCTGTAAAAACTATTATTGAAGGGCAACTTTACTGTTTAGCTTCTGGTTACTCCCACCCTAACTCTCTGGTTACCAAAGCTTTCCAAAAAGCTCCTTTAGCTTTCTATTTGATGTGTTCCCCAAATAATTTCAATAAATTCCCATTTTTGTTCAAGTTAGTTTCTGTTGTTTTAATCCCAAAAATCCCAATACAAATTTTTAAAATCAAGAAAGGATCAACATGGCATGAGAATACATGTACACCATCTAGTTATGGTTCTAGGGAGTAATTATAAGCATCCTTTGGAAAGACGAATGAAAATATGATCATTACACTCTCATACAAAGAGGCTTAAGGCACAAGGATTCCAATGTGTTGTCAATGGACAACCTACAGCTGAAATGATTTTTTGTAAAATAGCACCTACATTGGGAAAATGATCAGATTTCAGAAATAATATTATTTTTCTTTTAAGATAAAAAAGTACACCACTGTTTTTTTTTTTTTTTTTTTAATTAATTTCCTAACTTAGGAAATTTCCAAAACAAAGAGCTGGCCAAAAGGGAACATATGGGTGCCTAATTTGCATTTTTTTTTCTGTAACAACAATAGACTCAATTTTCAAAAGGCAGAAGAGTTCAAGATTGAGAAAGTATGCTCGTTGATACCTGATTTGATGCATTATCTTCAGTACCTTCGGCTCAGAACATTTATTGTGATATTATCATAAGCATTCAAATATACAGACCTACAACTTTATAGACCATGCTGAGGCATGCTGCCTAATATCTACCCAAAGAAAATAGAGAGTAAGGGCTTAAATTTTATCCATGAACTTTTTTTATCCATCCTAGGTTTCTACAGCCAGCTGGTGTACCTTATGAAGTGTTGCTCTGAATTAAAATGTTTACAAGGGCATGGTGATAAATTTGCACTGATTTACAGGTGATACTGATTTTTGTGAATGTCAGTTAGATTACCGGTGTGCTATAAGGTCAAAGGTCAGAGAGGCTTTATCTGGACCACACCTATTTTCTGACTTCCTCAAGACCTGACCTCCTCACCGAAGGAAAACATTTAAAAACACAAAAAGACCAAGGAGGCACTGGTTTAATCGAAAGGTCTTGTCCTTTCTGAAAAGGAACACGGAAACCTAGTCAGAAGTTACCTGTTTCACCCTGGGGTGCAGATGGGTGGGGATGGGCAGATGGGGGTTGGGGTGGGAAGAGGTTTTCCAGTTTGTCCTTCCATGCATTTTGATGGTAGAACCATGTGAATATATCACCTATTCATAACTTAAATAAATACAATGTAAAAAATTTTTAAAAAATACCCCCACCAAATACCTGCAAAAGGTCTTGTCTTTGCTAATACCACTATGAAAACTTGTCCACTTAGAATACTTTGATAGTTATGATAAACTATTATTTGAAACAGACCTTGCTTCTTTATGAACACGGTGCCTTATATTACAGAATAAAGATAGAGAAGGAGAAAAGAGTGAGGGATGTCATTTGATGTGGTAATTTGAGAGTTTACACTTGCAAACACTAGTAATCATTGTTGCTGTATTTAGTACAAAGTATTATGGACTTAATCATAGTAGAGTTCTTTATAATCACAATTTAATTATTCAACCCAATTTCTTTCTCAGGGTAGGCCTAAATCATTTCTGGAATGTTAAGTAAGATAAGAAAGAGTTAACTAACTTAGTAAGATGTAACATCAAGGCAATGACAAGAATTAAAGTGACATCTAAAAATTCTTAGTTTACAGACCCTCAGTTTATAAGATCAGAACTTGCTGTTGCCCAATTTCACTTTTATTTTCAAGATAAGGATAACTTTTATACACAAGGAAGGTGAGGGGGGATCTCTTTATACTATTTATTGTTGGCTACTAAATATTACCTATTTGGTTAAAATTTCACTTAGGGATGTGGTCTTTCTTGAATATTAACATTCCTGCGATGTTTTCTGTGCTGACACCTAAGTGGAATTTGATCTCAGTTGTCCTTTGTAAGAGTTCCTATTGAAGTACTCCCACCAGAAATTATCATGGAAAACCCATTTGCTGCATGACCATCTCATTACTTATTCTGTCCACGGAATGGCACAGCTCGGAAGGCACACGGGGACAGGTGTCCAAATGAAGGCGCCATGCTTGACTGTGAACTGTGGGGCAGGGCACGCCAAGCACAGCTGTAAGGAACAAGAAATTCCATGGGCTCTATTCTCCTCATTTGTCATCAGCAGGGAATGTGTATCAATTGAAATCAAATCTGGTTAGGATTTGATTTCAACTGCAGAGTCTCTCATTGTCAAGGAGGTTTAAAACTCTGGGTGCTCTAAAGAACAGTCAAGAATATGCACATTACTTAAAAGGAGGAGGCTTATGTCTTCTTCTGTGGGGGGAGAAAGGAAATGAAAAAAATGGATTAAAGAGTTCTCTCACTCTCTCAGAGCTTAACATTAGTTATTTTCCAGTAAAAAGTTATAGGGACGTTTGAAAAAATGTTTTAAAAGCATGGTGCTTTGCTTATGGTCAGTTGTTCTGTATCTCTTTCAAAATATTTTACTTGTCAATATTCAATTTTATAACATTCCTTTCTGGAAAAGCATCATTGGTCCAAGTAAACCTTCATAGGGAATCAGAATAAAGAGGCATAGACCATGGATCAAAGGTCCAACCACAAGCAACTAGAAAAAAAATAGATCAGATATACATGAAAGCACATGTTTGGAAGTGCCACACAGTTGTTTTTCCATGACACTGATATTTAACAGCATCAGAACCATGTTACTAACCATGGAGGGTGTCACTGCAATTCTGTGGACCCATGAAATATAGGAGGATCCTGTTATCCAAAGATAATCAGTACTGAAAAAGGCTGAGGAAATCAAGTACACTTAAAATGAAAAAAGTTAGTTTGAGACTTTATTGTAAAAGACAAAACTAGAAACTGTAAAAGCAAGTTTAGGAGTTAAGCAAATATTGGCTATAACTGGATGCATGTACAAGTTCTCACAATGAACAAAGCCTAAATCAAATAGGATTTCCGTGGAAAAAAAAGGGTAATTTTTCCAACAAAATTATATGGTAGCTTGATGTCCTTCACTTTTTATTTTCACTGCTTAAGTAAAAATACAGTCTTTTTGCAAATGTATTTTGCAAACCAAAGACCTCACCTAACTTTTGGGGGGGAGGGTAATTTAATCTTTGATTAAATCATTAAACCATTTGATTTCAACTCATTCTCACTTGAAACACTTATCAGAGAATCATCCTAATTCTTCACACATTGCCAGAAAAAAACACAACCCACAGCTGTGCAGCCAGTGTTCCCCCATGCCATCCCCCTAACTTCATGCAATCCTGTGTCTTGCAAAACTTGCTGTTTTGTTCCATAATCAATTTGTTCAATATCCAACCTCCTGGAGTTCACACTTACACACAAGGGTAGATGAAAGCATCCAACTAGAAGGAACGTTTGAGCAAGGGCCAGTTTTAAAAATGGTCAGGTCCTTAGTGAATATTTCTGTGTTATGATGATGTTTGCTTTTCTATACAATCTTATTTCTGTGGGAACTCAAATAATGAAAATTTTGAATTATGAGGACCAATTTTTAAACCTATTTTAAAGTATTTTTTTTTAGACTGAAAGTCTACCAAACAGTAATATACTTGTGTTCTTTTTAGAACTTCATGCAAGACTCAGAGCACACAGGAGGACCTACTAAATAAATTATTAGTGTATATCCAATACAAAGAATCTGGAATTTTTAGTTTAGGAAATTTTAAAGTTTATTCTGTGTGTTTTTTTATTTTAATCTGTTTCACGGAACAACAAGGAGGCCTTAGTTACTAAACAGGAATTAAGCAGTGTCTTCCCATTTTCAGCTATATAAAGCACTGAGATATTATGAACTATTAAGAGCATTTCCTCACTTACAGGAACTCTCATTTCCTTTGTAAGTTAATAAATACTGAGGCTGGACCTAAGCTAGCATGATAAAATAGTAAAAGACCCTACATTACAAATATTCCCTAAATATTTGTGTCTATGACTACCAGTCATACAGTTTCATAAATGGATAACTTTTTAATTTTTTATTATTTTTTAATTTAAATTTTAGTTACTTAACATACAGTGCAATTTGGTTTCAGGAGTAGAAATCAGTGATTCATCACTTACATATAACAGTGCTTATCCTTAGTACCCATCACCCATTTACCCCCACTCACCTCCCTCTATCAACCCACAGTTTGTTCTCTATTGTTAAGAGTCTCTTATAGTTTGTTTTTCTCTCTTCTCTTTTCCCCCACCTTCCCACATATTCATCTGTTTTGTTTCTTAAATTCCACACATGAGTGAAATCATATGGTATCTGTCTTTCCCTGATTGACTTATTTCACTTAGCAAATACATTCTAGCTCCATCCATGTTTTTGCAAATGGCAAGTTTCATTCCTTTTGATGGCTGTGAAATATTCCATTGTAAATCCACATCTTCTTTATCTGTTCATCAGTTGATGGACATTTGGGCTGTCTCCATAGTTTGGTTATTGCTGATAATGCTGCTATAAACATTGGGGTGCATGTACCCCTTCAAATCTGTCTTTTCGTACCCTTTAGGTAAATACTTAATAGTGTAATTGCTGGATCATAGGGTAGTTCTAGTTTTAGTTTTCCTGAGGAACCTCCATACTGTTCTCCAGAGTGGCTTCACCAGTTTGCATTAGCACCAACAGTGCAAGAGGGTTCCCCTTTCTAGATGGATGACTTTTAAAAATCTCTCTCACATAAATATATTGCAAATGAGGATATATATGAATTTAAATAATCTGTAACAACATAACTGTTCATTGAATATAACTCTTAGGAATTATATTCTCAGAGGATACATATGCCAAGCAAGGACTTGACCCAAACATTTATAAATTATAACAAAATTTATTGGCAATAGAGTTGGTAGGTTTACCTGAGATTGTGCATTGACATTGGCTCCATTTGTGACCAAGACTTTTACCACCTCTGCTTGCCCAGCCAAAGATGCTATATGCAAGGCTGTGTTTCCTTTCTGTAAAATGAAAAGATACATCACTCACCCTCTTTATCTCTTTGTTTCAACATTTTATAAAATATGGAATCCTTCTATGTTTCTAAGTTCCCCAAAGAGAACATGTTTGGTTGATAAGTATCTCATGAGAAGCTTGCCCTCATTCTTATCAAAGGCTGAATCCTTACTGAATCTGTCAATTGACATAAAAACCATTAAATATGTGATACTGACCTTTGTAGCTGCATCCACATTGGCTTCTCTCTGTAGCAGTTCAGAAACAACTTCTACATGGCCTTCTTTAGAAGCAAGATGGAGCGCGTTCAACCCATTCTGATTAAGAATGAAGGGAAAACTTTACTCAGCAGGTTGAGAATAGAGCAGGAAACAGTCTACTTAGAACTCTGAAGATAATATCCCACCAACAATCACTTGTATGTGTGCAGTATAGAATCTTGAATTAGGAATAAAGGTACTTGAAAATTAGGCAGGTTGTTCTAGTATCATTTTTTACTAAATTTTAAAGAATTATTAAATGCATGAAATTATTAAATGCATTAAAGAATGCATACCTACATGTGTGAATGCCCCTTTAACAAAGCAGAGTAATTTGAAAATCTGACTGATGATGTTTAGCCAGAAAAAAGAAAAAAGGCAAGAAAGAGAAAGTCTTGGTAACAACTAAGGAAAGATTCAAGGAGTTTATAGTCTGGATTTTTAAAAATTTTAACTAGAAAATTAAACAGCAACAAAAACCACAACTAACCTGATTGCAAATGTTTATGTCAACCCCATTTTTTATGTAGTCAAGGGCCTTTTCAAGGTGTCCAGCTCGAGCTGCTCTTAAGTAACTTGCATTGGCATCAGACTAAAAGAAAAAAGAAAAACATTTTGATGAAATGAAACTCATATACATGTTAGAGCAATTCAGCTTATAGTCCAAACTAAAAAGATTTTTAAAGTCAATATTTTTAAATTGAACTATTGTATTTCTAACATGAAAATACTCTAAAAAGTCTTTGTGAAATCACCAGGAAAAGGATAAATTCTTGAAAAGTTAGTTTCAAGTATACAAAGTTACCCTTTGTGTGATGTCATAACTGAGAAAATTTCCCATAATATGTAGGTGCCTTCAATCAACATACAATTCCTAGGGACTAAAGAGAAATCCTATAACTTCCTGGTGGTTTCATTATGAAAATCTCATTATTCTATCTTACAGAAATTTAACATCTATTCCATTCTTTCATATTTAACTGTCCCCACCAATTTTTCAATTCATAGGTTCACAAATATGTTTAATGTTATTATACTAGTTTAACAGGAATTTGTAGCATGTTCTCTTGGATTTTCCCACAGCACAAAGCCATGTGTTAGAACATAGAATGTTTCTGAAAAGCATTTATAAATTTCTGTACAAATTGTGAAGAGTACTTTCCATATATTTTCAAGCAAGCTAAGGCTACCACCTAAGAAAACTCTATTAGGAACATTAGCAAGAGCAAATAAATAAATACATATAAACTGGCAAGCAACAAAAACCAAATCTGTAATGCATTCACCAAAAGCTTACAACTCTGCCTTTCTGCTAAACACTAGTACTTCTGATTGTGGGGTTGAAACCACCTATACCAGTGAACCTTTAATGGAAAGAAGACAGGGAGATGAAAGAATTCAAAGTTGGGTCTGCACAACTTGTAAAGGAGTCTTGCTCAGTGTAGAACAACATAGAAGCAGGTTTTCCTGAAAGGGTAGCCAAAAACATCTCATCATTGGTTATCAATGCCATCATGTGGGGGTATGGCTGAAATAACAGAGGAAATTGTCTTCTTTCAGCCATTTGGCAAATACCTTCAAAGCCCCTGTTCACAGGCCACCTCATCTGGAAAGCCTTCCCAGACCTCCCAGTCAGAGATTAATTGCTTGGTGCTCACAAAGCATGAATTTTGTTGACTCCTCTGGGTATTTCTCACACAGCATTATAGTTTTTGGTATACCTGTCCTTCCTCCTCTCTAAATTGTAAGTCCCTTAAGAATAAGCAGAGGTAGCCTTGATCAAGGGGTAGGCATACAGAAAGCTGACAAGATGCCAATCTTTGAGGAGTGCTACTTCATCCTTGGAAATGTAATTGTGATAAAGGAAATTCCATTCTGAGAAGAGTCTTTGGTTCTGGTGTGGGTCAATTTAGTTAGGATTCGATTTGCTCAGGTCTTCAAAGGATAGGCCACTATTTCTATGTGTTCCACTCTCCTCATTTATAGCAGTACACCTCTCCCTGAAGAAGTATTCCTTTGTCTAAATCATGCCTTCCCAATCTCAGCATTATTGGCATTTTTTAAAGAAAGATGTTATTTTATTTTATGTAATCTCTATCCCCAACATGGGGCTTAAACCCACAACCTCAAGAGTTGCACACTCCACCAACTCAGCCAACCACCCACCCCTACTGGCATTTTGATCCAAGGAATTCTTTGATGTGGGAGATGGTCTTGTTTGGTGTAGATGTTTATTAGCATCCCTGGCCTCTAACAACTATCACCTATTTGTGACTACTAAAAATATATCCTGAATTGCCAAATTTCCCTTGGCAGTTGGGGAAGAGGGATTTTCCCAGCTGAGAACCACTGCTCTAAATAAAGAGAAAACCAATTTATTTACAGATTGTAGGCCTGTCTGAGTTACCACATGCCTTGACTTACTGCAGGCCAGTGACTATATGTATAACATTCATTTTTGTGTTTCCCCTGGAATTAGAAGCATCCTGGCACACAGCAGGTGCCTAAAAATGGTTTTGTGAATGAATGAATCAACAAATAAGTAAACTGTATGGAAATAACTGTACTAATTAAAATATTGCCTGCAACAATACAAGAAGTTTTATTCGTAACAGCAGCCGCAGCTATCTAAATGGAGAACCTGCTAGAATTCAAAGCTGACTGCCAAAGATGATAAACTAAGCCATTGAGTTGGTATCTGGGAACACACGTAGCTATTGCTAAAATAAAATTGGGATGTGAGTCAAGCATGCAAATCATTTAATCAGAACAGAGGGTTAAGTAAGAGGAGGACAAGAGATATGGCTTCAAATTAGACAAAGGACAAACCAAAAGTTTGAAGGAATTTCAAGAAAAATAAAATACAGTTTTTAAAGAGGTTTGCTACTTTGAGATGGTTGGGGGCACGGTTGTCTGGTTTCAAGTCCAGTTAGAAATAAATTAGCTATGCGAGGATGGCTCATTGTACCGTAAAACATCATCTTCTTTGTGCCTGCTCAATGACTTATCAGCGAATTTGCCCAGAAGGGCTCTGAGGCTGTTCTGGGAACAAATGACATCAGTATTGGATGTTTCAACTGCCAGAGATAACAACTGTGAGTTAAGCATCCCCAATTCTGACTCTGAGTGCATAAAAACAGCTACTAAAGAAGTTCAAACAGAGGTATCATAATTCAAGGAAAGCCTCTGAGTTGATTCCATATCTGAAAAGTTTTGACAACTGTATATACTGCCCATTTTCCTCTCCGAAATTTTCTCACCAGAATCTCTAAAGCAAAACAAAATACAACGATAAAAAACATTCTAATCCAGTGCTTCTCTACCTATTTGGAGTTCAGATTCTTTTGAGACTAACAAAAGTTGCAAAGAAATCCCTTTCCTTCAACAACTGTACATATATGCACACATACACCAAATCTGCACATACACACCAAACCTGTGCGTGCACACAAAATTAGCACACTGATTTCATGTGGCTCGGGATTGCCAACCCTGCTCACGGATCCATGTTTAAGAACATGTTTAACATGAATCCATGAGCAGTAGATAAATGATTAAGAGTTTTCCGGTGGATACCTTCACTGTATATGTCTCACCCAGTGACCCTAGTATCAAATAATTCTCTAAGGTAGCTAATTTATCACCTGAGAACTTTAAGAAAAAGAGAAGAAACAAAAAAAAAATTATTTTCTTCCCTTTTCTCAGCCCTCTGTTATGCACAGGCATGCTTAACACACTGATACAGAACAATCAGCTACTTTATACTTCCAAGAAAAAGTATGGGCAATAAAGAAGGAAGAAAATACAAAGAAAAAGCAAGAGGAAGAAAATGAAGTCTGCCTTGAAGAAAAATGACAACTTAGGGAGTGTGGTTATTCCTACCTTCAGAAGAAGAACCAAGAAGATCCTCCTTTTATTCTCAACCACCTTCAAACAATGCAGCCCTGTCTTCCACAAATATTTGCTGAACATGGATGGGGCGCTAGTCAAGGCTGACATCTGGCTGCACAGAGGTGAGCGAAACATACTGGCACCAGTGAAGGCTCGCTTTCACCTCCCTCTTACACTTTACCAAATCATGTTGCTTAAGTGGCAGGGTAAATAATGGATTCTTCCCTATTTTTTTTTTTCAAATTCTATCCCTAGTACCTATATGATGCTCTTTATTTCCTTAATGCTAAAAATATATAATATTTTGTATTTGGCTCAATATCAATGTGTTGTGTCTCTGAGCTGTCATTTCATCAAAAACTTGGGAGTCACTCTTTACACAGACTACAGCCTGGGTTTTAGTCCCAAGCATGCTATCAAAACAACGCCTCTTAAAGCCAGTTGTAGACAAAGCCCTATGAAAGGAAATCAGCTCTCATGAGAAGGTAAGCTCTGCCACGTGAAAAGTCAAACAGAGGAGTCATTGCCTAGTGAGTCAGTTGGCACAAAATGAATATAAGCAGGTCAGTCAGCATTTTTTCCCGTAGATGATCAAAATCTGTAGGAAGAATCTGGAAAATGATAACGTCTTTTATCACCATTTCATGTCTTGTCTACTTAGTCATTTTACTAGACAGGAAAGAAATACGAACCACGTGTGTTTTTCAAGGAAACAGCTTCAAGGGTAGAGTCAAGTATTATTATGGATTAATCTAATAACTCAGCATTTCCACCTATATTGGCATATTGATATTTTCAGCAGAAAGCAGTGATTGGAATGAGTAAGCATTTCCTGAGTGCCAACATCAGTAATAAACTAATACTTCATACCTCTGACTATATGCTAGACACTATTACAAGTACTTACATAAACTTCATTATATTAGTCACTTACTACAGTATGTATTAATTGCATGAATCCTTACATTAGTTTAGTCCTTATAATATTTACATGAAGTAGTGTAGTGAATTGTGTCTCTCCAAAATCTCGGAACCCCAGAAGATGGCATAGGACACAGGACATGGATATAGGATCTTTGCACAAATAATTAGTTAAGATGAGGTCAGACTGGATTTGAATGGGTCCTAAATCAATGACTGATGGTTTTAGAGGAAGAGAAAATATATAAATATCAAATCATTATATTGTACACCTCAAACTAATATAATGGTATATGTCAACTATATCTCAAAAAAAAAAAAAAAAGACACACAGATACATAAGAGAGAACATGTAAAGATGCAGGAAGAGGCTGGAGTTAAGTTGACACAAGATAAAGAGTGCCAGGTGGGGCACCTGGGTGGCTCAGTTTGTTAAGTGTTTGACTTCAGCTCAGGTCATGATCTAAAGGTTTGTGAGTTCGAGCCCCACATCAGCTCTGTGCTGTGCCCCCACCTCCCACTCACATACTCTCTCAAATATAAATACACATTAACAACAACAACAACAACAAAATGCCAGGAACCACCAGAAACTGGAAGACACAAGGAAGAATTATCCACTCAAGCCTTTGGAGGAAGTGTGGCCTTGTGGACACCTTGATTTTGGACTTCCAGCCTCCAGAACTGTGAGTGAGTAAGTTTCTATTGCCATAAGCCACTGAATTTGTGGTGGTTTGTTATGGCAGCCCTAAGCAACTGATACAAATAAGAACAATTACTAGCTCCATTTTATAGATGAAGAAACCGAGCTATAGAAAGGATGAATGACCTTCCCAGGGACACACAGCTTATGAGTGGCAGAAATACAAACCCAGACAGTCTAACTCCAGAGTCTAGGCTGTTAATCACTAGCTTGAGAAAGGGCTTAATAAATGTTTGCTCCATAGTTTATGCTTGCGAACTCTTGGTTCATTCATTCATCTTCCATCCATCCATCAGTCCATCCAACCATTAAATTAACTATGTAAGTACTTTCAGGTATATCCTCTCTAGACCACAATTCCTTTAATGAGTTTAGTTGAAGCCTCAAGATCAGGCTGACAGTGGACTGGCAGAAGAAATGTAGATTGGAGGCTCAGTGAGTATGTAATAGAGCTGTGCTCCATTGCTTCTAAACCTCAGGGAGCAATGTCTGAGAACTGTTAATACCTGATCTACCAATTCTTGAATCTTTTTCTTTTATCTCATTTTCCCAACTATCTGGGAACTGTATGAAGGGTAAGAGCATCCTTCCTGTAAGCTTCAGGGTCCTTTACTGGTGTCCTGCCCTCTGCTTACCGACATACTCAGGTGTTTCTTAAACAACTTAAAACAAAAACAAAGCAAAAAACTTTCCCCCACATTTCTACCTAGCACTCCCTGCAAATGATGATCTCCTCTATTTCTCTACTGCTGTTAGCCTGCACCCTAGCTACTCCACTTATTAGAGGTAAGTTTTATCAAGTAACTTTGGCAAGCTTCTTACGTGTGCCTCCAGTTTCTCAGCTGTCAAATGGGCATAAAATAATCTAGTATCAGAATGAAATTAGCTTGTTTATATCAGGTGCTTAGTGTGAGTGCATAGCAAGCACTCAATAAATGATTATAACTTTATTTTGGTGAGTGTGATGCTAAGTGAAATAAGCCATACAGAGAAAGACAGATAGCATATATTTTCACTCTTATGTGGATCCTGAGAAACTTAACAGAAACCCATGGGGGAGGAGAAGGAAAAAAAAAGAGGTTAGAGTGGGAGAGAGCCAAAGCATAAGAGACTCTTAAAAACTAAGAACAAACTGAGGGTTGATGGGGGGTGGGAGGGAGGGGAGGGTAGGTGATGGGCATTGAAGAGGGCATCTTTTGGGATGAGCACTGGGTGTTGTATGGAAACCAATTTGACAACAAATTTCATATATTAAAAAAAAATCACCCTAATAGCATCAAACATGTTCAAGGCTTCGTCTGGGTTAGTCTCACTGCTTCTATATCTTTAACACTAATTCATATTTGAGTTCTTGGCAATATGGCTTATCTGGTTCATCAGTCAAGCCTCTCTGCACAAAATCACTGATGACCTTCCAATCATCGAATCCCATTGCTTAAACGTTAGCTCTGCCTTTTCTTAATGTAAAACCATTTGACATTACTGACCCCCTTCTCTTTCTTGAAAGTCTTCCCCTTAGTTTCCCTCATGTCTTTGTTCACTCTTTTTGTTCCTTACTGTCCCAACCCATCACTAAAAAATGGGTGTTTCCTATTTTCAGAACTCATATTTCTTTCCCCCCCTGTGCTCGTTCCCAAAGTGACCTCATCACTACCGTGGTTTCCACCATTCTCTTGAAGCCTAACATTCTGCATGTACATTGCACCCATTGGATCCCAAAACATTTCCACTTCCATGTCCGCCAATTCCCTGACCTTCACTGCAACAACAAACATTATAATCTATGATCAATGTATAAAGCATCTGCTGCAGCAACTAGGTACTAATGTCAGAGATGTGAATCATAAATTCCTTTCATTTTCTTATTTGTATTTAAAGGTCCCAAGATTTCCAAGCCACTCAGGCATACAATTTTGGTGTGAATCTTTTTTTTTTTTAATTGAGGTATGATTGACATATAACAATCATATTTACTTTCAGGTATACAATGTACTGACTTGATATTTGTATATATTGTAAAATGATCATCACAATAGGTCTAGTTAACATTTGTCACCATAAATAGCTACAGATTGTGTGTGTATGTGTGTGTGATGTGAAGTGTGAATCTTTGATTACTTATTTATTTCTTCTTTAGTCTCTCCCTCAAACTCTCTTCTAGAAAATTATGTGTATGTTTCTTATCAAACATTCTGCCTCAAGGGACTTTTACAGTGTTTATCCTCCTTCTAAAAAGCACTTATCGTAATGTATATCATACATACAAAAGAATGCCTGAAGCATATATGAACAGCTTAAAGAAAAATAATGGAAGAAACAGCCTCATGCCCAGTAAACTCAAAAATGAAAGTTACAAGCACTCCATAGACTTCCAATGAGCCCTTCTTTGACTGGCTCTCCAAAGGCATCCTCTGTTCTAGTTAATCATTCTCAACATCTATGTAAACCTCCCCAACCTAAATGTTATGCAGTGGACTGTCTTTGCACTCTCTGTAAATGGAATCATACATTATGGATCCTTCTGTGACATGCTTCCTTTGTCTAATGTTGTCTTAGAGTCATTCATGCTGACATGTATAACTGTAGCCGATTTATCACTGTGGCTGCAGAAGATTCCATTATATGATTGTAACACAATCTATTTATCCACTGTGGAGTTGATGAATGTTTGAGTTGTTTCCAGTTTGGGTCTACTATGAACAGGGTTGCCATGAACATTCTGGCTCTAATCCTGGTGCAAACAGGCAAGGATTTTTAAGGTACATACCTACTATCATAAACGCTGTGTCACTTGGTATGTGCTAACTCAACTGTACCAGTGAATGGAAAATTGTTTTTCAAAGTGATTGTACCAATTTACACTTTCTGTGGTTTGTGATTATTGACCATGATTTCATATTCCTTAGAAATTAATCTTTGGGAATTCTTTCGGGCCTGGGTTAAGGATGCCATACTCCAAAAACGAATTTAACATTGCTTCTTCCAGTTGCTTAGAGGCACTGTCAACCCAAGATTATTTTTAAAATAAATGTTTGCCTTGAGAGTTTTTTTGGTTTTGTTTTAAAGACTACACAAATAAATTTAGATTTCAAGCTGGTATGGATATGAGGGATTCCTTGTGGTTACAAATTCTCAGGGAAGATTTTTTTTTCCCCTTCCAGCTGGTGACAAATTGAGACAGGCAAGTTTTTGCTACTCTTTTTATGTGGTGGATTTATTTCCTGTCCACCCCTGTATTGGGAGCCAACCCCTTTGGAGCCCAGTTTATTAGGGGATCTCTTATTAGACTGCCCATTTGGGCATGTTCTAGGCTTTGTCTCCTGGGCCCTGTGTCTATGTAGACAAGTAAAACTGGTTCTTGCTTTCATGTCATTTTTACCTCTATAGATCCCTTACTTTTGTGCCAGTTTACAAGTGCACTTCAAAGGACTTATTTTTATCATTATCCTAACATTTTAGCTTTCCTTACAGCTGGGAATATGCTTAACCTTTTCTTTTTTTTTTTTTTTTTTTTCTATTCACCCTGTTCTAATTGCCCAGTTCAGGCCCTAGCCATGTGATGCCCAGATCATTCTGAAAACCTCTAAGAGGTTGTAGCCAGTACACTATCCCTAGCTGAAGATTCCAGGAGCACCAAACACTGTTCAGGAGCTCACTGAGGAGCCACTGAGGGTTCTGAGAAAATCATGACAAAAACAGTAAGTGCAATTTAGTGAATGCCTACTATAGGTCAGACTCCACTAAGCATTTTACATATGTAATTTTTACACATGCATTGTTAGTGTTTATTTCTTAAAAATTCAATCAAGATAGGAACCTGCATTGCAGATGTGAAAAACTGAGTTTCATGAAAGTAAGTGGCTTGCCCAAGGTCACACAGCTAATAAGTAAGCAGCAAGGATTGAAAGCCATAAGTATTTGATAAAAACCCAGGCTCCTTCCTCAATACCAGTGGTTCCGTGGGGCCCTAGCAGACAAACTAAGATCAAGAGTGAGGCGGAGTAAGCTGATTTCCTTAGGCCTATTTGCAGTTTCACCCCAAGTAGATACGCTAGTATCTGCTTTTTATGTTGATGTTTGATGGCAAGCTTCATTTGTAAAAATGTTTCTGCTTTTAAATCACGGTATTCAATTGCTATTGCATAGCCTCCAAGGCCCTTTAAATCCTGACGCAAACAAACACTTCCAACCCAAACCAAAAACACAAATACTGATCTTGACAGCAATCTAGACAGCTTTTCATTTCTCCCACTTATTATTTCTAGACAGGCCCCATAATATCCTGTCACTGTGATGTCATCCAGGACATCTCTCTGCTGACTAGTAGACCTCACTCCCTCTCCCCCGTCAACAGGTGTAGTAACCAAGTCCTAGGACCAGTTCAACTGTCACTTCATCTGTGCAATTTTATCCCCAAATACCAGATATGACACCCCTCCCCTGACCTTGGGACTCCTACGGCATGTGCTCTGTTTTGCTCAGGATCCAGTGAGTCTATCAAGCTGGACAGTAATGTCTTTTTGGGCAGGTGCTTGTCTTATTCAGGACAGAGTTCTACCTAACAGAATCCCAGTACACGCTGAACCAAGAAATGCTGATCCCTTGCATGGTCCAATGCTCTAATCATTCCTCAGGAAGCGAAATCCTACAGAAACTTAATTAGGAACCAAAAAAGTCTGCTCTTCCTTGCTGTTTCTCCATTTCACCAAGGAAAGGTAAGAGTCCAGGGACAGACTTAGGGGTTCTTCCACACTTGAAGAGAAGATAAAAGGGGTGATGCTCAGTGAGTCTGAGATTACTCTGGTTTCCCAATTCACCTTAGGCAAAGCACCTTATTTTTGTGATGCTTGCTGGGATCACCTGTGGAGAAATGTATCTGCTTCAGTAATAACTGTCAGAAAGTGTATGCAGGTGAGGCCTGCAGTCTATTGTGTTTTATGAATCAGGAGGTCTTTAAGTGCTCTGATACCTAATAAATGGTATTGTAACTAACAGTGATTGGACACTTCTAATATGTGGGGCATTTTCTGTAGATCACCCCAAATTCAGTCTCACAGGTCTGTGAAGTCTGTGTTACTATCATCTCTATTTACAGATGAAAAAGGTTAGATAATTTACCCAAGGGCAGTTTTCTAGAAACTTGCAGAAGCAAGATTTGAATTCACGTCTACCTGGTTTTAGAACTCTGCCCTTATTCCCAATTCTAATACTTCCTTGGCTAAATGTTCCGGAATAATATAAAAGAACTCATGTTCCTTGAGTAAAGAAGGAGAAAAAGAGCAGCAACGTTTATTTAGAGTCATCGGAGTGACAGGTACTCTGCTAGAACTTTCCAGATATTGCTGGAATGTGGTCATTGTTCTCTTCACCAATAAAGGGGTTCTTTTCACCCCTTTCGTCCAACACAGGATGACTCCCAAATAGATACCCCTACTCCTACTGGTAGTCAGTTGTGGTTTTCTTCTAGCATGTTTAGACCAGTGGTCCTGGTTGTTGTAATTACATAATTTAATTAGGTATTATTTAAACTTTAAAACAATGCAGAGAAAGGATACTTTTATGAAAACTAAGTTAAATACTTTGGAAAGACATAGTAGAAAGAAGTTCCTAAAAATATTCCTGCTAAATCAGATAGGAATGAGAGGATTGTAAGGGGCTAAAATAAAAATCAGAAAAATCCATGAAGATTCTATACTCAGATTACTTCACAGATTAATCTCTAGCTTTCCGTTAAAGAGATGAAAAGTGGGACTCCTACAAAGAGCATTTATGGTATGGAAGGCCAACGAGAATTATAGTCGGGGATCCATACTCTGAGAAAAGTCTTCATCTTTAAATCCATGTTGGGCAAATGGATGCACATGTATGTGATTTAAGGTAACACTCAAATATTTACCAAATATATGTACCTTTTAGTGTTCTTGGCTATGAATCATTTTTTTAAATTAACCAAATAATTACTGATATAAATTTTGCTATATAAAAGGCCATCTGTTAACCTTGTTTTCTGCTTCTCAAGAAGTTAATTTCAAGAAGATTATAAGACACCTCTAACAAAACTTCTTCTAATAAAAACATGCAGAAGAATGATCTGGATGGCCAGATCTAACAGACCTGTTGCCTGGTCATACCTCAGAAAATATGGCCCAGGAAGAGCAGCAATTTTTTAGTTTTCTCACATTGGATACACCAATTCAAATGTGAATGCCAACCAGCATATCTATGCAGACATATCAGAAAATAAATAAATCTGTTTAGTTAAATCCACATTCTCAACCTCACTATGGTGTTGTGTAGATCATGAATTCACAAGTCTGGGTCTTCAAGAAATAAATATTATATCTCTTCTAACTAGTAAAACAAATCTTCAAAGTGAGTATTACATTATTTATTCCATCATGAGGATTAAGGATTCATATTCAATACAGGGTTCAATATCTGGCAGTTAAGCAGTGATATCTACTTGGCCTCAACCTTGAGGATACAGTTATTGCTTCCAATGATGTTATAATCTAGCTGCGAAGGCTGGAGACAGCAGGTGGAATGAGAATTTAAGGTAGAAGATCCTAAAGAAGATGATGAAGTCTATAGATGCTATTGAGAAGAGCCATTTCTGCACACTGAATATGGCTGGGAAAACAACTAAGAAGAGAGGCAGGAATTCTAGAGGGGACCAAGTCAGTGGAGAAAAGAAGGAAGGAAAAATGGGCAGAGATATGGAAATGGGGAGGTTTCAGGAATGGCAAATAGACAATCTATTGAAAAGGGGAGGCCCCTAGAGAGATTGGTAAAGGAGAGGTTCACAGAAGGTTTGGAATGGCATTTAAATTTGATTTAACTTCATCGCAAAGCTATCAGGACACAGTGCAGGGTTTTGATGAGTGGGAAGAAAGTTTTAAATCTACGTTTTAGCCTACTTAGTTGACAGCAGCTTCATGTAGAAGAAAATGGAGACAAAAAGAGCTATAGGTCACTGGCTGTTAATTTATTATGCCTCAAGGATCTCCAGGGGAAGACTTACACAAACAAGCAAACAAATGAGACACTCAGACCCTACCCCCAGACATTCAATTGGTCTGAGATGAGACATTTTAATAAACACAGCTCAAATGATTTTAATGTGCAACCAGACGTGAGCACCACGGAATTAGGTGAGAGTAAAAATACAGCTCTATGTGACAGAGAAAGACAATTACCATATGATTTCACTTATATATAACATCTAAAGAACAAATGAACAAAGAAACAAACAAAAACCAGACTCTTAAATGAGGAGAACAAATTGGTGGTTGCCAGAGGGGAGGGGTGGGGGGAGATGGCTGAAATAGAGAAAGAGGAAAAAGAGGTGCAAACTTCCACTTGTGGAACAAATAAGTCATGGAGGTGAAAAGCGAAGTAGGAAATATGGTCAATGATACTGTAATCCCACTGTATGACGACAGATGGTGACTACACTTATCTTGGTGAGCAAAGCATAAGGTATAGAATTGTTGAATCACTATGGTGTACACTTAAAGCTAATGAAACATTGTATGTTAATTACATTGCCATAAAAAATAAACAAATATGGCTGTATGTGATATGGATACTTTGAGGGGATAGAAGGGAGGATGGAAAAGAAAAGAACAATGTGAGAGGCATTCTGAAGGTCTGCTGACAGATTTTTATTTTCACATAAGAGAATGTTAAGATTTTTATTTATTTTTTTTAAATTTTTTTTCAACGTTTTATTTTTATTTTTGGGACAGAGAGAGACAGAGCATGAACGGGCAAGGGGCAGAGAGAGAGGGAGACACAGAATCGGAAACAGGCTCCAGGCTCTGAGCCATCAGCCCAGAGCCCGACGCGAGGCTCGAACTCACGGACCGCGAGATCATGACCTGGCTGAAGTCGGGTGCTCAACCGACTGCGCCCCGAGAATGTTAAGATTTTTAAATTTTGGCTTTCATAATTGCCTTTCACCCTTCCCTTTTACTCTTCTATATCCCCCATTTAAAGCAAACTTTTGTACCCAGAAGTGAAAGATGGAAGGCTTTCCTTGGTGGTATCAAGCAGTAATTTTTGGTGAACAAAGTAATACAGATTTGTAAATTATTCTCAATCAGGAAGGGGATTTGCACAGTATGGGGGCTGCTTATCAAAATCCCAATGTCCTCTGTGCTATTGCTCCTTAATTTGTGATTTAATGTCAGTTTTAGTTTTGAAATATAAATGGAACTGCTTTGTAGAACTCCTCAAAATCTAAGACTGGTATATTTATGTGGGATAAAACAACGTTCAACAGAAAAAAAAAATAGCTTGAGAGTCACATTCTTCCAAATTTAAGGCTTTGGGATTGGACATGGAGCCACAGGGCTACTCAAGCATGTGAGGGGGGAGGCAGTAACAAAGGAGGGATTTTTTTTTAACCCATAGACTAGAGTGGAATTATAGCTTATACCCAGAGACATGGCCATTCAGATAGTGCCCTCTCAAAGTTTCCAGATATTTTAGAGTATGATATTGTGTGCTGATATTTTATAGATATCTTGCACAGTGATCTAATTTCTGACCAATTTCAAAAGAATGTGGCCAATTGCGCAACCTACAACAACTGTGACATTCATGGGATAATCTGTCTCCTGTCAACAAACAACCGCGAATCTTTAGGAGACTGGTCCCCCTCCCCTACCCAGGGGTATTAGGTCTTTATCTTAGCAGATAAGTTCTTTTTAGGTGTGTGTTTTTGGGGGGTGAGGTGCAGAGATCTCAAAAGGGAATTTTGTGTGTGTGTCTTTTGTATGGCAAGCGCTTGAAAAAAAACTAGAACCCTTCTAGTTAGGGAAGATCTTGGATTATTAAGATTTCATTCTTTTTTATTTAATTGCTACCTAGTTACTGGAAATAAACCAGTGGGTTTCCACCTATAAATCAGCAATGGGAGGAGTGAGAGAGGGGGTGAGGGCTTAGTTAAGCATTAAGGGAAATGCTTCCAAAGACTATCTATATTTGTAATCATCTCTATCAAAACCACCCAAAGGACAGGGGTTGCCTCCACAGATTCCTTCCCATTGCTACAAGGCTGCCTTTGTTTGTAAGGACTTTGCTTGGAACTAACCTTAGTTCATCCCTGAAAATGAGGTCACTGTCCCCTAACACATGTTAGGCATGGTTACCATCTTTCCACTGGGGCCTCTGCCAGCAAGGCCCCTGCTGTTGCACATTTCAGATCTGCCAGGGCTTCTGCGCACAGCGGCCCCTCTAAAACTGAAAGGCAAAACAACATTTCCATCTTTATCTTTAAGTAGAGGGAACCGGGAACCGGTTAAAAAAATAAATACAGTGCTAGAAGGGTTTGTTTTTATAAAGACAGTGTTTTTAAGGATTTACTTTGCCAGGCTGATAAAACCCACTCTCATCAAGTCTGTCTACTATGATCTGGTTTACATCAAAAGGAAGACCCAGAATCCAGGCCCCTTGCAGTGTTTCTCACCCAGAATTCAGAGACCTAAAATTCTCCTGGAGACTGATTAAAAATAAAAATAAATACAGAGAAGAAACATGTTTCCCATAGGAAAAAAAAAAAAAAAAGCACATCGGGTATTGGTGGTGGGTGGGTGTTTCTAATACTTCTCAACGTGAAGTCGATTCTGTTCAGCTGTAAAACAGGATTTATTTGAGTTTGTCTGAAATTTTCTGGGAACATAAATAAAGATTTCAAAGAGCGAGTTTCACCTACGTCTCAAGGGATGTAAGGCCATTTGTATCAGGAGAGGAGAGTTTTGTATGTCCTAATATGTGGTCAATATAGTAATCTAATGTGCTGATTTGTAGTAGCCTGGGACAGAATTTCAAACCACTTTGACCGAAAACTTTCATTTAAAACACTTTCCTTACACTATAGATGTTGCAGAGTACCTTAGTGGGCTGTGTACACAGATTATGTACCAACATTCTTGTATATAGATGCAGAATGGTATGTATGATGTCAGGAATGCACAGAATGGTTCAATTAAATGACAAGTGGGTTCCTCCTTGATACTGTACAATGTGAAAGTACTCTCACAGCGAATTAATAAGTGGTGTTTTCCCAAACGAACACAAATGGAAAAATGTTAATGAAAGCTCCATTTTAGCCAAAGTACCTAACACAAGATGTAGAAAGGGGTGTGTGGCTCCTGAGCCAAAATATGTTTGACACTTAAAGTGAAAACAACATGATCTCTTCATTTCATTCCATTCAAGGACATTTCAGTACAGGGTGAGTTTGTCCTCACTTGCAGATGAGTAAAGTTATGCAGCAGGGACACATTAACCTTAAAATTCATAAAACATTTAGCTTTTGTTATTCTGAAATATAAAGATCCAAATAAATAAATAAACCTGGAAGACAGCCAGAGATGGAGAAATCATTTCTGAAATGTATCTTTTTGGATTCATTAGCAGGCTTATTTGATATCTCTGCTGTGTTTGGACATATTTCTGGTTATCTCTTGGGATGAAGAAGCACAAGAGAAATGGTAATACGTTGCTTTAGAAAAATAAAAAAAACAAGTCTATCAACAGCTCTCTCAGTGCTCAACAATTCAGAACATATAACAGCCCTGGAGAATTTCCTTTTTTTCCCCCCACCTTAATCCACAAAGATGGAATATTAACATGAGGAAGGTTTAGCTCCTTTGGAAATTGTAATCATTTTTATTTCAGAGAATTATTTTCCCCAATGAGTTAAAACAAGAATCTAATTGAAGGTTGCATAAAGTAGTTAGCAGTTAATGTTGGTTTGTAACGTGTAAATTTGGTGGATGCCAGGCTCTCCAAAACATATGACTGAAAGCCTTTTCCATTCATTAGGCAAAAGGTAAATGCTGACAAAAAAATATAGAGCCATTGGGGTCTTAAACTTTCTCATTATCAGTCATCCCTTCTCTTCTCTTGCTATGCTTCATCTAGTTCATCTGTCTCAATTATTTCCCACATGAACATGTCTTTTGAGAAATTCTCTTTTACTCTCCCATGAGCAAGGCTGCCTATAAAATACTTGAGGCATAATTCGTACTCCATTGTTCACTGGAGGAAGTGGCTGTCTTAAGCGATCAGGCTCTCCCACCCCTGGAAAGATCAGTTGACATGTAGCCCCATCATGTTTTTTGTTTTTTGTTTTATAATTGGTAGAGCAGGAGAGTAATTTATGGAAGTGCCCTTGATTCACCTCAACAATATGTACTAAATAATCTGAAGGGACATAGCCCTGAACTAGTAAACTGGAAAGTAAAGATTCAGTATAGTAATGATTAAATCTTGGTTTAATATAGAGCTTTGCTTTGTATTACAAAAAAATGTACATTTCTTTTTTTAAAAACACATTTTGGTTTTTGAGGTAGATTACTGCATCATCTCTACTGTACAAATAGGAAACTGAAGCAAAGAGAAGTATGATTTGTTTAACTAGTTATGAAATTGCTGAAAGTAGAAATCAGGATTCCTGGATTTTATGTTCTCCCTACCTCATGGTACAAGAGCAAGAAGGAAGCGGTCGATGATTTTATGGTTTGAACTAGTATAAGTTCTTGGCTGAAGATTTTCCTGCCACACTTCAATAAAGAGTAGGATCTCCAATGTCTACTTGTTCCCCCTTCCTTTCCCCAAACTACCATTCATCTTGTAACTCCCTACATACACAGTTATCTCATGCAGCCTGTGCAGCATGGTGATGCATCTAAACATTGTGACCCATGCTGCATGACAAGGGCTAGAAACAGACAGCTTTGTCTCTTTAGAGATCAAATGAAGTTGTTCTGAGCCCCAGTCGGGTAGTATTATGCAGCTAAAATCTGGGGGTCTGTGTGTACCTTTTTTTTTTTTTTATAAAACATGCAGTAAGGGGTGCCTGGGTAGCTCAGGCAGTTAAGTGTCCAACTATGGATTTCGACTCAGGTTTGTGAGTTTGAACCCCTCATCAGGTTCAGCACTGACAGTGCAGACCCTGCTTGGGATTCTCTCCTTCTCTCTCTGCCTCTCTGCCACGTTCTCTCTCTTTCTCTCTCAATAAACAAGCAAACAAATAAATAAACTTAAAAAAATTAAAACAAGCAGCAAGTTGTTGCACAACTTGGCTAAACCACAAAGAACTGCAGAGTCCCTTAGAAATGCATCTTGTAATATGAAGGTATTGCTACTTACCACTTAGGAAATACATAGCAGTTACTTCTGGCATTACACATGGTAGATTATATAAGACACATCAACTGTTTGGGATTTTTCCATTTATTTGGTATGTTATGAATCAGAACAGGGCTTCATGCCTAAGGATCCTTATTATGTAGGAGGTATTGGCATGAGTCCTAAAATATTTAATCCAGCGAACTATTCACATCTTAAATATAGCAACCGAAAACAGTGATAAGCTAAAATTGGTCTAGGTATCAGGAGAAAAAAGAAAGTGTTTACTTGAATAGATGAACATTTTCCCAACAGTTTTTTTTTCTTCTTCTTTCTGAGGTTAGAAAATAAATATCTTGGTGTTTAGTGTGGATAGACTTAATATTGTGAATATACATAGTTTCTTCCACTGCATAAATATACCTTGTATGGTGGGGATCAGCCAGGAAATCACAATACACTGGACTTAGCTTCCTGGTCAGATAATTAGAGGTCTGGGGATAAAAGCCCAGAGGAATTGAAGGGTGAGGTCCATGGCACCAGAGGGAGAAGAGGCATTAGCTAGTGAGATGAAGGGTTCTTGAATTTACCATCCTAAAATGTTGTGTGCCAGATGGTGCAGCTGGAATGAAACTATTTGCTTTTGGGGGGGGGGATTGTGGGGAACACAGTTTCATACTGACTCAATAACACCAATATACCAAAATGCTATTGCTTTTTCCATTTTAATTTTTCATTGTTGCTCGACCCTATCATCAACAAAGGGATTTTAGAACCCCTCAGTGAAAATATAGCTAAATAAGTTCTTTGAATGAATAAAAAAAAAAAAACAAACCCATATTTTAAAATAAGCTTAGGTCACTAGTGAAGTCAGAAATAGATGGGTAGGTCTACAGATAGAATGATTTGGGAATATTAAATAATATCCAGGTGTCATTTACATTTTCCTGAACAAGATGTGTAATTAGAAGATGCAACGTATTTACATTGAATGCAATAAAATGGAAGAGAGAGAGAAAGAGCAAGTAATGCCCAGATGTGCAAGAGGTCTTTTAAAAAATACTATGAAGGGCACTTGGGTGGCTCAATGGGTTAAGTGTCCAACTCTTGATTTCAGTTCAGGTCATAATCTCATGGTTTCAAGCCCTGCCTGGGGGCTCTGTGCGAACAGCCTGCTTAGGATTCTCTCCCTCCTCTCTCTCTGCCCCTCCCCTGCTCACGTGCACAATGCACTCTCTCTCAAAATAAAGAAATTTTTAAAACTTCAAAAAATACAATGAAAACACATGGTAAATGTAAAGAAGGATGTTATCTTTTATTACTTAAAGTTCAACATATAAGAGTAGACTTTATCCCAAAGTTAAGGTAACCATTAGAATGTGCAGTAGTTACAACATGGTGGGTGACTTTGAAATGTTCAGCTATATTATAATCAAACAGCTAAGACATACTGCAAGGATCATGGGAATAAACACTCATATCTAAGAAGCTGTCTTTCATGTATGAAGATGAAGGTGCTGACTTAGGGGTAGAATGCTGTATGTATTTTTTAAGTTTTTGGAGCTAGATCTAATCTAACACTTTCTATGAGCAAATCAATATACTTTGATGATTTCCGAGTTCAGACTCTGGAGCCAAAATGTCTGCATTCGAAACATGTCTCCAGAATTTGCAAACTATGTGTTCTTGGACAAGAGGCTTAAATACACTGTAGCTTGGTTTACTCATCTGTAAAATGAGAATAGTAGTAAAATTTAACATGTACAGCCTTTGATAAGACTAAGGGAAATAATATATGCAAAGCAGTTAGAAATGGCCTGGTGCACAGTTGGTCTTTAATTAATACTATTTGTTATTATCACCTGAAAACGTCTTAATTTTTTTTAGCTTCCTTGCCTATCATGATTACCATGAGAGTCAAGTGCACATAACTGATCACACAGGGACTGAATATATGAATTTGACCTTATTTGACCAGTGCTTTCAGCAACTAAGCTAAGGATACAATCCAGGGCAAAGAAGGTTCACACTGCATTCTGTCTAGAGTAGTGGTTCACAAACTTGTTTGTCTCAGGGTCCCTTTACACTCTTATATATTATTGAGGATCCCCAAAGACCTTTTGAATTGCTATTTATCATATTAGAACATAAAACTGATAATTAAATATATAATTTATTTTAAAATAATAACACACAGTACATAACATAAAATATTTATCTTATGGAAAATAATGTTTTCCAAAACAAACCAAAAATGTGAGAAGGATGGTGTTGTTTTAGTTTTGCAAATCTCTTTAATGCCTGACAACAGAAGATATTTAGATTCTCATATCTACTGCGGCATTCAGTCTTTGGCCATGTGTTGTTTTGGTTCAAGTACGTGAAAGGAATCCAGCCTCAGATAGATAATGTAGTTAGAAAAGGAAGGACCTCATAGGTTCTGGAAGGGTCTCAGGAATACCCAGGGGTTCCTGGACCACACTTTGAGAGTGGCTGGTCTACAGCAAAGCTGTCAATTGAAGCCTACTACTAGCTCCTAACAGAATAATTGGCCAACAGGCTTGAGCAGGAAGACAGAGTGTGAATAAGTGCAGTGCTGCTATTTTTGCAAAGTATGGACCAGGATTACTCTAATTGTACCTCTTCACTGATTTTATTGCCAATAAAATTATGGATTCTCCCATCTGTCAAATACGTACTTATTTCCTATTCACTACCTTACTTCGGCCCTCTTCATATGTAGGCTCTTTCCAAGTGCCCATATACTTTCCAAGTGCCCATATACCTCTTCATATGTAGGCTCTTTCCAAGTGCCCAAGTACTCCAAATACTCTGACGCTATTACACTTCTCCAGAGGATAACCGTCCCCAGAACATCAACTTAATGTCCTTGGAAAGGACACATGAAAAATTAAGAACCTATTTCACTGCAAGTGGTGCCACCATCTCAAAAAGATAACATGAAAATTCTTTTTTTTTTTTATTTTTTTTTAACGTTTATTTATTTTTGAGACAGAGAGAGATAGAGCATGAACAGGGGAGGGTCAGAGAGAGAGGGAGACACAGAATCTGAAACAGACTCCAGGCTCTGAGCTGTCAGCACAGAGCCTGACGCGGGGCTCGAACTCACGGACCGCGAGATCACGGCCTGAGCTGAAGTTGGCCGCTTAACCGACTGAGCCACCCAGGCGCCCCAACATGAAAATTCTTTATAGATAATCTGTCATTAGTGTGTAAACACAATTATAGATATGAATCCTGTATTCTGGGAAAATTCTAGACTGGAAATAATAGTCTAATTTTGGTCACTAAAATGCAAAGTTAGCTAGTAAATTTTCCTGTTTCAAATAATTTAAACATTTAGAAATAGTGTGTCTTATAAGACCAATGGTGACTAGAAGGCCAAACATTATTTTAAATCTAGTTTACTAAACAGTTTTGGCTTCTTTCCAGCTATATAATATCTGTTTATTTTCAATTTCATTCAAATACTCTGTTGATGAGATGCTTAAAATACTCTTGAGCAATTACTTTTGATGAGCAGGTACACTCTTCGGAGATAAGGATTTGTTTAAAAATATTTAACAGATATTTATTGAGTGCCCAATATGTGCCCAATTCTGAGGATCAAAAGATGAGTAAGACACAGTCTGTGTTTGAAAAGCTACAGGACTCAAAGTATAGAATTTACCTTATTGATACAAGTGTTTTCAAAATACAGCAGAATAGTCATTGAATTATGGAAATATATAAGTCAATAACATATCAGAATGATGCTGAATTGGAACATAATATAATCAAGAATTCAAGACTAAAAGCTGACGCGTACCCAGATTTTACAAAGCAATTTTTAATGTTATCAACTTCTACTTTTTAAATTAATTGCATAGCTTCCTTGTCACTTGACCAAAGAAAAATGCACTCACTTTCCAACATTATTATCTGGAAGAGTATCTATCTGAAATGTCTGTTTAGATCTGTATTTCATGTGGGAGTAAAAAAGGTCTCCTAAAATAAAAGAATTAAAGTCTTTATTGATTTATATGCTTAATAAATGATTAATTAGTAACTGTAGGTATTTGCCTGACATGCTCTGAAATTCATGTTGTGTAGTCTAATAATATATTTATCAGTAGTCCAATTAGAAGACATGATTTCATTCTTAATACTAGCGTTTGCCATATATTTGTAGGATTGTAGTAAAACACATCAATATTTGCATTAAAATAAAGAATTGGCAAATATATTTTTACTTTGTGACTAAAAATGCCTTAGTGTTATAAAGAAGAGTGACTGTTAAAAAGACAGGACACTTAGATTTTAAATTCTCTTCTGTCTTATAAACGTTGCTTAGGATTGATCATCACCTATATTTATAACTGAGAAGAGGTAGTATCTTCACATTGTCACATAAAAAAAGCACATGTAGTTGGTAAGTAAATACCATAGTTACTATATAAATGAAAGTTTCCATTTTAAAACAAGAAACTGTACAGATAGTGTCAGCAGCAAAAAGGTATTATGACTCCTTTCTTGAGTTTGACTAGATGAATTTTCCCACTTGCCCTATGCTTCCTAAAGTGAAAATCATCAACAATAAAATTATGGATTCAATACGTATTTATTAACACATTCTTAAAAAATCAGACATACAAAATAGAACCCATCTGAGTTGAAGATAGAAAATGAAGTGATACCAATAACTTCTATTTGGTATGACAGAGCAACTTTAAAGGATTTAAAAATAATTCACAGCTATTGAAAGATCTTATTAGCTGCCTCTGAAATGCACATTAAAATTGTATTAAATTTGGGCTTTGCTCAAAGTCTAGCTTTTTGGGGGGCTTGATTATTATTTAAGAGTTAATTTTTTAATCAATCATTTATGGCAAAACTAGTTATTTCATAAAGACTTGATTAACAACCCTTGAGAATTTCTAAAATTGACAGAGGTACACACACTCTACCTTTCTAGAAGGTTTGTGCTGCAAATGTTTCCCAATTACAAGTTGTAAAATCACAGAAAGTTTCTCCCAAAACACAGACTAAGCAATCCTGTAGAAAATCTCTAAACAATATTACAGAAACCACAAGCCAAATAGAAGTAGCAGGAGGTATTAATGATCATTTGTGAAAATGTAATTATCTACTATACCCTCTCTGCAAGGATTTTGTCCATAGTTCAGCTCATGCAGACAAACTGTTCAGTCTTCCATTCAAGTCAGAGGCGAAACCAGGAGATGAATAATTCTTATTCATAGTCCAACTAAACCCAGGACAGCAATAGTATATGCTACTCTCTATTGTGTCGGGACTTCTGTGTGATCTGTGTCGGGTCAGTACCCTTCCAGAGTCACTGCTTAGGGCAGGATAATTTCAAATTCAGTCTGTCATTTTATTACACATTTTTTAAACAGCATGCCCACCAAAACAGAAAATGCTGCACATATGGGCCGAGATCAAATGCTCTCACCATTTAGTTGATATATTCTGACACGAGGCAGAAACAAGATGGTCTGCTTTTATCTGAGCTTTCCTTTTGGATCTCAGATCTTTTTCTTTTTTAATAACTCATCAATTCTTAGAGGCCAAAACTTCTCAAGTACATGCTTTAAGATTTGTTATATTTGCACTTAGCTTGAAACTTCTTAGCAATTAGTATTTTGCAAAGCCAAGTCTCACTAGGTCATCAGCAAATGTCATTCTGATTTTATGCAAAGTTTTCAGTTCCATAATTAATAGAACAGAATTCACATTTGAAATTCAACCTTCAATATAGCTCAAAATTTTTGATGAATGAATTGATTATTTTTAGAGTGACATAATATGATTTTTAGGACTCATCTGTCAGTATGCTTATATTACTAGTAAATCACCACTAATGTCTGGAATTCACAACAATGTTTATCTTTATAATAAATCTCAAGTTTAATTTGAAAAAGCCTTTCTCTGAGGCACACAAAATGTTTGCAAGTCTCACAGAGATTAAAATTTCATACATGTCTACTGCAGAATACAGCAATATTCAGTAAAGTGCATAAAAAGAATATTCTTCGCTAAGAGCTGAACCTATTTCTAAGAATACAAAGATTAAAACTGAATCCATTTAAAATAAAGTTCAAAATTGTGAGAGTTATCTGAATTGCTTTCTGTAACACTATGAAATGACAGTTCTTTTCTCAAAACCATTAGCATGTCTGCCTGCCTGATGTGAGAACTAGCACCAACGTCCTCATTTTTATGATGTCTTCTTCTGGGCATTCTAAGTATTGCATACAAAATGTTCATCTGGTGCTCAGGATTTAATATGTTGTATTAATAGCAAAGTACATATACGAGCATATGTGTGTTCTCATAAGTAGATAAATTGGTGCTAAATGAAAAGACACGGGTAGAGAGGTTACATGAAACCTTAAACTGTGCCATAATCAAAATCGTATTTTATGAATCCCTCAGAATCAAACATTCAAAATTTTACACACATCAAGCAAATACCCATCCAGTATCCCTTAAGGGGACAATGGCTTACTATGCTAATTCTTTAACATTATTAAATGAGATGATATACTTATATTATGTGCAATTCTAGTGAAACAAAAACAAAATTACATTTTCCAACTTCCAAATACATCCCATCCCCCATCTGCCACTTATATGAGTTCTAAAAACAAACTTTAACTCTACAATGTTTTCCTTCCCAACAATAAGATTCCATACTTCCCCTTGTAAATTAATAAACCAGACAAAGCTGAGTTTTAAAGCTCTCACATTTCTCTTGAGAAAAGTGCGAACATTTAAACCTTACATTCTTGGGTCCACTATGCCCTTCCAGGACCCCAAACTCCTCAAATTCTTTTTGCATTTCATTAAGCATCTTCTTCAGACATGCCTGAGCCCAGCACACTCCAAATTACATCAGAGACAAAACGTACCTAGAGTCCGGATCCGAGCAAAACAGAAAGAAAGGACAGCCCATTGTCCTACACATACTGAACTCAGGCGATCCATGATGCACATAGGCTAGCCTCCTTCCTATCTGGCAACGCACATTTTGTAAAAGACACAACTATTCAGGCCCAAGCAGCATTTCTATAAGGAAAACACATTTCATTCGGAAACTGTAAAGGCTTACTTGTTCTGGGAAGCTCTCTCCCTCCTCCACTGCCATTCTCTGTGGCCAAGTATGAAACTTGATAACTCAATTAGTTAACACTTTGGACTGAGCATTGAGTCTAAAAATATCTGCCTTGGGAAATGTAAAGGTTTTCCCTATCTCCTGGTAAAAAGGTAGGAGCTGCTCAAAATTTTCTTAGCTAGTGAACTAGGGAGTGGGCAGGGCAGACAAGAGCATGGAAGGTGCCTTGGCCCTTACAAACGATAGAGTAGCTCCCAGAATTACCCACTGACTTACCATATTTGTGGCCTCCAGACAAGCTTTGTGTATTTAGTCATGATATGTGGAATACCGAAAATAGCAAGGCAATCAGCTGGGAGTGTACCCTAGCTGCTGGGAATCACTCATGAAACTGGCTTTTGTCATTCTGCTTATCAGCACTTTCCTCTGTATGCGGGCTACTCTGACATTCCTCCTAAAGACAATACCGCCATTTTCCCCTGTCTCTGGAATCCAGTCAAGACTGCCTTTTACGATTTTAACTCCTTTTGCTGCAATAGTTTTACTACTGAATATATGTATGCATGCGCGCGCGCGCACACACACACACACACACACACACACACACACACACACACACAGTGAAAGCATACTGTACTGCCAAGGAGAGTTATCTTGAGATAACTGAATTTCCTTTTATCCAAGGGCAAATGCATTCCATCTTTTTAAAAATGTGGCATCATATAAAATGCTCATGTATTTGACCAGAAAAACAAATCAGAACAAAACCTCATTGAAGGCTTCTGGTCATTTTTTTTTCCAATTTAGGTATTTTTAATTTTACTAATTGAATTCAGTTTTTCAGATTTGGGGTCAGCAATACTTACACAACTTTTCACTAGTCTTACATTATACTTGAGCTCGAGTCAAAGGCCCCAAAAACTCTTCACCATAAGATGATCATCATCATTTATGTTTTATTTGAACAGTTCTAATCAATAGTTTCCTCAAACCTGTAAGGGCTGAGGAAAGTGTCTGTAGGAGACTAAACTCAACTTTGGGAAGGCCAGTGTACAAGCCTACTCATTCAACACATATTTGCAGAGAGCCTACTACATAATTCTCGGTACTGGGCTGAGGTGGGTAGAAAGACAATGAATAAATTACAGGAAATCTCTGCCTTAAGTGAAGCTTATATACCAGCAGAGGTGGGGTAGACTATACAGGTCATAAATATAATAAATGAGTTATTGGGTATGATAAACAGGATAGGTGCTGTGGAGAAGAGTGTAGGAGAGGGGGGATCATAAGTATGTGTTTAGGGAGTAAGTAGGTAAACTTAATAATGATGGCAAAATAATAAAAATGTATATGGGGTAGGATTTTATATTAGTATTATGTTGAACCACATGAAATTGCCATCTTTATAGGTCAAATCCATATGTATTCCAGGACTTTCATATGGTTCAATCTAATAATATAATCGTAGCCATTATTATTATTATTATTATTATTATTATTTAATAATTATTAAATACTCTGCATGCAAGGTACTACGTTAATTTCTTACATATGTTCTTTTAGTCCTCAGAGCTAGGCTATGAAGAAATCTTTCTACATTCGTGAGAGAGAAACTAGAGTTCAGAAATGTTAAATAACTTGCCAAGGTCAACAGCAACTAAATAGTCAAGCTGTGAATCTAATTCTACATTATTCTAAAGGAAAGGTCACACTGGTGGTAGATAACAAACACACGTTTTCTTGGCCCTCACTGTGTTTTTAAAAATATTTTTAGTTGCCAACATTTAAAGATTGAGTAATTTCATATCAAAATCTAGAGTTCTTGTTTTAAAAAAAAAAAATCAAGGATCTGGCAACTCTGGGACTGCTTCCCTTAGGCCAGTTTCTTGGTGTTGACTGACGGCTATCCACCTCAGCCCTGAGTATTCCCAACTGTCTTACTTTGCTTGGTCTGCTTCACTCCTTGGGTGCTGAGCTACCCAGAGGCATTTGAATTTGGGCCTCTGCCCTAGAGCCTGCTCTGCTGACCACAGTGCTAGTGATTCCCAAGAGAGTGTGACACCCAAGGGGGGGGGCACATGGCACCCAAGAGAGGAGTAACAGTCGGGGAAGGACCAGGCATGGCTCTGAAATGCCCAGAAGAGTTTCTTCACTACTGACTGTACATCTCTTTATTCCCTCTCTCCTGCATTCATTCATTTGTTCAGTCACCACATATAGGCTGGGCACCTAACATGTGGGAGAAAGGTCCTATCTGCTGATGCTGTGGAGATGGTGAGGCTGGCATAAGAAATCTTCACCATCCCCAGGCCAGGCATTGCCCAGGTGGGGCAAAGTCCATCAAACCCAAGCCCAGCTCTTTCCTCTCGAGCTGCAGACATCTTTCTGATAACATTTATTGTGTTTCTTGTCCTGTTCCAGGCTATTATGTCTGTGTTAACCCTACCCTATCTATCAGAATGGTGGGGGCCTAGGAGTCCAGACCTGTGAATCTGTCCCCTGGATCCTACAGGCTGTTCCAGGTGTCTGCAATGTAAATCAGAGAGCGAGGTGTCTGGGTCCAGGCAGGGCATCTAAGCCCCCAGTCTACCCAGATCTGTCCAGAAGGAACTCACATTGGTGTTTAATCATGCTTAGTGGCAAGGCACTATTCCTCACATCTCATTTAGACCTCTCTCACCGGTTTCTTCATCTTCTGTCTTCAGTGAGAAGACAGAACAGTTGGCTATTGCCTTCCAAACATTCCAGACTGTTACTGAGTTATCCCTTCCCCTCTGCTCTTCTCTTCTCTAGGATAAATAACCCCAACGGATTCAACCTCTCTGTGGAACTCTTCAGAGAAAAATGCTCTATAATTATACTAAGTAAGAAGAGTAATAATTCCCATAATTGTGTCTTGCAACCCACCCCTGGCCAGTACATTTTGTTTCCCAAACTAACGCCGCTCATCTCACAGATACTGCAGCTGTGAAAGGAGAAGCACGGATAGAAGCTAACATCCCGAAATGGTGCATGCAGGCTGACGTGGGAGGCTGGTATAGCCTGAACTGGTGGTCTGGAGGGTCTGCTGAAAATAGTAAATGTTTCATAATGGGGTATGTTATGTTACCATCTTTTACCACATCTTATGAGAACAACTGTGCCCTACCTCAAGGAAATCCAATATTTAAAAATATATTTTGACATAAAAGGTAAACAGTAGAATAAGTTGCATAATCTCAGAGATCATTTAATCAAACCCCATCATTTCAAATATGAAGAAATGGAAACCCAAGAGTAGTTCTGTGATGGTACACTGTGAAAGATACTGCTGTGCCTAGAATTCATGATGGGATTCCTATAAGAAGCTTAAAGATTTAAGGTATTTACACAGGGATTTAATTTTCAAAATGAGATTTAACTTGTGATTTTCATGGTGCACGAATACTGCTCTACAAAGGCAATGCTCATGAAGAATGATGGCATGAGCATTGCTTCTGGTATTCAGCATTTGGGGGCTCAGACAAAGGGACAGAAACTTGCACCAGGCTGTAGAAAGAACAGTTGCCAGCTCAAAGCAGAGTCTGGTAATACTTTTCTGGATGGATCTTTAAAATACAGAATAGTCTAGAAGTTATGGTCTTTCCCACCAACCCAAGTTCCTGACTAGGAACCAACGGTTCAGTGTCAACCCACCCTGAATCATGAGTCATCCAGCTGGAACTGGTTCTCAAAATTCTTTGAGCAGAGGATGAAGTCTGGGTGGGCAGTGTGGATGGCTACACATCCCTTCCAACAGGCCGCTCACCTGGGTGAGATTCTCCACTCAGCTCTCCAACTCTTCCGCAGGCTATGAACACTCATGTGTTGCTTGCCTCTTTGTGTCCCCCAACCTCTCCCCAAGGGCTCCAAACAGAATGTGCCCAACAGATATTTTAGGAAGGTGGGAAGAGGCAGAGAGGAACCACGGAGAGGTTGGTAGCATCTGCATATTCAATGGAATTCAGAGATAGTCTCCAGTGTCAGGACCGTTTCAAGCAAGGGGAAGAATTTTTTGTGGCTCTGCTGGAGGTTCCTGAAACCCTGGGTGCTTCACAGATCCTTTCAAGATTCAGCAAATGTCTGCAGAGTTGCCTTCTCCCACGACTCCATCCTGAAAGTGGGCCGCCACATACCGACTTCATTGTGAAGATTGGTTTGTCTTGAGATGTCACTAACATCCCAGGATAGATAAGAAAAGGGTTCTTCAAACTACATCATGAACACCCAGACTGACCTGCTACCTGTTTTTGTATGGCTACTGAGCTCACACTGGGTTTTACGTTTCAGGTGAAATAAATTAAAAGAATAATAATATTCCATGACACGTGGAGGTAACCTGCAGTTCCAACATCAGTGTTCACAAACAAAGTTTTATTGGAATATGTGGGAGACTGTATGGGCAACAAAACCGAAAATGCTATCTGCCCATTTTGAGAAAGAAAACTTGCTAGCCCCTAATCTAGAGCCAGGGGTTTGGAGGTTATAGCCCTCTGATGCATTTTTGAAAGTATCGTGGATACCCAGCATGCTGTCTGATCTTTGAGACTGGAAAATAGCAGAAACTCCCTGCCATCCAGCAGAATGCATTCACCCATTAGCTTTGTGTGACAGAAAACAGCAGTATCTTTTTGAACAATAATTTAAAATATTAACACTATTCTCTATCCTATGAATCACACACAAAACATTGAGCATTACAACCTATTTTCTGCAAAATTTTCTCTCTTCAATATTGAACAAAAACATAAAATGTTTTCAAAAAGGAAAAAAAGATGATAACAGCATTTACATCATTGATATGACTCCTGAAAACTTGTAGTAACAAAGTGTGCTCTCTCTTTTCCTTGTTTGCCCCTTCTTTCAAGCTGAGACCATGACATAGGCATTGTTCACAGGAACACATGGAAAAAGCAGCTCATTGAGCCTGTAAGAGGGCAAATGATCTAATCTACAAGGGAGCTTTTAAACAGTAAAGTAATCTGGATTGGCTGTATTCAACATTTCCATATCTTCATCAGGGCACATTCTACCCTCCTTCATGAGCAGAGAAACAGACAAGATAGAGGATAAAAGAAAAGTTGAGAGACCAGATAAGACAGAAGACCCTTGACTTTGGAGGGAGCCTGGTTTTGGATGGCTCCTATGGGACCAGGGGGTCAGGAACTCAATGTGGTAGGGTAGAGAGATGCCAAGTGATCCCATTTCTCTCCATTCCCAGAGCTTCAGGCCTTTACCATCCAATATCCAGTAATACCCAATCTAGACAAGGACACACAAGAGCTACCTTGGTGGTTACTTTTATAAAACAGGGTAGTCTATGGTGAGAATGACCAATTCATCAAACTCTCAGGGGGCTTGCTTTATCCCCAACAGAAAGGATACAAATTCTTCTCTAACTGGATGTCTGGCAGACTTTTGCCTCCCATTGAGTTCACAGTTTCCTGCCTTCATCTATACAAGCCTTGCCGCTCAACCCTGCTCCTGCACTTCCTCAAAGCCTCATGTTCCATGAGAAATGACATCGATGGACTCAACATACCCTCCCTCCTTCCTTTCTTTTGCAAATGGCTTTATGTGCAAATGAGGCAGGTAGAATAAAAATGGGGTCCCCTCAGCAAAGATACAAGAGAACAAATGATGTGTGGTAACATATTGCCATCAGCCCTTCATATATACGCATTCCCAATGCTTGCATACTTCATAGCTAACGGATTATAAAAGATGCTGTTCATTAACAACAAAGACACCCTGGTTTTATGAGCCTGAGTTGCATTAGGAAAGCCAGATTATTTCTGGACTTCCAAGGCTGTGTTCAGTGTAGCCTGAAGAAACAGAACAGCAAGATATTTCTGCATTGTGTCATATGCTGTTTAATACATAAACATGAAGCATGCAAAATTCAAAACTGATTATGAAATGATGATCACTTTTTCCCTCCCTTCTCTGAAGGGCTCCATTGAGTGTAAACATTCTTAGCTAGATGAAATTGACTATGTTCTGCTGTTGTGCATAATCAAGTCTTGTGATTTGGAAAACATAATGAACTCTGGGGACTTTGAATAGCCTAAGAACAAAATCTTTAAAGATGGTGAGCTTACAATTGTGCTTCCTTGACATCAACACATCACTCCAGATGGGTGTCCACAAATTATGACATCCATACACACTCCTAGAAATGATTTAGAAGGCTGGAATAACTTCTACAGGTAGTTTCCTCTGCCTTTTGAACACTAACCTGTTTAACGCTTGCAAGTAAAGGGAAAACACTAACAAATATGCCAACTCTTTAAAATATTCTCTAAACTATCAGAATAGTAAATAAGAGAAATAGGAGTTGGGTCTGCTGCACATCCAGCATTTAGCAGTTTTCGAAATTGTGTTTTATTAGGCAGAAATCAATGTGTCCAATTTATTTAAAAATCTTATAGTATAGGGGTGCCTGGGTGGCTCAATCAGTTAAGCAGCTGACTTCGACTCACATCATGATCTTGCTGTTTGTGAGTTTGAGCTCTGCATCAGGCTCTGTCAGTGCTGAACCCACTTCAGATCCTCTGTCTCCCTCTCTCTCAAAGAGAAATAAACATTAAAAAGAAAACGAGGAAAACCCTTACATAGAGAGTTAATATGCATGTGTGCACACATACACATGCACACAATGATCTAGGTTTCTAGGAATCTTCCAACGGTTATTCAACTCTAATTGTAAAGCTCTAATTCTGGGTCTGACGTATGAGTGGAAGACTAACCTTCACAAGTGAAAGGAAGAAGCTAAAATGCTTTTTCTAGGCCCGGCTTTTGTAATCAACATGCACCCATGCATGTGCACACACACACACAAACATACATATGCTTCTATATTATATGAGCCATGTTAAATGTGGATAATTTAAAGAAAAGTGGTTCTCTTTTATGAACGGGGAAACACTGGCTGTATTCCAGAAAATTATTCTTTGGAAGAAACTATGCATGATTTGGATATATTAAAGAGAAGAGTAAATGATAGTTTAATATGAGGAACTAAAAATGCATTCATCAACAAAAGTGCATGAGACAGAACAATTTGATAAATCAATGTGACAAGTTATTAAGAAGCAACTCTAGACTCCGGGACCACGATGCCTACCCCAGATGGATGGGCAGTCTGATCATGTTGCGTCCCAGATCCTAACATAAGTAATGCCCAATACCTAAAACGTGTAGAAATGAAATTATTGAAGCTAGCTCCTTTCTGCTGAACGTATTCTTCCCCTAGAAATTCAAAAAGAAGGTAGAACTAAATATCTGCACACATTGTTCTATCTGCAATATCCTTTTCCTCAACTCTGGAACTCAAAGGATCAAGTGGCGCAGTCACATGATGGTCTGCTGCTCTGCAGAGGACTGGAGTATGTCATGTGCTTTCTTTGAAGGGGTGAGAACACTGAACTACTCCAGCCTGCATTCCAACCATCTTTAATCTCTCAGGCAGCAGAAGACGAAGGGGGCTGGGAAGAAGCAGTTATCAGAGATGGGAATAGGCACGCCTTCTCTCATCAAAGTGCCAGACTTGGTGGAGAAAGGCCATCTTGTGGTGGTGGTGGTTTAATTACAAAGACTTGTGGAAACATCCCTTCTTCTTTATCTCCTAAACCAGATGGAGGTCTGTTGGCTTCTGGCTCAGAAGCGACACGCAGTCAAAACAGCACATGGATGAGCTGGGAAAAAAGGGAAGATCATGTGTCCTCACACGTGCACTGCTCAAATAGCAGCTGGACAAGAACACACCCCTGCAAACCTCCTAGGCTATTAGACACACCCATTCTGAATATTCCTAAATCAAACCACAATGAAATGTTAACTCTACTTTGCCATATCAGTTAACTAAATATCAACTAAACAGAAGACAAAAAAGAGATTGGTCCAATTCTCTTAAAGAAATTATACTCTAATTGGGTGAAAAGAAAACTTGCATGCATAAAATAATTTTTAAAAGTCTATACTGATATCACCTATTACCTCTTCCCTCCAATGTATGCTCCAGCCACACAAGCTTCTTTAATATTCCTCCAAATGCTAATTTAATTCCTGCCCCAGGGTCTTTCCAGTTGCTGTTTCCTCTGCCTGGAATGCTCCCTTCTGCCACGTCTTCCAAGGCTAGTTCCTTCTTATCAGTGAGGTCAAAGAATAAATAGCATCCTCTCACATGGGCCCTTTCTGGCCACTCAATCTAACATAGGCCTGAAATAACCCTCATGTCACCATTACTTTCTATGTCTCACTATTTGATAAATTTCGGATTTGCTAGTTCCTAGTTTGTTTCTTCCTTCCCTCCCAACTCCCACAGAATTTCACTTGGTACAAGCACAGCTGTGTCTGTGGGTAGAACAAGACCAGGAATATAGTAGATGCTCAATAAATATTTGTTAAGTGAAGAAGGAGGACCAGAGTTCAGAGTCTATAGGCAGAAATGAAAGAGGGCAGGCTTGAGCTGCCTTCTGAGGGTACTTAAAATTTCTAAACAGGAGTGTATCCTAGGCTGAGGGAAAAAGTCAAGCAAATAGAGTTCTATGGGGACAGCCTCAGGGAAGGTGGAAAAGAAAGCTAACAATTATTGAGCTGTAATTCTGAGCCCAGTACTGGGCTAAGAGCCCTGCATTTCAGAGTTGGAAAGAATAAATCTCTTTATCCATATAAAGAAGCCGAATATTGGGTCCTGGCACGGGGCTTGGCACAGAGCAAGCCCTCAGTAAATGTCTGTTGGATGTTGAAAGTGTCTGCTCCCTACTGGTATATTTGCTAATGGTCCAGAAAGGCAAGAGTGCTCCATGCTCTGGTTCTGCACTAAAGGGACCTACATGAGTAAGGTGGGCACAGTCCCATAACCTACTGACCTTGTCATATCAGCAATTCAGCTGTGGTCTCCAAGTGACAAACATGGAATCTTGGGATTGGAAGGTGTCTCACAGACCATGGGACTCAATTTTTCCGAGATAACAAATCCATACAGGAAAAAATGACTTGTTCAAAGTCACAATGCTCATTAATGGATTCTATGTCTTCCTTCATTAAAACATTCATTCAGGTTTAAAAACAATTTGTTAAAAATTCTTACTGCTAATGTTCACAAATAAAGAGATTTTGCATAAAAAGTCATATTTCTGTTTCTTCTTTAAAAAGTCAGATGCTTGGTGGCTCAGTCAGTTGAGCTTCTGACTCTCAATTTTGGCTCAGGTCATGATCTCACGGTCGTGGGACTGAACCCCACATTGGGCTCTGTGCTGAGAGTGGAGCCTGCTTAAGATTCTCTCTCTCCCCTTTTCTTTCCCTCTGCCCCTCTCCCCTGCTCACATGCTCTCTTTAAAATAAAAATGAAATGAAATAAATCAGATGCATTGGCAAAACTACCCCCTCATTTCTGCGTGCTAACAATTGGCTGTAGCTGAGCCAGAGGTGTGAACTTTAATGGGACCCTTCCTTTGCAGTTTGCCCCAGGTCCCAATCCCAAGCCTGGCCACACTAGACAGTAAGCTTTGCAGCTCCATCATTGAGTGCCATCAACAAGGCCCCACTGAAAACGCCTGGGTCCTCCCCACAACAGACATGGTGGGGCTCTTGCAGGGAAGATCAGTCTTGTTGTAGTTCATCCCCAAGGACAGGTAGCCTATTCCCCTCTGCTCCTCCTTCACTTAGCACATTTGCTGAACTGACCAGAACAGAACTGAGTAAAGCCAGTTCGGAAATGGCACCTATTCCCGGGGCTGTAGGGATGATGTGGGCTGTGGCTTTGTGGGGCTAACACAACTGTTCAAGAAATATCCTCAAGAGACTCTGCAGTCTCAAAGTTAACAGGAAACGAATGACTTTTGAGTAACATGTGAGTCATAGGAAATGAAATAAGTATATTTTGGGGTAACAACCACATGAATATAGTAATACCCTAAAAGAGAGTCAGTATTGAAAAAAGATGAGCCTCCCTTGACTCAGGGGGTTAACATTTTATGCACAGTTGGAAAAAGTGCTGACTTCTCTTTGTCCCCACAGAAAAGGGTAAACTGGGGTATTTGGGTTTTCTCAGGCTGTCCAATGATTATCTCTTTGCCTGCCCTCTGGGGTCATTCATTTCCTCCAGAAGTTCTTTAACCACCAATCAGCCCATTTTCTTGAATCTTCAGTTGGTCTTTCTTTGACCTTGGCTCTTCCCTGCAACTCAGCACCACCACAAAACATTTCCTCCTCTACTTTCAAGCTATGTTCATTAAATTCTGCTATCATGACATGTCCCATGTTTACAAAAAATGCTTCTGCAAAAAGGAAGTCTCAAATAAACATGAGAATAAATATATTTTAAACATTTTAGCTAAAATAGCACCTCCAGCCAACCCCATCCCTTATTCTAGCCCTGACTCTGTTCTACTTTTTTTTTTTTTAAAGTATTCTCTACACCCAATGTGGGGATCAAACTCATGACCCTGAGATCAAGAGTCGCACACTCTACTGACTGAACCAGTCAGGCACCCCTTTGTACTTTTCTTACTGGCTTTTATCTCTATGTGAATTAATACGTAGCTCTATCAGTTTACTGTCTATCTCCCAGCTAAAGTGTAAAAACCTCCAGGACAAGAGGTTGCCTGTTGGTTAATACAGCTCCCCTCATAGCTAGAACATTCCCTAATAGTCAGTAAATAATTTTTGATTGGTTGAATAAATAGCAATTACTTTTGTGGAGCTTCTGATAGGGGGATACTTTGAGAAAACCAAGTTAAGAAACCAAAATTATCAAAATTTCAAATTACATGATTTTCATCAGATTTCATCCAGTTCATGTGTTCAATATAGGCAGACACATTTAATGCCAGTGATATTATTACTCATGATATATTCCAGACACTGCACTAAACATGGTGCATTCATTTTCCCAATTTTCATAACATCATAGGAAGTCACTATTGGTGTGCAAGTGAATGGTGCAAGGTGTCTTTATTATTGTGTTATTCTGACAAGAGAAGACTCTGCAGAGCAGTAAATCCAATAGGAGCTAACCAAATTAACCCTTAAAAATAGCAATTTTTCAATTGTGTTATGTAAACAGAGCCAGGTCTGAACGAGACAAGTCTTGGAAATATGTGTCATATGAGTAATATGTGACTCACCAGAAAAGGAATAAGCACATTCCTGTGAAACAGTCACACGAATATAAAACCGTAAAAGCATAATCAGGACTGAAAACAGGAGCCTCACTTTCCCTGGGTGAATAACATTTTCTGCAGGAAGCGTAGGACCAGCTGACTGAAGGTACATACAGACGGCATCTGAATGGGGCAGGGTCCACCCAGCTCAAGCTCATGATAGGTGGCTCGTCTAGACCATCAGGGAGCCATGCTAGAAGTGGGTTTTCTAATATTTCAAGAAAGGATGTGAATCTGTTTTTGAGTGAACTCTCCCTTCTTTTTATGTTGACGACTAACTTAAAAATTGGAAATACATGAAGGGCTGATCTGAAAGGAAAACACTTGCATGCCAGACCTGAGGGCCATGTAAAAAAGCTACATGGTTTTAACTTTAACAGTAAAGTTCTTCTGCTCGCTTTGACTTCTGATCCCACACTTATGGAAACATAGAGGACATAATGATATGATTCACTTATTAATGGCAACTTTAATTAGTGCAGAATTTTTCAATTTATAAAGCCCATTATCCATCCTATTCTTGTTTTCTTGCATGGCCTAGCAATTTAAGTTAGTAGAGGTTGGGAGTGGGTGCAGAAGAATTTCAAACAGTCACAACCACTGAGGCCAGAGGAAGAGGGGAGACAAGACATTGGGGCAAGAAAACTTTAAGTAATATCCATGAGATCTTCGTCTGATAAACAGAATGGACTATTCAGCATTGTTTTCATTAATATTTCCTAGGATATTACCTTGTTTTTATTTAAATCTGTCATGAAAGCATTTGTATATTGTGGTGTTTTAAAATCTATTAAGTTTCACTAGGGTGTGCAAATAACATATACAAACAGATTGCTTATTTAGTCCAATAAATCTGAGGACCTTCTAAGAACCCAAAAATTCTGACACTGAACCCAGGTTGGAGTCCACTGAGATTGCCATAATTCTAATATATATTGATGAAAATGTAAAAACAGTTTCCAGAATCCCTGTGATTTTTGCCAAAATCACTGTTAGAAATGAGTCATTTGTAAAAACACTAGTAATGAAAATGGACATGAAGGAAGTTGTCTAATCTCTCCACCTGTCACTGTGCAAAGCATGTTTCGCACAATTTAATTTGGAGATTTAGTTTTACTGGTTTAAACTTGTTCTATGGAATTTGGGAAAGTTCTAAAATAAAAATAATATACTGTTGCCTCCCCCTAGCTTCCTTTCTAAGCTGAGCAATCCACAGCGTTTTTACTGAGCTAGGTGTGAGCTGGCCCCATTTACCAAACATTCTCTCTCTAACTAGCATGGCAAGGATTTATTTTAGGTTTTCTAGCAAAATTCCACCAATGGATATATGAACAAGAAGGTGATAATTCAGAACATTCCAATGGTTATATGTTAGGAGTGTTGGAAACCTCCCCAGCTTTCAATCTACATGCTAAGGGAGGCTAGTTATGATAGAAATGTGAAGAAAAGCTTTTGATTTTCTAATTTGTTCAATTCGGCACAATAGACAGGATTTCCAGAGACTGAGGGCTCCTCAGCATCAGAAGCCTGCTAAAATGAAGGTCCCCAGCCACAGCCCTTGTGGAGCTCCAGGAAAACTCAAGAATTCTTCTAACTAGGTGAGCTGTGAGGACACATTATGAATAATTGCATTTTTCTAAGTTGCTATTAAGGCAGCTTCTGGGCAGCCTGGTACTTTATCCAGTGAAAACTGTTAAGTATGAGGAAGGAGAAACAGAACAAGCAAAGTTATGTAAATTTATGATTCCTTAACAAAATAGATGTCTTCATAAAAAAGTAGTGGCCCTGAGTGTCATGGTTCAGTGAGCCGACTACCTGGGTTTAAAATGTGCTCTGTTCCTTCCTACTTCTTAACTGTGAGCAAGTTACTCAGACTTAAGTACTTGCACACTTGCTCATCCATACAGAAGAGCATTGAGCTGCTGTTCTTAATACAACTCCTTCAAAATATTACCAGATTGTATAGTAAATTCCTGTTTTCGAAAAAATAAAAGCACTATATGAAGGCTGTTATAATAGTTACACATTTGCAAAGGGGTGTTCATAGTTCCCAAGGCTTTGTGAACTAGTCACCAGTGCCTGAGATAGGAGGTTCTCTGGGCGGTGCTACAATCCTTCTTTAATAAACAAGGAAACCAATCCTTAGAGAAATTAACAACCTTTCCCCAAATTGGGTGGCTGGACTGGATCTGAGTGGACCAGACTAGGTCTTTTCATTTCTACTATCTGCATATTAACATAGTTTCCCATTATCACAATGGAAACAAAACAATGCCACAAGTGCCAGGTTAGGGAAAAATAATTGGATGGAGATGTAGAATTTATTATAATGAAACATGTCTTCCATTCTATTCCCATTATTTAGTATATTATTATATATTTTGCTTAAGCCTCCAGCTCGCTCTAACATGCATTCCTTTATTGATTCGACAAACATATAACAATCACTTACTAAGTGTCAGGCATTGTGCTCAGTGCTGGGATATACAGTGGATGGAGCCTTGCTTCCAAGGAGCTTACATTCTTGGGGGATATTCCACTTATGGTCAAGTGGCAAAGTCTTTGGAGACAGCTATGCTGTGAAGAAATCTTTCTCTACTGGACCACAAAAACTATGAACTTCATATTTAATAGGTATATAGTATATTGGGCAGCCCAAGAGTTCTACCTCTCATCTATAAATCATGCCTATGCATTACTGATGATGATTAATCATAACCTACATACTCTTCTATATTCTCTTCCACGTCATTTCAACTCCCTTTACCAGTCCAGACCTGTGTTTCTCAAACTGGTGCAGTAGAGGAATTTCTAGAGAAAAACCAGCTTCATTTTCCTTCACCCTTTGATGCTTCCTGTGCATATTGATTATGCCTACCTCCTCAAGGTTCTCCTTCCTTAATTCCTTAAAGTGAGTTTCTCCCCAGTTTGGCCACTTTCTTTCCTGGGATAGCAAAGAGCCAGGCTCTGTGCCTATGTTGGTGGCAATGACTCTATTATCGTTTACAATGTCCCTCTGGAGAGGCCTGGAACCATTCATGTGACTTGTTCTCAACTCTGCCCCTCATTTCACCCACTTTGGATATCTTGAGGCAGAGAAAGACAAGGCTGGATAAACAACAGAAGCCAGCACTGCAGCCCTCTGTGGGCTTGTATTCAAAGCATCAACTTGTCTGAAGTTGGCTGTGGGCACAGCACTGGTGAGCCTCAGTGATTACAACGATCTGAAAGGAACAAATAGGATGTGGCAAAACCTAGAGAGATGACATTCCCATCTGTTCTGGGGAGGGCAGTGTGAGTTGAGAGAAAATGTTTATTTGTTGCACACACTGTGTGAAATACCACTGAACAGGGTGTACTCAATCTGTGGGACACAATCCCTCCCCATCCCATTTGTAAGAGTGGTTTCGTGTGACAGTCATTCAGAATCTCTAGTGGGCAAATGTAGAGTGACAAAAATCCTCCCAGCATGTTCCTCTGCAATGTCCCCAGGCTTATTATAATAAGCTATTATAGAAAAACTTTCTATGCTTCCTTACTAAAGTCGATAATATACACCCTTCCGATTATAGGGGTATTATTTTGAACATTAAATGTAGAAAACATTTAAAAAATAGAGAAAGCATTATACAAACATAACAATGCTGTGCAAAAGCACAGCTTATGTCTTGGGAGCTACGGTATGGTCTGGGACATATGAAAGTTAATCATATAAACCCAACCAGAGAAGGCGATTTCACACTTACTCAGGACTTACTCTGTCTCAGCCACTCTGCTCCATGTTCTGCATGTATTAGCCCACTTAATCCTCACAATGATCTCATTAGATCAGCACCACTATTTTGCAAGTGCAGAAGCTGACATTACAGAGGTCACGTAGAGTTGCCCACGGCTGTGCCCCTGGTGAGCTACGGAGCTGGGACTGAAATGAGCAGGCTGACTTCTGAGCCCAGGACCCTAACCTCTATGACACCATGCCTCTTTGATTGCCCCTTGCTAATCATCAGGCTCAAGATACCAGCTCATTTTCTGACCCCAAGAGTAATTTTACTTCTTCTAAGTGGTCCTAGCAATTGCAGATGTACTCTCAAAATACCTACGAGAACAGGTGTGTAGAGCTGAACACATACAACTGTTGGGGTGGTAGAGGTAGGAAGAGGGAGACTTCCTTATTAAAAATGATTCATTAGAATTTTTCTCCACTTTTGTAACATAGCACCCTACTGTGGTAAGCTCTTATAGCATAAACCATGGGTATCTAAAGTCCCCAGAGGGCTTTTTTCTAATTGTAGAAATATTTAAATAACAAAAAAAGTTTGGTTTGAGAAACAGCTACATTCATAATCTTGAAGCAATCTAGGTTAGTGACCTTTTACACTTTCACCCCCAAAGCCTTTTCTCGTTAACCATTTGTTTCCATCTATGCAACCATTAAGCAAAAATTTTTCAAAGGTTGACTATGTTTCCAGACTCTCTTCTAGGCACTGAAAGCACAACAGCAAATGAAACAAATGGACATTTCTTTCCTTGTGGAAGTACATTTAATGTCTGGAGACAAACAATTTTAAAATGTTGACTATTATACTATTCCAGAGAGTAAAATCCTGTCGACAAAAAACAAGGGTTGAATTCTGAAGGCAGATCTGCTGTCTAGTTGGGTATAAGGTGTGAGAGAAAGACATGTGTCAAGGTGTTTGACCAGCAACCGGCAGAAATCATTCATTTACTGAGGAAGGCAAGACCATGAGAAGAGAGGGTAAAGGCCTTGTATAAAGATCTTGGATGTGGTTTGGGACATGTTGGAGGTGAGATACCTATTTGGCATCTGCCTTAGCTTGGGTTTCCCCACAAGCAGAACCTGAGACAAGTATTTTGATGCAAGTAATTTATTTGGGAGATAATCCCAGGAAACACTGTAGGGAATTGGAGAAATGTGACAAGTGTAGGAAAGGGCGCATGTAGATTGTACTACCAAGCTAGTTGATGCCACAGGTAAATGGAGCTGACTCTCTGGGGAGCCCTGGGAAGCACAACATACCTCTATGTAGAGGCACAGAGGTCCCTAAGGTGAGGGAGCTGGAACATTTATCTATCAACCTCCATTAGTCACTGGTTGAAGGGCACTCCAAGAGAGGGTTAACTCAGCTGCATACAAGGGTCAACTAGGCCATGTAGACTCTTGCAGATGAGAAAGTCTTCCGGCAAAATCACAGATGTTTGCAATTAGAAGTCTGGCCAAGATGCACAGTTCTGAGAAAATATGGAGGGGGCAACAACCTGCAAATGGAGATTTTGAGTAGGCTATTGGATATATATATGCCTGGATTTTCGAGGAGATGTCCCAATGGGAATACAAATTTGGGAGTTATCAACATATTGACAGGTTTTTTAAGCCATGAGATTTGATGGGATGACCAGTGAAGAAAGGTAAATGGAAAAGGGCTGGCACCCAAGGACTGAGCTCTGAGGTTTGCCAACACTTTGAAGTTGGAGACAGGAGGATCAGCCAAGAGAATGAGAAAAGGTAGCTAACAAAGTAGGACGCAAATCAGCAGAGAGATGTCCTAGAAGTGAAGAGAGTGTCTCAAAGGCAGCGCTGCTCGAGTGGTGAAGAAGATGCCTGCCTGGAGAGGGTTCATGAGGGAGGGAAGAGGAGGCTTGGGGAACAGCTCTTTAGGAGAGCTTAGTGGTGAGGGAGGACAGAGAAATGAAGTAGAAGCTGGAGGAAGACAGGGGACAAAGAGGGCTTATGAAAGGAGAAATTAACCATGGGAATACTAACTGGAAGTACTCACAAAGGAGAGGAAAACTAATAGAAGGAGAAGGGAGAAATGCTGGATTGAGGACCTAGAGTTGGCAAGAAAAGGATCTAGCGCACATGTCATGAGTATGGCCTTCGATAGGAGTATGGACACTTAGGGCCAGGACAGAAGACAAAGTAGAAGCAGTAGATGAGTAGATGTGATGGTAGGGACTCCTGAGTATGGTCATAAACCGACAGTGTTCATCTGGTTCTCCAGCTTAGAATCCTACTCCAGGTAAACTCTGGAGTCCTCGGTCTCCAGGAGGAAATGTCTCCTTCCTGATAATGTTGCCTGATTCCCTCATTCCATGTCCCTGTCTCCCAGTGGCAACTCTGCCTTATGCAGCTGTCATTGAGTCACTGAACTTTTGAGCTGGAAGGGACCTAAGCAGCAAAGGGTGTCTTGTGTCTCCCTCTCTCATGCAGTCTATGTAATCACTCTATAGCATTGGTAGTAAGTGGCCAGTCAGCTTTATTTTGAATTCTTCTGGAGTGAGGAACACAAAGGCCCTTAAGTCTTATAAAAACTTTTTCTTTTTTTTTGACCCCAGAGGTCTCACGTTGGCTTCCTACCCATATAATCTTTTCCTATTCCCACAATTTCAGAATATTTTCCACACCACCAAACAATCCATCAACCGTGGTTATTTGACCATCAAAAGTGTACGCTCAGTGAGAAGGAAGACTGTCCGTTGTGTCACTGCTGGGTCCACAGTTCTTATAAGAGCACATAGGAGGTGCTCCATAAATATTTGGTGAATACCAAAACGAGAGGCTTCCTGGTAACCTCTCAACCGAGGTAGGTATTTCTGTTATTCAGTAAACAGCTTATATTCGTATCCTATGCTGCTTCCTAGCATCTTGATTCCCTCTTGGTTTAGCTTTCACCCACTGTAACTGCCCACAGTGTGCCCTGCTTACCAAAGTAAAATAGTAAGCACTTGAACCAAGCTAGACCAATCAGACATTTTCTCTTTGACATATGTATCTTAAAAGACAGTGACAAAGAGTCTTAAGTATTGTTCAGCTTTATTCATTCCACATTTATTCATTCCTCTCTGGGAAGTGCCCAGAGAGACCATCTAAGACAAAGGTTTCTATAGGTCCTATTTCCTGGGCCCTGCTTCCTGTCTACCACATAGGCATGGAATATATGCCTATATCTGGCTTTCCCCTCTGTGCTTGTAAGAGGATATTATATCCAAGGATTGTGGGTGGACATTATACATAATTTTCTGGCTGGAACACTTCATCACCAGTATTAGGCCCTCCAGGGCTTTCTTTCCCTGCTGTAGTGAACCATAAGTGTTGGTAAGATGGTTTGAAGTTACTCTGAGGTATGGCTTTTCATTCCCCCCATCCCTGATATGTAGCATGGACAATAGACCTTGGATTCTCTGGGGTTTTCCAAGGCTGGTTTTCCAGTCTTCTCCTAGAAGAGGGCTCAGATATCTTCTAGTAAGTTACCAATTGCTTAAGAAAGCCAAAGCTGGTGCTAGTTTTTGCACTGTGAAAGTTTCCATGTATCATTTCAGTCAAGATCAAGGGTAAAGTTCTGATTATTGCCTTGAAGAGTTTCTACCAGGACCCTGTACTTTACTCACCTACTTTTGTTTCCAGATCCTTCTCTATCCTGATGTGCGAATCTATTCTTGCTTTCCACCCCCCCCCCAACCATGTCTAAATATTTGGACTTGAGAAAGCATTTTTTTCCATCTGGTTTCTAATATCACACCCCTTTCTCTGTTCAGTCACAGACAGGGCTCCTCAGAAGCTGTCCTACCATCACCACCTGTTTCTTATGTTAGAATCAGCCAAATCACAGAACCACCTCCCTCTCCCTGACCCTCCTGCTGACACTGTTCAAGAGTTTATATGCACAGGTAGAGGCAGATGGTTTCACTGCCTTCACTCTCATGTTAAAAAGTAAGTTTCATCAGGGCAGAGACCGAATGTATTTATTGTTATCCAAGCATAACAGTTTTCATACAAATATTCATGGAACGGGAGGGGGAAAGGGAGTAGCCACTTCAAGTGATTTCGCTATGGGATTAAAGGAATGTGAGATGTCAGATCAGGCCATCTCTCACTTCTATGCCTATCTTTTAATAGGTACTCGTGGGTTCTCATATTCAGTGCATGCAATGGGTTTAATAAATAAATATTTAGGGGCGACTGTCCTCTCTTTTTTAGGAGCTCTAGGGAGGGGGCAAATAATTTTCTCTTAGGTAGGATAGCAAGCACCATTTTTTTGTTTATTTTTCTAAGTGGTAGCTACAATACATATTAGTATGTAAATTTAGAACAGTGGGAAGGTTGGTAAATGCTGCCTTATACAAAACCTTTTTTGTTTGTTTGTTTTGGTACTGACTCCCACATTCTACTAATCTTTATTTTCTCCATATAGTGAAGCAAAACAGTCCATAAGGACTATACAATCTTCTAGATCCAGAGTCCCTCATGGTCCCCTTTAAAGGTCCAGAAAAGAATGGGGGTAAGGACACAGGGAGAGCCTTGGGATTTCTTGGAAGTAAAAGACAAGCCTAAAGGCGGTGCTGCCTTAATTCAGAGAGTCTCCTGGCTCTTCCATGCCTCCTTTCTTTTGTTTGACGTCTTTTTAAATCTGAAGAGCATCATAGGATAAAGGTGCCCTTGGCCCTACAGCTCTCTAACCCGACTTATCGTCAAAATCACCTGGTCAAATTTTAAAAGTATCAATTCTCCAGGACCACCTCGTGGGCATTCTGCTCTAGTGGGCCTAGTAAATGGTATTGTTAAGGCATCTCCCAGGTAACCTGGATCTTCAGGCAGGTTTGCAAAGAGCTACTTTAGAGTCCAATGATTTATTTTCAGAAAGGTGTGTGTACACCAAAGTGCAATGAATTTGGTTATATTTTAAACACATTTAAACACAATTAAATGAACTGTTTGGTGAACCCTCTTTTTAAAAAATAATTCTTTCTAACAGGTGTGCAATGAAGGGAAGTGAGAGGTATAGGCTTCCAATTATGGAATGAGTAAGTCAGAGGGATAAAAGGTACAGTATAGGGAATAGAGCCGATGATAGTGTATCAAAATTGTACAGTGGTAGATGGTAGCTACATGTGCTCATGGTGAGCACAGCGTAACATAAAGAGTTGTCATATCACTATGTTGTACACCTAAAATTAATGTAATGTGTGCCAACTATACCTTAATTAAAAATAAACAGAAAGGTGTGTAATCTTCTTTAAATCTGTTTTATCTATTCAAATTTCGGCTTAAATTGTTTAAAGTAGATATTGCCAAGATAAGAAACTCAAGTCTATTCAGCTGTGATACTTCCTGGAGACAACAATTGATGAAACAATGTAAAAGTCATCAATACACCAAGAAAAGTCTCCGTGACATGTTTAATCCCATAATATCTCTTCGATAATCTTATGTAGGCTTATGAAGTTAATTATAAAGCAGTATCAATTTTAGGTCGTGAGACAAAGACGGAGTTAAAAGTATTATTTCTAATGAAAGAATATTAAATGTGGGCAAAGATTTGTCAGTAATGTTCATTGCAACACTACTCACAGTAAGGAACAATTAGAAGCGATGTCTAACAATAGTGGTTAAATAAAAGAACTATATTCCTGTGATGGAATATGTCGTAGGCGTTAAATAAGTTATTTCCAAAAATGAGAATAATTACTTCCATAGGTTTTGTAAAAGTTAAAATGTCAATAGAGGAAAATCCCACTATAAAGTTAAACCAGCCTCATAAAAACAACAATAAAGCGGGGGGGGGGAGCGCGCATAAACCCTCCCCCCCAAAAAGCCCACAAAAAACAAAGTCACTGCAGCTGCCATATAGTGTCATTCATCAACCTTGCTTGTGATTCAGAATCTGTTTTCTGCTGATGTCTCTTCCATTGTGAAGCCACACATGTCATTCTTTTTGATAAATACATTAGCCTGTCTTTTCAGGAGATTTAAAAAATAAAGTTCATATTCTAAATTAAAGTATACTGTTTTATCACAACTAGTAATCAATTAAAACTCAAGAGTGACCTGATTTCATTGAGATATGAATATTAAATGCACCTTACTTCTTGCAGAGAAATCATTTTATTTTTTTATTTCTATTTTTTTAATGTGAAATTTATTGTCAAATTGGTTTCCATACAACACCCAGTGCTCATCCCAACAGGTGCCCTCCTCAATACCCATCACCCACTTTCCCCTCCCTCCCACTCCCCATCAACCCTCAGTTTATTCTCAGTTTTTAAGAGTCTCTTATGGTTTGCCTCCCTCCCTCTCTAACTTTTTTTCCCCTTCCCCTCCCCCCATGGTCTTCTGTTAAGTTTCTCAGGATCCACATAACAGTGAAGACATATGGTATCTGTCTTTCAGAGAAACCATTTTAAAGATAGTGAGTCAAAAAAAAAGGAGAAAGAAATGGGCTCATTTCCCCCTTCATTTCAGATAGGGTCACTACCTTCTTCCTTTGTACTCTATGTATTCAGCCTCTTAATAACTCATTTGAAAAATTCATAGCATCAGGAAATTTATCCATGTAGGTAACTCAATTTCTTTTCGTTGCAGCCTAAGCTCATTTTCTATCGTGCTAAGCTCAGCATAAACTGAAATCAACTAGTTTAATCATTCCTCTCATGATTAAAATAATTAAGACACTCCTCCAACTCTGCCATTATACGCACATGCAAATGGCCCTGTTTCCTTAATGTTCTGCTCCTAAATTGAAAGAAGTGTAAAGAAGCAATTCAGGGCTTTATTCAGAATGACTAGGGATTTCCTGTTGTAGACATATGCAGCTTAATTATGTGCAAAATACTTTAATACAATGTGGACAGAAAATGATACAGTGCTTTTCCTTTATAAATGTACTTTAAATACATATTCACTTAATTCAAGTATGCATCTTGTAAAGGCTGTGTCTGCAGATGTTGGCTCCACCGCTCTGATACAAGCATCTAGTGCATGTAGTACGTGTTCTCTCTTCCAACTTTTAGAATGATATTTACCAATTTTGTAGTCACCTCATAGTTGGCCCAGTGAAAGGGACACATGGAGGGGGAACAGAAGGGAAGGGCAAGGCTGCTTAAAGTGGCAACTGTCAGTATTGCCACATTTGCTTGGCAGTAGCTACCAAGAGAGGAAAAAAAAAGGAACACAGGCAGACACCCAGGAAAGACCAAATACAGACATATTAATAAAAGCATTCTTTTCTAAGTTCTAAACCATATGAAATAAAGGCATCGTTCTATTTTGATAATTGCCTTCTGTAACAACGCGTCTGAGGCTGTTGGCTGTGTGCTGCCTCTGGGGTTTCTGCAAATGCCATTTAATTTCGACCCTTCTGAGAATCAGTGCTTTAAGACAGTATCAGAGGAATCACTGAACTGTGAAAAGTGATTACAACACAAAGAGAATGGATCTGTTGGGGGGATAAAGAGAAATAAGAATAAACCATGCCATTCCAGCGTTATAATTCTGAGCAAATTTTAGGCTTATTTGGCAGGGCCTATTTTAAAAGTATTTTTTAAATTTTTTTAATGTTTATTTATTTTGAGATAGAGAGACACACAGAATGTGAGCAAGGGAGGGGCAGAGAGAGAGAGAGAGAGAGAGACAGAATCCAAAGCAGTCTCCAGGCTTTGTGCTAACAGCTCAAAACCCACAAACCATGGGGCTTGACGTGGGGTTCGACCCCACAAACTGTGAGATCATGGCCTGAGCCGAAGTCGGAAGCTTAACTGACTGAGCCACCCAAGCGCCCCATGGCAGGGCCTATTTTAAAGTATGTACATATATATATATATATATATACACACACACACACACACACACACACACACACACACACACACACACACCTTATAGGAGCTGAAGTATAAAAAATTATAACTAGAGATTTTTAAAGGCTTTTTAATCTTTTAATTCTGATAAAGAACTCTAAAATGGGCTCATGTGGATCTATATCCTTCCCCAAATCGCCATAGGGTATATAAAGTAATTTTTTTTTAATTTTCTATCAAGCAAGACACAGATGTTCTGCTCTTCTGAATCTTGGATACTATTTAATTTCTAATTATATTACTCTTTTCTTTATTTCCATCAGTTGTCCACTAATGATGTGTAATACATATTGTTTAGCTCTGTTTTCATTTCCTTAGCTCAGTGCTCACTGGAATTTTGAAAGAGAGCAGAAATTAATACTAACCTATAAAAGGTTAAAAAAGCAGATGATAGCAATTAGGTTAATTTCTATTTGTATTCATAGCTCTTACACAATGTTTCAGTCATGGGGATGTTAGATACCAATTATCCTGTAGTTTGTCACCTAATAAAGATTTTATCAACACTCAACACAATTTACATGGCTTCACATATTTAGTTTGAGCACATTAATGATTTTTATAAACTGTTTAATTTTAAAGTGTATGTTGTGGGAAAAGATTTCCCTTGATAAAAATGATCTATATAAGATAGCATCTCAAAGCCACTAGAATTCTCTGTTTCCCCTCTACTTCACAAAGTATGTACTTATGTAGTTAAAATTTTCATTCTTAGCTATCCTGTTTCCCCTGGCTTCACGCCAGCTAGAGGAGGTCAAAAGGTAAAACGAAGTGGCCAGTTCAAGCAGGTGGTGGAAATGGAAAGACTGATTCCTTTCCTTGGCAAGTTCTCTAAAGGGTCCATAAGTTGCTGGCCTCCCTGGCTCCAGGAGATGCTAAGGAAAGTAATGACCTCACAAACCTTTGCCGCAAGCTCTTAATGTCTGATAATGGATTTCAGAAGTCTGTTGTGATCCAGTAAATTTTTTCCTTGACTAACTTAACTAGGGAAAATGAGAAATGCTTTATCTTAAAAATGAAAACAGGACCAAGGTCTGTCCCCTTCGACAGATAATAATATGGACAAGTTAGCATTTTATGAGTATAGAAATAATCATCCAAACTCAAGGTTTTTTATTTATGAACTTGGACTCCATGGGCCAAAGTCAGGAGATTAATGAACCCCAAAAAGTATGTGTCTATTAGATATAGATGTCCATCTGGCAGTGGAAGGCAGATTCTATCACTTTCATCAGATTCTCAGAGATCTGAAATGGTGGCCTCATATGGCCTTAAATTCTCACTGTTAATAATGTCACTTTCAAGGAGACACTTGGATTTTTATTAAGGCTAAAGTTCTGGAGACTTCATGTCACTTTAAAGAAAGGGAGCATTCGGAAAGGGGTGTGCATATATTTGTTTGAGGGTTGTTAAGGAAAAAGAGCACATTCCAGGGCGTATTTCCCAACTCAGCAGTAGGGGTCCCTGGACACCCAGGATCAGGCACAAGGTTTTGGGTATCAGGGGAAGTAAGGGCTACAAATATGAATCTTAAAAACAACTGTGTCTAGTTTACATCCAGCCTTCAAGCAGCCCCAAAAAAGAAAACAATTGTTTTATCAAAGGAATAATGCTACTGTAGGACATGATACATAAATATACACATGAACAAACAATTTCTGTATAGAAGAGAATTTTTTTTTTTGGTAGCAGTTCAAAAAATATATTGTGATAGCAGCTCAAAAAAGGAGTTTTTGTTTTTTTTTTTTCATTATTATTATTTATTTGTTTCAAGGTTTCTTTAAAGGAGTTTTTGCTTTTTCAAAGCATAGTGCTAATGGGGGACACACCCAAATATATATATGTATACATATATACACAAATTATACAATTACATACATACACACTCTACAGAACAAATTATTTCTACATGGTTGAGGGTATATTTTTGGCAGTGCTTAACCTGAAAGTTGTTCTCCTCCAGGTTCTAGCCCCTGCCAATTACAAAAGTCAGACTTGGACCATTTCTCTTTGGCAGAGAGAATGAGGAAAGTCAGCCCATCTAAATTCCAGCCTTTACAAATAGCTATAGGATAGCAAATAAGGCAGAGTCAAAACTAAATAAATGGAGGCAATGATGAACGCTCTTCGAACTTTGACTTTTGAGCAATTGTGGATGGAGTGATCAGAATTTTAATGAACCCACCAGCCTTGATTCAGAAACTTATCAGCATGAAATAAACAGGTATAAGAAGACATCATCCATATGATCATTACAATTTATTTCTTGAGGTAGTATTCTAAGTTTTGTATAAGTTTTCATTCATTCAATCCTTATAAAAATCTTATGCAGTAGGTTCTATTATTATCTCTAATTTACAAGTGAGACAAACACAGCACAGAGAGGTTGAGACATTTGCCCCAAGTTGCACAGCTACCTCTTGGGGGCAGAGATATAATGTAAACTGAGGATATTTTAAATCCAATTTTTTTGGGGGGGGGGCAGGGCAACCTGGGGACAGAGCTATGCAAAAGTCACATGGGGCAGGTTGGGAAGTAAGGCTGTTACCAGAATGAGGTTACCAAAAAGTGAGGTTAAGAAGGGACGGAGAGGCATCGGGCAGGGGATCCTGGGGTGACCCAGGCTTAATTTAGATTGGAAGAGAACAGCATATTTGCAGGGGGATGTGAAAGAACATAGGAGGAAATTTTAAAATGTGAGCATGAGAGGGAACTCTTGAAAACCCAGGATCTCACTTTCTCATAATGTATCTCTTGATTCAATAAATTGCAGTAGCTGATAGCTCAAAATGGAGAACATGAAGTATGAGACCAATATACAGTCCCACCAATGCATTGTCCTGAAGGACTATGTTTCCTTCTGCAAGGACATAAACACACAAATACGCGCACAAAAGATAGTGCAATGTCAAGATGGTGACAGTTATTTCTGGTTTGGTGAGACTTGAAGACATTTTTATGTTCTTTTTGCTTACCTACATTTTCTAAAATTAACATCATTTTGAGGGAAAAAAGCAACATCGAATTATTAAGAAGAAATTTTAAAACTCATTTTGTTTAAGATAATGGTAAAAGCAAAGCTTGCCTATCTATTGATACCAGCTGATGCTTTTGACCCCACAGTTCAGGCCCAGCTGCAGCCCTGGGAATTGGTTGAGAGCATCTCCAAAGCGCAAACCATGTATTCAGCGAGAAAAGTACTCAATGCTGAGACAAAGAGAAGGAATCTTTCCTCGTACCGGTTTGCCACAAATCAGGTAGATGGTGACGGTTCCTGGGTGAAGCCCTGACCCTGGAGCCTGCTGGCCTTTCCCTCTCGGTTTCTAGGAACACACTTCACAAGGCTGAAGAAAGGGATTGCTGCTCAGTGGCTTGTCATCAAGAGTAAGCCTCTAAAACCAGTCGAAGAGAAACAATTTGTCTTGCCAAAGATGAAAATATCCCGTGGGGGCTCTCAGGGAAGGCGGTGGGGCAGTTGTGGGGACACTGACAGATGGCTTCATTGTGTGAGCTGGACTTTCCTTTGATGATGAAACAGCAAGACAACAATGAACTCTAAAGTCTATAAGTCTAGCTGGCCAAATAAAACATAAAATTCTCATTCCCACCCCCTGCCCTGTGCTTTCTATATTCTCTCCTACTGCTCATGGTATTTCATATCTTCTATCCAGTCTTTTCTTGGCTGCCCCCATCTTGTTCCATTCTGTCTTCTGAATGCTCTGTTCTTGTCAAACACGGCATTCTGAGTTCTCCTGTCCATACACAACACTGTCTGTTTTCCTCCAAACACCACATTTTCCCACCATTTTCCTTACTTTTTCAAATCCAGATTCATACTTCCAATCACAGCATTTTCTCTTATTGGCTCTCACTGAATATTTTTCCCATTAAGGTCCATGCTTCTCCTCTTTATCTGCTTTTCCTTCATTTGGTGATGTCATATTTGGCAAACATGAAACTTTCCCTAAACCAGAAGGATTTGCTTCAATTCAACAGATAGCTACAGAGTGTAGACATGATCTTGGAGATAAAGTAGGCTCAGTTCCAGACCACCACAATAAAGTAACTTCACAATAAAGTGTGTCAAATGAATTTTTGGTTTCCCAGCGCATGTAAAAGTTATGTTTACACTATATTGGAAAATATTGTTTTCCATTAAGTGTGCAATGACATTATATCTTAAAAAACCAATGTGTAGGGGCACCTGGGTGGCTCAATCGGTTAAGCATCTGACTTTGGCTCAGGTCATGATCTCACGGTCCATGAGTTCAAGCCCCGTGTCGGGCTCTGTGCTGACAGCTTAGAGCCTGGAGCCTCCTTCGGATTCTGTATCTCCTTCTCTCTCTGCCCCTCATGCTCTGTCTCTCTCAGTCTCTCAAAAATAAATAAACATTAAAAAATTTAAAGAAAACAAACCAATATGTATACCTTAATTTAAAAATACTTTATTGCTAAAAAAAAATTCTAACCATCATCTGAGCTTTCAGTGAGTTGTAATCCTTTTGCTGATGGAGGATCTTGCTTCAATGTTGATGGCTGCTGACCGATCAGGGTGGTGGTTTCTCAAGGCTGGGGTGGCTGTGGCAATTTCTCAAAATAGGACAACAATGATGTTTGTTGCATGAATTGACTCTTCCTTTCATCAATGATTTCTCTATAGCATGTGATGCTTTTTTGATAGCATTTTACCCACAGAAGAACTTGTTTCAAACTTAGAGTATGGGGCACCTGGGTTGCTTAGTTGGTTAAGCGTCTCACTCTTGCTTTCAGCTCAGGTCATGATCTCATGGTTTGTGAGTTTGAGCCCTGCATCAGGCTTTGCACTGAGCCTGCTTTAGATTCTCTGTCTCCCTGTCACTCTGCCTCTATTGCGCATGCATGCATTCTTTCTCCCTCAAAAATAAATAAATAAGCATTTAAAAAATGTATTAAATTGGAGAAAATCCTCTCAAACCCTGCTGCTGCTGCTTTATGAACTAAATTTACATGATATTCTAAATCCTTTATTGTCATTTCAACCATCTTCATAGCACTTTCACCAGGAGTAGATTTCATCTCAAGAAAACACTTTCTTTGTTTATTGATAAGAAGCAACTCCTCATCCATTCAAGTTTTATCATGAGATTGCAGCAATTCAGTCCCATCTTCAGGCTCCACTTATTCTGGTTCTCTTGCTGTTTCCACCACATCTGCAGTGATTTCCTCCACTGAAGTGTTGAACCTCTCAGATTCCTCCATGAGGGCTGCAATCAACTTCTTCCAAACTCCTGTTCCTTTTGATATTTTGATCTTTTCCAATGACTCAATTCTTTTTAAAAAAATATTTTAAGTAAACTCTACACCACACATGGAGCTCAAACTCACACTCCAAGATCAAGAGTTGCATGCTTTAAAAACTGAGCCAGCCAGGTACCCCTGAACCATGAATATTCTTAATGGTATCTAGAATGGTGAATCCTTCCCAGTAGGTTTTCTATTTACTTTGCCCAGATCCGTCAGGGCAATTGCTATTTATGACAGCTACACTCTTATGAAATATATTTCTTTAAATAATAAAACTTGCAAGTTTAAATGACTCTTTGCTCCAGGGCTGCAGAATGGATGTTGTGTTAGCAGGTACAAAAACATTAATTTAATACACTTCTATCAGAGCTCTTGGGTAACCGGGTGCACTGTCAATAAGTAGTAATATTTTAAAATAAATCATTTTTTGTGCAGTAAGTCTCAACAGTGGGCTTAAAATACTCACTAAACCATGCTGTAAACAGATGTGCTGTCATCCTGGCTTTGTTGTTCCATTTAGTGAGTGCAGGCATAGGAGATTTAGCATAATTCTTAAGGGCCCTAGGACTTTCGGAACAGTCAGTGGGCACTGGCTCCAGCTTCGAGTCACCATTTGTGTGAGCCCACAACAAGAGAACCAGCCTGTCCTTTGAAGTTTTAAGACCAGGCGTTGGCTTCTCCTCTCTAGCTATGAAGTCCTAGCATCTTCTGCCAACAGAAGGCTGTTTCATATACATTGAAAATCTGTTTAGTGTAGCCACATTCATTAATTATCTTAGCTAGATCTTCTAGATAGCTTGCTGCAGCTTCTACATCAGCACTTGCTACCACACCTTGTGTTTTACGATATGGACATGGCTTCTTTCCTTAAATCTCACGAATCAACCTCTGGTAGCTCCAAACTTTTCTTTTGTAGCTTCCTCACCTCTTGCAGCCTTCAGAGAACTGAAGAGAGTTAGGACCTTGCTCTGGAATAGACTTTGGCTTACGGAAATGTTGTGATTGGTTTGATTTTCTATTTTCTATCTCAAACTTTCTCCAGAGCAGCTATAAGACTGTTTTGTTTTCTTACCATCTGTAATGTTCACTCGAGTAGCACTTTTAATTTCCTTCAAGACGTTTTCCTTTGCATTTACAACTTGGCTAAATGGCATAAGAGGCCTGGCTTTTGGCCTATGCTGGCTTCCGACATGCCTTCCTCACTAAGCTCTATCATTTCGAGCTTTTGATTTTTAATGAGAGACATACCATAGAAATTTGAGATTTAGTACTTTAACCTTGATGTATCTTCATTAAAAACTTTTCATTTTAAAAATAAAGAAAATAAAATAAGAAACATACTACTCTTCCTTTCACTTCAACACTTAGAGGTCATTGTAGGGTTATTAACTGGCCTAATTTCAATATTGCTGTGTCTCAAAGAATAGGGAGACCTGGGGAGGGGGAGAGAGATGAGGGAACGGCCAATTGGTGGAATAGTCAGAACACACACAACACGTATTAAGTTTGCCATCCTAAATAGGTGCGGTCCATGGTGCCCCCGAACAATTACAATGGTAATAAAGATTTCTGATCACAGACACAGATATAATAATGAAAAAGTCTGAAAGGCTGAAAGAATAACCAAACTGTAAACAGAGACACAGGTGAACAAATGCTATTGGAGAATGGCACCAGTAGACTTGCTCGACGCAGGTTCACCACTAACCTTCAATTTGTAAAATGCAGGTTCTGTGAAGTGCAATAAAACAGAGCACAGGAAAACAGGGTATGCCCATACCTCGTATATATTAGGCATATACTAAGGGATACCAAAAATGAATAAAGCATGGTATTCTCTGTTTTCACAGAATCATGGACATAGGTTAACAAGTAATTCTCATGCATCTGGTAAGAGCTGTGACAGAAACACATATTCCTGAGGTGGTATCACAGCTAAAAGCAGATTGCACCTAACTGTCAATAAAGTAGCACGGAATTTAGCCCCTTACCTGCTTTTATATTTAACTTTCTGTACAATATTTTGTCTAGCCCCATTTGTCAACCTCAGTCCCGTAGTTGCCATGAGTTGTTGCTGTGAACTGGTAGGAGAAAGGCTGACCCCTGACCTCTTTTACCTGCGTACTGAGGTCTGTGCACCTGTTCTCTTGTTTTTCCTCTCATCTCTGATTCTTTCCTGAATCTTGGGTCCTACTTCTCTGCACACTGAAGTTCAGTGAAGCATGAAACAGAGCACTGGCTGACAAAGTACGATCACATATAGCTGACTAGTATGATGAATGGGCAGCTGGCTATAATAAACCTTCACCCACCCAGGAGGCACACAAACAGTACTCAGATTAACTCAGTACTTTACCCAATTTGTGGCCAATGCTTCTCAAATGTTTGTCTGCATCAGTATCACCAGGAAAGCTTTGAGAAAATGGATTCCTGGGCACCTGTCTCAGGTTCTGATTCATTAAGTTTGGATTTGGGTTTAAGAATGTGCATTTCTAGGGGCACCTGGGTGGCTCAGTCAGTTAAGCATCCAACTTCAGGTCAGGCCATGATCTCACGGTTGGTGAGTTCGAGCCCCGTGTCGGACTCTGTGCTGACAGCTCAGAGCCTGGATCCTGCTTCGGATTCTGTGTCTCCCTCTCTCTCTACCCCTCCCCTACTCATGCTGTATCTCTCTCCATCTCTCAAAAATGAGTAAAGGTTAAAAAAAAAAAAGAATGTGCATTTCTAACAAGTGCCAAGATGATGCTGATGGCTGCTGATCCAGGGAGCGCACTTAGAGAATTGATATTGAAATGAAAATACATATAAACTCACTTTTATTTTTTTAAAAACATGTTAGACCTGTTTTTTTAATGTATTTATTTTTGAGAGAGAGCGAGTGGGGGAGGGGCCGAGAGAGAGGGAGACAGAGAATCCCAAGGAGGCTTTATGCTGTCAGCGCAAAGCCTGATGCATGGTTTGAACTTACGAACCATGAGATCATGACCTGAGCTGAAATCAAAAATCGGTGCTTAACCAACTGGGCCACCCAGGCACCCCAATAAACTCACTTTTCAAATTGAATAGCATATCAAATCTTTTTGTTATTGTTGTCATGTAATGTCAAAGGCACCAGGGCATATGTAAGATATGTCAACATGTCCCAAGCAATGGGAATACAATGGTATTTTCCCAGCCCTGGTGGGGTCTACTGCCATACCAAGTTTCATTTTCTACTGTAGTGAAGTTATAATATAGAGGACACTGGGCTGAAAGTTCCCTATCCTTCGGTAAAATCTTTGTTGCTTTTCTAAATAAATCCCTGATACAGGCTTACTCTCTGACTCTCCTTAGAAACATTTTCCCCATGGAAGTTTAATATTTAAAAAAAAATTTAAGCTTATTTATTCTGACATCATAGAGCCTGATGTGGGGCTTGATCTTATGAACTGTGACATCATGACCTGAGTGGAAATCAAGAATCTGACGCTTTACTGACTGAGCCACTTAGGCCACTCTCCATAGAGGTTTACAGTAGAAAAATTTGAGGGTTTTGTTTGTTTGGTGTTTGTCTCCAAATACATGGCAGTTGTATTTAAGTATGAAGCCACCAAATCTGGGAGATTTGAAGTTTCACAGATGTTTGGTGAATTTCCAAAGAGAAAATCGGTATATACTCCCAGAGCAGAGTGAAACAGAATTGTGTGTTCGTTTCTTTCCTTTGTTAGTATAAAAATAGATTTTTGTTTATTTGCTAGAAAAAAAATTCTAGCATGATTAAAAGGTTCAGACGTTAAGTGGTACATTTTGAAAATGCTGCATAGCTGTATGGCTTCCATTAACATCTGTGGGAGTTAAATCCTCCGCATTGCTATGAAAATGTAATCTACTCAGAGGCCAAGAATATTTCTAGGCTGTGGAATAAAATGAAAACGTATCAGAGGAATAAAAACCTCAGTGAGCCTTCTATGAATCCCACGACTTCTCTCTTAGGGAAGGAGAGGCCACCTTATGACCTCTGCCTGCATATGTTAATGGGAATTTCTCAACAGCCACACATAGGTTACAAATGCGTCACCACCTCACATTCACATACTTATTTGAACACAATCCTCTCACGTGGTATTTGCACAGTTCTCCCTGTCACTGAAAGCAGGCACGCGCATTTCATCTGGGCAGGCCATGTGTGTCAATGAAAAAAAAAAAAAAGTCAGGCAGACCCAGATTTACATTCCAGCTGTATCACTTAAGGGTCATGGGCTTTTCAGCAAGAAGCAGAACATTTTCTTCTACCAAATCCACAGCACAATGTTTATCCTATACAGTTTTTGAAAATACTAAATGAAGTAACAAAAAGCAGAGAAACTCTTCTGACTTGTCCAGACAACTTTCTCCTTCAGGGCACAGTGGAGGCCTTTGGGAGCAGGGAATAGGAGCAGTAAAATACTAGGAGCAGTAGCAGTAGTAGCTAAAATTTCACATGCACTCACTATTGGTCAGCTCGGTGCTGGCAAATACAATGACTGTGCAAATTGGGAGGATTTGCTCGTTGTTCAAGAAGATGTTCTACTAACTAACTATACATATCTAGGGGCGCCTCGGTGGCTCAGTTGGTTAAGTGTTCAACTATTGATTTCCACTCAGGTCGTGATCTCACAGTTCCTGAGTTTGAGCCCTACGTCAGGCTCTGCACTAACAGCGTGGAGCCTGCTTGGGATTCTCCCTCCTCTCTCTCTGCCACTCCCCTGTGCATGTGCACACGTGCATGTGCTCTCTCCCTCTCTCTCTCTAAAAAATAAATAAACATAAAACAATAATTCTACATATCTATGATGATGATGAGGGGATCTTCTGGAGACGTGCAATACATACATTGTATGACAGTAAGCTGCAGTCCCTGCTGAGCATTTTGCCTGTTTATCTCAATTAATTCTCACCAACACTTGGAGGTCCACCTGGAGGTACTGTTATTATCCTTTGTTTACAGCCCAGGGAGGAGACTGTAGAGGTAATAGTAAAAATGTTAGCAGTATTCAGCCACCAGCATTGACTAAGCATCTAGGGCAGGCAAACCCTGTGCCACACACTTCATGTGAAATATTTAATTTCATCCTCACAACCACCCAGCAGATTCTATTGTTATTCCATCTTACTGATAAGAAAGCTGAGGCTTAGGAGATTACAAAACTTACCCAAAACTTCAAAATGAGCAAACTTGTAGACCTGGGACTCAAATTCAGGATTATTTAGAACAGAAATTCTAAATCATTTTTCTATTTTATCCTGTCTGGCTCTTATCCCTTCTAGCATCTGCTCAAAATCACTCCAAACCTGACCTCTTCCTTAGTCAGGAACTCTGTTCCTGAGGATTCTACCTTTCTTTTCTCTCCAGCCTTGACATGGGCTGCTCAGCTCTACACTTTTAGTACTTTTATTATTAAGAGTCTGGGACATTCTGATTTCTTGAGAAGTATAAAAGACCAACGGAAACCCAGTAGGGAGTTTTTGAAATGCAAATCTATTCATCTGGTGATTAATCATGTTCTGCTTCATGACACTTCATATATCTTTTGGCTTACATTTGTTACTTCTTCTATTATTACCCATTTTTTTGCATTCATGGCTTGTCTCCTGATCAGTGTTTCAAGGGCACACACCAGCTTTCATGTTTCTTTATATTCCACCATCTACCAGTTAGGAAGCATCATTAATGTATCGGATAATATAAGAGGTTCCACTAAAATAACCTAAATATGATTATCATTTGTATTCAGAGAACTCTTCATCCCCAAGACTATATCCTTGGTTCTGTTACATGGCATGCCTCTGCTTTGCATTTTATGTACCTATGTGTACGTCTGATGTTCCCAACTAAAGAGTGGGCATCTTAGGGACACTTAGGGAAGTTAGGATACTTAGGGATACTTAGTATAATGCCTTATTCATCTTTGAGTTCTGTTCTTTGCTTGGCATAGTGCTTTAAACAGAGTAGGCACTGAGTGACTGGTTTTTTGAATGAATGGTTACACAAAATAATTTGGTAAAAGGAAACAGGAAGTGCTAATTTTAGGTTAAAAATATCTGGACTGGTTTTTAAGTATCTCATGACTGAGTTAATCCACTTGAGACAAAGGTTTCATTTGAGAATGTCAGGTTAGGGCAGTGTGGTCAGTTTTACAAAATCAAGTGTCTCAAAGGTGGTTCAGCTGGGACAGCTTCCAGAAAGATAAATATAAACCTACTTTCTTTTGAGTGACAAATTACACATCCATGAGAAAGGGGGAAAAAGGAATTGAACTTGTAGGAAAAGGAAGGAAGCTTTCATTTATTCAAAATTCGTAAATATTTTCATGAAACATATACTCTGTGCCACTTACTGTGCTTGCCTAGAGTCTGCGATATGACAAGGTCTTTGTCCTGAAGAATGGTATAATTTATTCTTAAAGCCTGAATCGCATTGAAATGAAATGATCTGTTACATTGCCATATTCTAAAACACTCCTTTTCAAAATAAAGGACGTTTTTATTTAAGTAGATAAGAATTCAGATATTGAAACATGAATTTGAGTGAATTTGTTTTATTGTGAGATGACTCTACTTTTGAGAAAGAAAATATCTTCTGAGTAGGTTGGTTAAATTCACCATCTCTAGGATAAGTTGGGAAAAAAATAAAAGAAACCAAGCATTTAGGAAGGATGCAAATCACTATCATAGTATCTGATAAAAGAAAATCAGTGAATGAGCACTCTGACAGACAATGGTGTGGGCAGTACCTGACTACATCCTAGATCATAGACATGTAGCTCTTAGAAGCTAGTATGGCGGCTGAGGGGAAAAGAACATTCTTGGGTCCAGAAGTCACGGCTAGGATTTCGGTGAACAATGGCTGACTAAGTCTGAGACTCAAACCAGACCAGTTAGGTAATAGGCAGGGTGCAGAATCTAGGCAGAAAGGAGGCCTTCTAGAGCAGAAGACTTGCAGATCCCATAGGGCAACACTTTCCATGGTATGTTCTACGTTACACTAATTCCTTGAGATGCCTTATAAAAAAGGGTTTCCATTTGAGAAATGCTATATACCAATCCCTCTTTCAAAGATTAATGATTTTCATTAGAACTCAAGGGCTTTGAAGAGTCTTATAGTAGTAGTGTGTTTAACTTTGAGTGTTTCCCAAACTCACTTTGCCACATTTTTGCTTAACGCCTACAGAAAACACTTTGGGAAATGTCATGAGATAATGTGACTGTGAATCAAACCTAGGTAAGCGATCAAGGACAGGACACATGCAGGTAGGCAAGGCATTAAGTCAAAGACCAATCGCACATCTTCATTGTTCAGTGAATATTGTTTTTATATAACCATCCTATTGCAAACAGTATTTCCAATATTCAAAAGCAATGTATAAACAAATTATGTAATAATATATCATAGAAAAATAGAAATGTTGACAATCTAAAATTATCTCAAAGAAGGAGGGAGAAAGGAGGAGGTGGGGAAGTGGGTGTCAATTTCTTCATTGTACTCAAAGAGTGAAAACTTAAGAATTGAAGTATGTCATTTAAAATTATGAAGGTAGAGGGGCGCTTGGGTGGCTCTCGGTCAGTTGGGTGTCCGACTTGGGCTCAGGTCATGATATCGCAGTTCATGAGTTCGAGCCCCACATTGGGCTCTGTGCTGATAGTTCAGAGCCTGGAGCCTGCTTCAGATTCTGTGTCTCCCTCTCTCCTTACCTCTCCCCCGCTCATACTCTGTCTCTCTCTGTCTCAAAAATAAATAAACATAAAAAAAAATTTTTTAAATAAAATAAAATTATGAAGGTAAAGGTGCCTGGGTGGCTCAGTAGGTTAAGCACCCTACTCTTGATTTCAGCTTGGGTCATGACCTCAGTTTGTGGGTTCAAGCTCCACATCAGGCTCTGTGCTGATAGTGTGGAGCCTGCTGGGATTCTCTCTCTTTTTCTTTCTGCCCCTCCCCCACCTGTGCACATACATGCTCTCTCAAACTAAATACACTTAAGAAAATAAAAATAAATAAAATTATGAAGGTAGTCTGGAAGAACCAAATATAAAAGAAAAGTAAGAGATAAAAATTTTGGAGGAGGTAGGGGAAAGGGAAGGGCGTATATAAACCAAATCCTCATCTCTCAAAGAGGGTAGCCATAAATACTTCTAACAGCTGATACATAAAGAAGAATGTAGTTTAGGGGCGCCTGGGTGGCGCAGTCAGTTAAGCGTCCGACTTCAGCCAGGTCACGATCTCGCGGTCCGGGAGTTCGAGCCCCGCGTCAGGCTCTGGGCTGATGGCTCAGAGCCTGGAGCCTGTTTCCGATTCTGTGTCTCCCTCTCTATCTGCCCCTCCCCCGGTTCATGCTCTGTCTCTCTCTGTCCCAAAAATAAATAAACATTGAAAAAAAAATTTAAAAAAAGAAGAATGTAGTTTAGATTATGAGAAGTCCTACTAACGTATCTAAAAAGGAAATGGTCAAAAATGGTTCCTCTGTGAAATGGAGGTAGATCTCTGGTATCTTCCTCTAAAGGGGGAAATTGGGTTTTGCATATGATGCAGTCCTAACTAAAGAAAGGAGCTGCAGGAAGAATGTGCTTGTGGGTTAAGTTTCTGTCTTGTAAGAGCCATGCTTGTTAAACTTGAGCAGGCCCCACAATCACCAGGAGAGCTTGTGCACACAGACTGCTGGGCCCACCTGGGAGTCCCTGGTTCAGTCTATCTGGTACAGGGCCTGAGAACTGGTATTTCTCCTAAGCCCCCAGGTGCTGCTGGGATGCTGGCCCGGGCACTACACTGTGAGCTAGCACAAGTGCCAGTTCTGAAACTGCACAGACCTGGACCTTGTGGAGTGCTTGCTCCAAGCTGAGCAAGCAAACGGGCTGAGGTAGAGGCAGATCCTAATAATCACTTAGTTTTAAATCAACTCCATAAAGGAGTTGCCTGCCTGCCTGCCCTTTCCTGCCACTTCCACCCAAATTACCTGCTTTCAAATCCAAAATCCAACAGGTAACTATTTGCATAGATGGAAAGAGAGCATTCAAAGCAACTGGTGAACTGACTTCAGATGTCTGATATCATGCACAGCTTTATATTCTACATGGAAGCCAAGACAAATATCATTCAGAAAAGTTTTCCTGCAAGTGTAGAAATGGAAGAATAAAACTGAAATATAGCTAATATAGTTATTAAGCTGCCTTCATTAATAAGCCGGCTAGTTTTAAAGCAGGGAATTCTAAGTAGAAAACAAAATCCAAAAGTCATAGAGAACAGAGTTTATACGTTTGTGTATATAAAAATGTAACACTTCTATACGGCACACAAAAAATGTAAGGTTATAAAAAAGGTTATAAAACAAGGAATATATGGAACTCCTACAACAAAAGGCTGTCATCCATACAGTACAAAGAATTACTATAAATAGAAAACCCTCCTCTGAAAGATAATAGGCAAAGGACATAAAGACAAAATAAACATCTAAAAAATTACTGAAACTTATAAATCTTTAAATAAATACAGACAAAAATAATAAAATATTACATTGCCTACTAAATTGGTAGAGATTAAGAATATTGATAATAAATACCTAGTGTTGGGGAAGACAAGAGAAACAGAGATCATCATATATTGTTTGAGAATATATAGTATAAATGGATACATCTAGTTAGGAGGCAATCTAGCAATTATACTTGAGATTTTACATGTATATAACTACCCACAAAATGGAAACATATATGCAAGCATAGATACATATTCTCCCTCTCTCTTATACACACACACACACACACACACACACACACACACACACACACACACTCAGATTAAGCTACATCCATACCTCTTTGCCCTGGGCCCAGAGTAACAAAGTTCAATCTGATTATACAGACTTATTCTCCTCGAAAACACTGGTGGGTTGAATTACTTAGAGAGAATGGGTGTTCTGACCCTCACTGATCTCACCCTTTACTCAACCACTATTACATCATATCACTTAGGCCCTGATATTCTTTTATTGTTTTCTAATGATTTCATACAAAGAACCTTTTAAGTGACTTGAAACCATCTATTATTTACTTTTTTTAGTTTCTGCCCAGTACCTAACGCAGTACTGTACAAACGAGATGCATGTTTACTGAATAAATTTGTATGCTCACTGGTGTTCAAAAGCCTCATGGGTTTAAAATATAACCATTTACATCGTGTTCCATGATTGTAAAATGTAAAAAAAGACTCCATGTCTAATCTCTTATCTCTTGCTGAGAAGGATTTATGTGGATATTTTTAAGAGAACAAGGGAACATTAATTTGGTTAACTCTCTGTATGTTGAAAAGGTTAATTTTACTCCTATGAATACACGTATATAGAGATAGCAGGGTTTTCTAATTTTTGCTGGGTAGCTGTCTTCCTGCTTGACCATGAGCATTTTGGGGTGGAATATCTTGTCTAATGCCCAGAGCATGTGTCCAGAAACTTGGGTTAAATACCAAGACAGGTATCTGCTATGTAATGTCAGATAAGCCACCTAACACCTCTGAAGCTCTGTTGCTTCTCTGTAAAAGAGGGATAAGAACATCTCACAGGATTAGTAGAAGGATGAAATAAAGTGACATCTGTGAAAGTGCCTGACAATAAATGGTGAATGAATAAATGGTTCAGTACCAGATAGGTGAGTTGATACCATAAATCAATTCCTTCACCAGATTGATTTGCAATGATGAAAAAAAGTACACCTTAATCCAGTGGTTGTCAGACTTTACTGTGCATCAGAACTTCCTTGTTAAGATAGACTGCTGTGACTCGCCCCTTGAACTTCTGATTTGGTGGATGTGGTATGTGGTCTGAGAATGTCTATTTTCATCATGTTCCCAGGTGATGTCGACTGTTGGCCTGTTAAAAATATGTGACTACTTTGAAACACAGCTTCTGTTTAGCAATAGTGAAAAATAGGCTCTATGGTTTCAGGTGTGACCTTGAATCTCTAAGTCTTGTTCCCTCAGCCCCTTAACCAACACCATGCTTTGCTTTGCTTGTTTCCCTTGCACTGGAAGGTGTCGGCCAAGAAATGGCTTTGTTTCACACACTGATTTAGGGTTCCACATTCTTTTCAGCATGATTAGCAACAGGACGAGCTAAATTACAAATCCTATGAAGGACAAAAGGGACTCCTCCATTTTACTTGCTGCTATTCCCCAAGCAAACTCTTGAATATTAAGTCTTTGTCACCCCAGCTAGCCCATCATGAGTTTGGGTGTTACAGAAACCTGGATCTGTCACCCACTAGACCCCAAGATCTGGCTTTTACTGCCCACCTGCTTGCACTCACTAACCTTTGTCTTACAATTTCCCCTCAAGTCTTCTTTCTGGCTTCCTCTGGACTCAGGCAGATGAAACCTGAAACTACCCCCCGGACCCCCATCCCCAGGTGACAGTGACTGCCTGAGGATAAGACCACCCAATGTCCCAGACCTTTTAAGCTAAACCTGACCTGCAACTGGGCAGATGGACCATGGAGTGACCTCTGGTATGACCTAAAATTACCTTTACCTCATTACAATACTAAATTCCCTAACCAAGGCGGAGCGTTGGCCTCATTTACATAACATACAATGTATGTGTAGGCCTATTTCCTTAAGGCGTATGTGTGACCTTGTGTCCACCTATACACAGGTGACAAGTCTTCCCTATCTAAATATTCATCCTAACCCTAAATAAAAGGAACCCGTGCACCCTCTCTCAAGGAGTCACGGCTTTGGAAACCATTCCCTGTGATCTCCTTATTTGCTGCCAATAAAAGTTTTCTTGGTGCGACAACTCAACCTGGTGCAGTTTCTGACTCACCAAGGAGTGAACTCACATTGGTTCGGTTACAGATCCTTGGGTTTTAATTACTCATGCACCTGTCTTATCTGTTGCATGAAAGAAAACCTCGCATCTGGCCAAAAATGTAACTGGCTGTTTCAGGAAGTATTGGCATTTGACAATCTCCAGAGAGAGTAGGAGGTAGTGACTAAAGACACAGACTTAGTGGTCAAATAGACTTGAGTCTGAACTTCAACTCTGAAACACATTAGCTGTGTGACCCAGGACAAGTAATTTAACCTCCATGAGCCTCAGGCTTCCAGCTGTTAAAAGAGAAGAAATACATTAGCCATTTCAGAGGACTGAAACGTTTAAATGGGATACTATACTTTAAGGGTTTATCATAGTGCCTGGGATAAAGTCCCTGTATCTGACACGTGCTATTATTATTAGTGGTAGTAGTAATAACAGTAGTATTAACACTCATGAGATAGTACATTTCTATCTTATATAAGGGTTGTCTCTAAAAGAAAATGTGATTTCATAAGCCATGCAAGAAATCGACTCACAGTTTCAATAGATTATACAGGCCCACAATGCCTGGAACAGAAAAACATGCACAAGATCAGTTGTCAGTAACTATACGGTGAGTGAAAAGGAACACAGATAAAGCTAACAGATCTACTAAAAGGTCTGAGACCCTAACTTCTAAAGACGCAAGGGATGCAGAACCAGTACACATTTCTCTCATATGTATTTATACGGCCATTTCAGTCTTCCCAGCATGAACTGGTTTCTGAAGGTCGCTTCCTCCAGGGCTAAGGAAGTGGTAACAGTACAGGCTCATGAGAGAAACACAGGAGAGGAGAAAACACCAACACAAGTTAGTTGAGCAACAGTTGCTTGAAGGAGAGAAATGCAGAACGTTTTTGGTGCAAACTGTTTGGTGTTACACTCGGCCTTTTATTTCCTACTTGAACTTCAACCCTTCATTTAACTTGTGATCTCATGAATTCAAGCAGAGAAATCAGAAAAAGATCTCTTTCTGCAAGACGTCTACTCAGTCTGAAGGCTGGATTTTATCAGCTACTGGAGAAAGACGTACAAAGACCTCATGTGTTAGAGCTTTGCCAGCCAATGCAAAACTGAAGGAACTATCTTTTAGCTCTCATAAAAATCGTAAGCAAAGATTAGTTAGGGAGAACTGTTTGATGCTGAGGAAGATAAATGCTCAACAAGCATATCCGTGAAATGTTCGGTGCATCTAAGATCCACCCCCCACTTCTTTTAACCCCAAAACTCCAAAATATGTGAAAATTCTTCTGCTTCATTTACAACCAAGGCTTCACATAAAAATGGACTCCCAATAACGCAGGTTCTTTGGATAAAATTAATTCACTTTACCTGATAAAAACCACATGAACCTTCTTTCTAAATACAAAGAAAAAGAGAGGAAAATATACAAATAATAGCAATCATTGGAATAGGAACTAGCTTGAGGGGAGAAAGAGAGATTCTCATCCTCTCTGTTCTCTCTTCTACGAGGCACAAATATTCATGGGAAAATAAGAAGCTTCCAAGTAACAGGAGCTCTGGACACATCCCATCTCCCAGGTGAAGATGTAGAGGGAGGAGGTGATAAGAATCAGAAGGAAAGGGGCACCTGGGTGGCTCAACTGGTTAAGTCTCCAACTTCAGCTCAGGCTGTGATCTCATTGTTTGTGAGCTGGAGCCCCCCGCCCCTATGGGGCTCTCTGCTGTCAGTGCAGAGCCTGCTTTGGATTCTCTGTCCTCCTCTCTCTCTCTGCCCCTACCCCAGACATGTGCACTCCCTCCCTCAAAAATAGTTAAAACAAACAAGCAATATATATATATTGCTGTGCTGCCGCACAGAACATTAATATATATATAAATATTTATATATATATATATTTATGTGTGTGTATATATATATATATATATATATATATATATATATACACATTGCAGGTGAAAAAAAGAAAAGAGCCCTATACAGTTAATAACTATTTTTCTGGAAACAAATGGAAACACAGTGGTGCTGAGACTATATGCCTAATAACTAACATATCTATCATTTACATGTTTTTTTCAAATCGATTGAAAACCATAGTGCTGGCCACATTTATTCAGCACTCACTATGGACAAGGCGCTATTCTAGGGAGACTCAAAGAAGGAAAATGCCTGGTCTTTAAGGAATTTATAGTCAAATGGAGGAGATAAGATAATGTACACAAATATCTGTAATATAATATGCATACTAGGAAACATAGTAAACATCAAGCAAATGTATGCTAATTAATTATGGAGCTTAGATGGCAGCTAAGGTTCTGGCTTTAAGAGACTGAATGGGCATGAAGGAGGGGCGGCAAAGTAGGGAGGGAGAAAGAACTCTAAGAGCTTTAAGTGAACAGGGACAAAAACTTGAGAGACTAAACTGATCTTCACTATACCATGAGCAAGCAATATGGGATCTCCTAAGTCTTCACGTGTTACAGATGGGGGTGGGGGCATGAAGATATTAAGTAATTTGTAAAAGCTATTCCACCTTTGTCTTGGAGTAGATGAAGCAGGTCCCCTAGGTTGCTCACACCAATCTGCTCAGTCCTGCTTCTCCAGGAAAGACACTTCAGAAACCTAATACCAAGAATCTCTTAAGCCCCAGCTCTAATCTCTAAAGGAAAAACAGTTGGAAAACTACAACTGTGACTGTTACCAAGATAAAAGGGAGAGAAGGTTGGAGGAACAGGAAGACGAGAAACATTACAATGTGAGCAATTTAGGTCTGCTGTGGTAGAAAAGCCCAGTTGGACCCTCAGGGTCTGAATGGTAAAGCCGGGCAGGACCCTCATGGTCCAGATGGTTACAGCAGCCCCTCACTCCCCAGCTGTGGGGGGCCGGGGGGGGGGTGCAAGATGCTGCTGTTCTACCTGTGAGTTCCTTGGGCCCTTCCTTTCTTCCCAGGCCACTGACCTGGCTGTCTTCCGGGGAGAAATAATTTAGCTCTGAATTACTTAAACTGCTTTATTGGTTTCACATAGAAAATCCCCTAAATCTACTTTCAAAAGCAGAGAATGCCAATCGGAGGGCACGAACACATTTCCTCAAATGCTTTTCTCTTAGAAACAATTAGAATTTAAACAACGAAAGAGGCCAGACTTACTTTTCTCAATTCCCGTGGAAAACCTCCAATCCAAAGGCTTCCCACAGTTAACAGCACTACAAACATTTAAATATAAAAGGTTCATTTAAGGATTCAGACTCAGAAGGTTTTTCTTTGGGGACCATCAGAAAATAAAACAATGAGGGGGAAAGTCCTGGGTATCCCATCCTTCCCCGCCCCCCATCCCCAAGCCTGTCAATAACCACTAAATAACTCCCCAGATGCATGCTAATGGCAGTCTCCCAGAATGTACATCTGCTGCGTTTATGAGACTTGCTTTGATATACAACTGCCAAATATAAAATTATTCACTTCAATGCTATCACAGACCGGTCCCATACAAAGGCAGGGGCATTTGGGAAGTTCCCTATCTGAAGAAAGGAAATAAAAGACCATTCACTTACATTTTTTAGTCCACGGTCTCTTACTAAAACACGCAATATCTACAGACCATGTAAATTTTTATTTTGAACTTTATTGCCTTGAGACTTTAGGGGAAAACTGCATGGCAGGATAAGGTAATGAGAAAGCTAGCTACAATTCAGGCTGTACAAAGATCCATGGGAGCCCCAGAGAACTCACAGGGGGGAACAGGCAGGCATAGAGCGGCAGGGGACAGCTGCTCAGGCTGGCAGAGCCACACAGAACATCTCAGCAAGCATCCAGAATGAAAAGGTACATCCCTATTACTTTAAAAATTGGTCTCTAACAAGGATTATAAAACAAAAAGCTCAGATGCCAATGCATGAAAGGCATCCAGAAAGGCATTTAAAGTTAAAATAAAATACTCTTATTTTATATTTAAAGTCTAGGTGCACAGTGGCCACTTATTTCTCTGTTTATTTGATTCAGGAATCAAAGTACACAGCAAATGGAAAAACAGAGCCTGAGTAATAAACTCTCCCACACATGATGATAAAATCCTTGCTGAGGGTTTGCCTTTGGACTTTATTCACACACCCACACAAACACAGATGCTAGTGACCTGGCAGAAGGAAGAGCCCACATTTATATAAATGCTGAGTTGAAGTTCATGGTAACCACCAGATCCAGAGTCCAGTAAATGTGGAAGAAAATCATGGACTGAGAGCACAGGTAGGAACCTTCTTCCTACCAGGTTCTTATGGAATGACCCCACCACCTCAGAATTGCTCCTCTGACTCTTCCAACATTTATTTCTCTTTCCAAAAGAAAAGAGGGTGGAGTTTTCAGCAACATTTGTTTGCCAGACATTTACTCTTTTTCATCTTCCTGTGAATTTCACACCTTCCCTTTGAAGTCCCAGACCTCTGCCCCCATTCTCTTTGGTTCAGAATGACTTATATACCTCATTTTGCATGTCTTTGCCAATTTCCATGTCCATGGATTCTGGGTAGATCCCCCTTTGTACAAAATTAAAAATTGACTTTCTCCTGTTAATCTGTCTCATGTCAGCTTGATTCTTAGTCCAGCTGGAAGAACGTTGAAGGGCAGAGGATATTCTTCCTCTCTGACACAGCTTATGAACTACTTACTTCTCCATTCAACTGAAGTTTCGAAGACTCAGGGATGGTACGTTGTTGTATGTATACATGCACAGTGCAGCTGAATTAGGCTCATAGGTAGCTTAAGTAAATCGAACAGGACTCTCTTGGTAGAAGGTGGATGGAAGAGGAAGGAAGGGATGCAGAGAGAGAGAATATGAATGAATGAGTGAAAAATAGAAACTGTTAATCTTAGATCCTTGAATTCCTTTAGTCCTTGAGTTCCCCCTATTATCATATATGCTATAATAAGCCAGGATTGGAGCATTGTCTGATTTAATATCAGATTTAATTTATTTATTTCAATATAAGCTTCTCTGTAAAGATTTCCTTGATTATCTTTGCCCAACTGTATGTCCTTGGATTCTCACACTATTTACTTTACAGTATTTTTTGCCACACAATCTGCCTTTTTATCATTAATTTTGTTGATGAGCACAAATTGAGACTACTCTTGTGTGAGGGATGAGACCTTTGGCCCATAGCCCCCTGCCAGCAACACAGGCAGAACATGACCATCCCTTGTTCTGTTCTCCACATGTGCCCCTGCTTGATCTGGGGGAGGAGGAAGGTCACAAACATTCCACAGCCACTGAAAGCACAGGGTCACAGCAGCAATTTTTAGAATGACAACCAATGCTAAAATAAACGCTGCCTCAGGAACCTGCTGAACCTTTGCACTTGTTCATTGTCTCAGGATTTTCCAGGGAGATCCCTGCCTGTTAATATTTCCCAATGGAGTTCAGCAGGCAGGGCCAGAGAGCCACATGCACTGTTGTCATCATGAGCTTGGCCTGTGACCAGGCACCAAGTGGCTGTGCTTGGCTGGGGCATCTCCATGCCCGCGTGCAGTCCATGATGTCATGGACGCTGTTGTCTCTAGCAGGGTATTGTGTCCCGTCGATCAATTCTGATAAAGAGCCCAGTTTTCCAGTTCCATCCCACCTTCTACAATCAGCTAGACTTGACCACTGAATACTGTGTGAATTGTGAATTGTTCAATGGTTGTGAAAATAAACCATTAGGATTTAAGCCTTTCTTCGCCTCCCCCAAGATGGGTGACAAATTTGTTAGAAGAGATGTGAGAAGATATGAGAAACCCCTGAGATGACAGTGCTTCAAGCCTTTTAGATAATGAAGTGGTTCTCCTGGGGTAATAGGTGACTAGAGACATAACACATCTTCGCTTGTTTGCAAAACTGTTCTCACCAGGTAACTGCTTTCATTGCTGCAAAAAAAGTCACTACCTTCAAACTCAATAGAAAGCTGAACTTGACATTGTTTGCTAAATCTTAAAAGAAAAATAACCAGAACCAACATTATTTTTTAATAATACTTTCCAAAGAAGCTGGAGTTAAGAACAGCCATCAGGAAGTTCTTTGCCACCTTTTCTCCTGGAAACCCCAGAGATAAAGAACAGAGAACACAAAAATAGCTCCTCGCCCCAGTTCTTCTGGGCTCTTGCCTGGATACTGATTAAGAGAAGGGACTGTGATGCGAGTTGGGTGTTTAATATCAATTCTTTGCCCCCTTCCATTTTAATGGAGTTCCTCCCTAAAATGTGGTTGTATAAAAAATGTAAACTTTTATTGTAATACATGTTTATCTTATGTTTATGGATTTTTAAATTAAAAAATACTTTCTTTTTTCCTCATTTTTTTCCTTCTTTCTTTTATCTATCTATCTATCTATCTATCTATCTATTTATTTATTTATTTTTTGGAGAGAGACTAAGAGTGTGAGCAGGGGAGAGGGGCAGAGGGAGAGAAAATCTTAATCTTTATTTTTGAGAGAGAGACAGCATGTGAACAGGGAGGAGCAGAAAGACTGAGGGAGACACAGAATGTGAAGCAGGCTCCAGGCTCTGAGCTGTCAGCACAGAGCCTGATGTGGGCCTCGAACTCAGGAACTGTGAGATCATGACCTGAGCTGAAGTCAGACACTCAACCAACTGAGCCACGCAGGCACCCTGAGGGAGAGAAAATCTTAACCAGGCTCCATGCTCAGTGTGGAGCCCAATGTGGGGCTCAATTCCACAGCACTGAGATCATGGCCTGAGCCAAAATCAAGAGTCAGACATCCAACCGACTGAGCCACCCAGGTGCTCCCTAAAATACCTTTCCTTTTAAATTAACTTTTAGATATTGATGGCTTTGTGTTCTCAAAAGAGAGAATTCCACATTTAATATGTCTGCTAAAGAATAGCCCTGAATCTGATCATCTTCACAATTAATTTTAGAAGTGTAAGATCTTGTATTTTGTAGCTTAATCTAAGAACAGACTTCACATTTATTTTTATCAAGACTGTTTAGAGAATATAACTTAGCTACTTGAAAAATTGGGACATAAAAAAAAGAGTAGAGGAAAATATGCTACGTTATTAATAATGGTGAATCCTGGGTATTAAGATTTTTCATGATTGCTATTTTTTCTTTTTATAATCTGTATTTTTCATAATTCCAGGAATTGTATTTTTCAAGATTTTGCAAATAAATTAAAACAATTACTCCCGTCAAAAAGTTTAACTGAAAATAAATCTTGTCAAGAAGTCAACATCTTTGCTTTCCCCTCATGACATTAAAAGGGAGGAAATTGAGGATCAAAACTGTTTTTTAATTCAAGGTTGGCTTTTGCACCACTGGCTTGAATAACGTGTTTTCTTGGGCCATTACTGGAATAATTAGTTCTTATTTGGATTATCACTGCCCATGCTCTCAGGGAACAATACTTTGTCAAATGGAGCCTACATACTGGCAAAATATTCTCCTACGACTTCATCACATTGAGTCTCTGTAAGGCATTTGAGGCCAAAGATAGTTTAGAAAATATTGCTCTAATTGAGGGAAAGGACAAAATGGCTGGACAACTCCCCAAAGGCTCATCTTCTACATTCTCACAAAAGACCAGAAAGTACTTCTTCACCTCCATAGTAATAGTACAATATTTCTTTCTTCAACAGATTACAAATTTTAAGACAGTTTCCTCCCTCTGGTGCCTTTCTTCACATGGCTAAATTTAGTCAGTATCATCTTGCCCTCTGACAACTTTAAAGTTCTGCATTTTGGACAGAAGTAGAAAAGAAGACCTGTAAGGGTCCTCTACCTTCTCTTGTTTCTCATTCCTGTCTCCTCCCAGAAAGGACAGAGGAGGAACAGAAAGGAGACATTTCAGAGTGCTTGTCAGGCAATGTAATATGGAGATCGTGCTATGATTCAGGAATAGCCCTGCCTTCAAAGATCTTATAGTCTAGTAACAGCAACCCATACAAAAAGTGTCCAGAAAAGAATGAAAAGTCATGCTGGGCTGCTTATGTGGGAGCCCAGAGAAGCAGCAGTGCGTAGAATGCACCATCCCCACAGAACTGGTCTCAAGGATGGTGAGCACTGTAGTGTCCTTAGATCCCTGGTTTATCCATCTTGGGTATGAAATGTCTTCATGGACTCCCCCGAGAATCTGATGTCCTCCATGTTACAAGTTTCATGGGAAATACATTCTAAGTTCATATATATAATTTATAATTCTCTGAAATCATGTGGGAGTTGAGTACTCATGCCTGTCAGCATATATTTACACACTGCATATAGTCAGCTACCAGGAAGATCAGATGCCTAGAGAGTTCCTCTGGCTGCATGTTCCCAGCAGGCATGGCATCTACTGGCATCTGCAGTTCCTCTCTTGGGTACTCCCAGCTCAGGAAACTAATACAGCAATTCCCTGAAGAAGTCCTTGTTCAGTCCCTATGTCCAGAGGCTGGAGGACAGAATGTGCGTGCAGTGGCTCCAGCTAAATGCTCTGTACTCCAGTGGATTAGCAACCTTTCTCTGAGAGACTTCCAGGTACGGTCCCACCCGACCTAATGTCCCCATTACCTGGGTCACTATCTGAAGTTCAAGTGTCTCAAACACTCAGTACACTTTCCGATCGCCCTATTCGTCTAACAGAGATGGGCTGTCTCCCTTAGATACTTCTGTAATCCTTTCATGTGAAGTCTGTTTTACTTCTATGCCTCATGCAATTCAGGGCCTGGCAGGTGTCCTTCTTGCTCTCTTTTGCAATTCCAAGTCATTTCTCCTCCTTCCTCTTTCACAAACCCAGATCCCCTGAAGCACCAGACTATCACTTATTAGTCTTCCTTGTTGTGTCCATCCACTGAAATCCTCATTACACCCCCTTCATCACTGATGGTGGCATCCTATAGCCCAACATCTTTTTCTCTATTACAGCTCCTGACAGATTTCTTAGCAACTTCAACATTCACGTAGCTATTTCCAAGGCTCTGGCCTTTCAAGTCCTTGGCGTCCTTCATGCTGATCCACTTCAGCCATATACGCACATGACCATGCGCTATACCTTATGGCCAACAGTAGCATCACCTCCAAAATACACAGTATAAGCCTCTCAATCATCCACTCTTTCACCACGCATTACCCCCATCTTGTCTTCAATTTCCTCCTTATTGGCTTATATGCTATCTCCAGGCATTGCAACTGCTCCCTTTATATATTACATCCTTGGCATTTCAACCATACCCTTCTGGAAAACCCCCAAACACATTTAAGCAAATTCAGTTGCACCTGGATCTGATCAGTTAAAGAATCCCAGAGAAAATCACCTGACCCTGCAGACTAGACTCACTTGAAATTTGTTGCCATAAATCTTGAATGGACACTCCATGGTGCCAGACAGTCTTATGAAACTTCCCTGGCAAATCTGCTTTCCCATCCAAACAAAACAATGGTTTCACATCCAATCCTCTCTCTTCCTTCTCCCAAACTCCTTTCCATCCTTCACTTTCAGCCGCCTCATGCTCCATGGAGAAAACAGAGGCAATGGGATGAGTACTAAGTCAGCTTCTTGCCACCGACTCCAGCAACCTTCCTGAATCTGTCGCAATGCTATGTTTCCTCTCTTTTTGCAACTGAGTGGCGTCGCTGCTTTTACGTAAAGCCAACCCTCCCATGGGGGCACTGGCTCTCTCGTGTCATCCAGATCTTGTCCTGGCTTCTTAAGAAGAACTTAGCTACTGTCATCATTCCCTGTCTTTTGCATTGTCAATTTCTTCACCTCTACAATCTTCTTCCCATCAGTGAGATGCTTTTCCCATCTTTCCTGTGCTAACAAAACAAAGCAAAATGCCCCAAACCCAAAACCAAAAAACCTTCCCATGGTCCCATTTCTCCACCAGCTATTGCCTTGTATCTCTAATCTCCTTCATCATAAAATGCCTCAGTATAATGTCCTTTTTATTCTTTATCTCCTTTCTTCCTTTAACCCACTTAGCAAGATCACCAGTCACCTGCATCTTACAAAGTCAGTTGTCAACTTTCTGTTTAACACTGTAGAGCAGCTAGCATGCTTGGCCACACTCTACTCCATGAATAGCTTTCCGCCTCAGACAATCACACAGGTGTACCTGGTCTTCTGACCTCAATATGTGTTGCTTTGCAGTCTCTCTTTTGGTTCTTCCTCCTTTTCTACATCTCTAAATACCGGTGTGCCCCAGAGCTCTGTGCTTGGTCTTCCTTTGTTCTTTAGCCATCCCCAATCATGCTCCATTGGCTTAAAATCACTCACTACATTCACAGACGACCATCTCAGGTCTCAGGTTTGGACCCCTGACTATCATCCATACTTGTACATCAGACTGTCCTGCTGATGGAGCAACAGCTGGCTGTAGAGCAGACATATTAAGGTTCAATTTAGCTCTACTTTCTACCACTCTTCTTTTGTTGACTTTACTCTTGGAACATTGGCCACATTTTGGAGCATAGGATGCTCCAGTTGAGACCCATCCCCAGGGGCTTTGCACCTGCTGTTCCTTCTGCTCAATAAACTCTTCTTGGGGGAAAAAAAATTCTCCTTTTAATACTTCAGATCACAACTCAGATGTCATCTCCCTGAGTGGTCTCTTTCATCAGTCCATATAAAGCAGCTCCTCTACTCACTACCTACACACCTTGGCCACATTTACCTTCTTCATAGCATTTATTTCGAAACAAAATGGTTTCATTGGCCTATTCATTTGGGTATTTATTATTTAACTCCCTTCACTAGATGCAAGTTCTATCCTCTGAGGGTCTCAGGCTGTCTCATTCACTGTTGCATCCCTGATACTTAGAAAGGTGTCTGGCACAAGGGAAATGCTCAGGGAATATCTGACATTTGACTGCTTGCCAGCTCTACCTAAATGGTGGTGAGGATTAATATCATTAGTAAGGTGTTTTGACTATACACTCTTTTATAAACACCTGCTAGCCTCCTTTTCACAATGTGGATGACAACCAGTGATACCAGAGCACCCTCGATAGCACTCTTCTCTAGCTGAGACATATGTACCATCTTGACTGAAAGTGCTGCTCAGAATAGCTCCCTTAGAATGATTTCTCTCTGCAAATTTATACCCAGGCTTAATGTGGTGAAGAACTAATAGCACTTCTTCAAATCACACCTACTAAATGAACTATACTTTTTATAAATGCACTCTATCATATATTGATCAGTTTGAGGTTCTTAACTCATATGAATTCTTAGCCCCCAAACTGCTAGCGTGATCCATGCTTTCCTTAGAGTAAATTGGTCTTTTTTAGGTTCCTTTAAAAACAAAGCTAATTTAAATCACAGGCTGGTTGGAATCAAAGGAGTTCAGCCACTCTACTGGAAAGTTTAAAATTCCAAATGATAATGCCAACAAAACTGATTTGACCAAAGTTAGAAGGCTAAGCTCAGCTTTACTATTTATTTCTAAAACCTCTATTTTATTAGTATTAATTATACTCTATTACTATTAGTAAATAGTATTAATTCAATTAGTAATTCTCTCTGTACTTCTGAGCTATAATGAAGAAACAACAAATTAACTGAAAAAAGTCCAAAATACCTAGTATTTTCAGAATCAAAAAAACAGTTTTGATAGTTTTCATACAGATTCAAATCTCAGTGTGTGTGCACTCTGTGTGCATGTGTGTGCTCATGAGGATGGACAAGAAACCACATTTTAGGCTTGATTGTATTCATCTATTTTGACCAAGACCCTAAATAATTAAGCACAGATCTAATTACTAAAAACAATTATTCTATTCCAAGGAGCTGAATGACCAGGATTATTCAGCTAAAAGGTCAAGAAACTTGGAAAATGATATTTGTTTCATTTTATTTCAATAAAGGAGATGTGAAATATTTCTTGCCATGTAAGAAACAAATTAAGATCACTATCTAAAACATTATTTTCCTTTTTAGTGACAGGAGACCTAAACAGACAGGTAGCTGGATTTGTTGAAACTAAAAGTCAAAAACTAAAAGAATTTTTTTGGATGAAAAATCAATTTTAACTTTTGGATCTAATATTATAAACCTTTATCTAAAAAGAGAAACCCAGAATTATTTTTCTTGGTTTCTACTTATGATCTATCCATAAAAGAAAAAGGAAGCTGACATTTACAGAGAGAGATTCTTTCTAAGTGGTTCTTTTTAATTTTTTTTAATGTTTATTTTTATTTTTGACAGAGAGAGAGAGAGAGAGAGACAAAACATGAGCGGGGGAGGGGCAGAGAGAGACGGAGACACAGAATCCGAAGCAGGCTCCAGGCTCCGAGCTGTCAGCACAGAGCCTGACATGGGGGTCAAACTCAGACTGCGAGATCATGACCTGACCCGAAGTTGGACCCTCAACCGACTGAGCCACCCAGGCACCTCATAAGTGGTTCTTTTTAGAAAGATGGATGAAAATGGGAAATACCATACCTGATGAAATGATTAATGAAAAACAAAAGTCCAGGTAGGTCTATTTTAGTAAGTAGTTCAATTTAAAATCTTTAGTCGTTAGCCTGAAAACTCTACAGTCACATGCAGGCTCATATCAACAGGAATATGGGTGATACTGGCCATATTCTAGAACAAAAATTAGATCAATTATGTTTTTTAAAATCCTTCTTCTGGGGCTGCCTTTTCTTTCTCAAGTACCTAAGGAAGTTATCCAATATTCCACAGAACTGATGCGTGCCTGTATCTCTTTTAGTACAATTTCCACTTGAGTCATAATTTTGTTACTTATAATTATGCTACTTCAAAAAACAAGACAATAGAAAAAATGTAAGTGAACCACTCATGGAAGTTTCCCCCTAAACTTGTGGGCTTTAGTAAATAATAGCAATTTGAGATATTAGAATTTCAAGGAAAAATTTTTTTAAGTGTAATTCACTGTCAAGTTAGCTAACATACGGTGTACACAGTGTGCTCTTGGCTATGAGAATAGATTCCCATGATTCATAACTTAAATACAACACCCAGTGCTCATCCCAACAAGTGCTCTCCTCGATGCCCGCCACCCATTTTCCGCTCTCTCCCACCAACACCCTATCAACCCTCAGTTTGTTCTCTGTACTGAAGAGTCCAAAGAGGAAATTTTAAATCACTTCTTCAAAGTTTCTATGGTGAATGCCTCATTAATTGGAATGTTCAAGGACTGGGATGTGAATTTAATTTTTGGTTTAACTCAAAGACTTTTCGGTAAATACTTTCTGTTTAGCCTTTGATGTTGAAAATATTTCATAAGGGGCGCCTGGGTGGCGCAGTCGGTTAAGCGTCCGACTTCAGCCAGGTCACGATCTCACGGTCCGTGAGTTCGAGCCTCGCGTTGGGCTCTGGGCTGATGGCTCAGAGCCTGGAGCCTGTTTCCGATTCTGTGTCTCCCTCTCTCTCTGCCCCTCGCCGGTTCATGCTCTGTCTCTCTCTGTCTCAAAAATAAATAAGCGTTGAAGAAAAAAAAAAGAAAATATTTCATAAATGTATTAGTTCACTTCTGTTTCACAGAGTTCAGTCACTTGCTCAGTAAGAAAGGTACTGGCAGGAGTTCATTGTTGTGGATAATATTCATTGTGGTAAAGTGAGGTATTGGGAAAAAATGGAGAAGATACACTCTATGTCATAATTTGGAAACTATTATTTACAGTATATCCCTAGTTGTAGTTTATTTCATCCGGATTTCCCCACTTTTGTGAACAAAAGAAAAAAGATCCATTAATACAGGTTTTACTGTTAGTTTTGTTCCAGTTAATGGAGGTTCCATGTACTCTTCTATTAACCTAATGCATATTTCTGTAAAAATTATATTTTCAGGTTTTTTAATGTTTATTTATTTTATGAGAGCAAGAGAAAGAGAGAGAGAGAGAGAGAGAGAGAGAGAGAGAGAGAGAGAACAGGAGAGGGTCAAAGAGACCGAGGGAGTAGAGAGAATCCCAAGAAGGCTCTGTGCACTGTCACTGGAGAGCCCAACATGGGGCTCAGTCTCATGAACCATGAGATCATGACCTGAGCAGAAAAATCAAGAGTCAGACACTTAGCTGACTGAGCCACCCAGGCACCCCAAAAATATATTTTATGATTGTAAAACAAAAACACACATTATTTAAAAAAATAAACAATGCAGGAAAACTTAAGCATTGTCTACCATTTTGGTGAAAAAGATATTGATACATGCACATGCCCCATATGCACACAGCACACTTGATATACTCAGCAACACTTTGATGCTCTTATGATATCCTACATGATCGTTTTTAATGCTTTCATAGTGTTCCATTATCTATTTAACCCAACTCCTAATGATGAGTTCGAATGTTTCCAAATTTTATTTTAAAACATTGTTACTAAAAAAAAACACCCAAACTTTGCATGTATTTCTTTGCACACTGGTTTAATCATCCTCTTTGGATAAATTCTAGAAAGTATAAACTATATTTTAAATTCTATGCCTACTCCAGCACAACCAGAATATTTCCTATGAATAGATACTTTGTAGACATTCTCAATTCAGAGAGCTATACTGATTGTTATGCTGAGCTAAGATTTATATCATCAAGACACCAAATGACTATAACTATTTAAAACTATGTATAAAAATTCTAGGAAAGCAGAAAGTCTAGTGCCCCAAATGTGAATATTTCTATCACACAAGCGCCAGCAGGATTTTGGCAAAAAGCTCCCCATAGTACCTTAATGAATACAAGTGGTCAGGGTTGTGGTTTCACATTTCACCAAGGGAATGCCCAGGGGCAAGGATGGAATGTCAGGTGGAAGTGAGATCTCCTCATTCAGCACTCTGCACTGACCTCCAGCAGCTGGCTTTAGGCAACAATCAGGGGATCCACACACACTACACACTCATTCATTGTTTCAGCAAACCTCACTGAACACCATCTCTCTGTTACCACGTGTGCACAAATGGTCCTTGCCAGGGAGCACCATCAGTCTAGTTGATGATAGCTTCAGGACCAGCTGTATTCGCCCGGAAGAACTCTGCCTGAGCAATTCAGGGACATGGGGCATGAGTGCTGGCTCTGGGAGGGTGAATGGATTGGGTTGCCTGAGACGGAGGCAGACTTGTTCCCTGGTCACCCACTGAATGACCCCAACACCCCCTTCTTTTGTTACCTTCACAGTAGAAAGGCTAGCTACTCCTTTTTCCAGGCTCCCTTGTGGTCAGAGAGAGCTAGAAGAGGCAGTTCTGGTCAGTGGGACAAAAGTCTGCTGGGAGCTCAAGAAGAGGCATTTTCTTTTTCTGAAAAAGCCACTGCAGTAGTTACCCTCTCCTTCACTTCTTTTTGCCTTAAATGCAGGTCTGAGGCATGAAGCAAGGGGTGAAGGTCAACATCACTAAGCTTCTGAAGTAGCCTCAGTGGTCCTCTACTTTGAGATGGAGCTTTATGGGGAAAAGCAAGCTCTCTGTTTACACCACTCCTAGTCAGATATACTGCAATTTGCAGCTGAAGGCACTCCTACCATTCCTGCAACTAAGATGGTCTGTGGGTAGAGGCAAGGATAAGGGGCCATGACCAGGCAAAACAGCAAGCAGGTTTCAGAACATGCACCTTCAACAACTCTCTTATCCTCTCAATGGCCCTTTCAAGCTCAGGACGCATAGCTAAGTATACAGGGCGATGTTTCTCCTAAGCGTCAAGGCCTAAAAGTGTGTTTTTATTAGAAAAATATGAGGACACCATCTGATAATGAACCCAAAACATGGTTTCCTTGAGATGCAACAACTTCAAAAGTTCCAAAAATAAAACAAATCCTAATGTGAATTATAGAACCAAAGAGTAAATATAATGTGGAGTCGAAAGTGAGTGTGTGAAAGGCAGTACATCTAGGCAATGGGTATGTATGCATATAATGTCCTTTCTGTATCCCTTTTCTCTGGCAGAAACTTTAGAAGTTTACATGAAGATAGAAGGCAAATTTCTAAAAAAGCTAACAGCCAAAACATTACCAGCACAGTGGAGTTAAAAGGAAGAAATTTTCTGTTTTTGTTTGTTTGTTTGTTTGTTTAATTTTAGGAGAAAAGAACGGCATCTAGAATATCATGGATCTTGGCCAACTGAACAGCCGAAAAGATTATTCAAGCCTGCTCAGTATCACAGAAATCATGTAAAGGGGTGTCTCACAAGAAGAAAGATCTAATGACAAAAATGTATACAATTCGTTAGAAAAATAAGACAATATTCTATGCAGACTGTTGTTATAACAAACCCAACAACCTAGGAAACTGTTTCCCAAGGTATGAGAAAATAAGCCAATCATTTTTAATTATGGACAATTTACAAAATCATAAATAAATGGGGAAGAACCATGCGTCTTAAAGGAAAGAGTAGTAACAGCAAGGAAACATTAGAGACATTTTCTGCATATTCCCAAAGGGTGAGGGACACTATCCTTGGTGGTGCTTTTTCTGTGGATCTATTTCACTGTAGTGACCAAGGGTCACTACACATTTGAGTGTGAAATAAAAAAGGTGTAATAAATGCCAAGGTATGAAAAACATAGGCCTAAAAATCTAAGAGGGCAAAACAGTGACTGTTATTTACCACTATTTGCTAGTATCTTGCACAGCACCTGGTAAATAGGTGCTGAAATGCTGGGGAAAAAAAGGGGGAAAGAAGAGAAGGAAAAGAGATGAAAACAGGAAACTTCCTTCATGAACAAGATTTTCTTTACAAAGGACTTAGTTTTTCTCAGTCACGGAAGTACCATTTGGTATAAAATACACATAAGTTGCAAAATAATATTAAGGAAATAAACAGCACAGGAAACATTCTTATGAGGCAGGTTATAGATGAACGTGTTTTGAAGAACACTCTCAAATTGCATTCTCAATAACCTGATAGGTAATATGTATCATCATTTTCACTGAATAATTTTCAAATATTTGTTGTATAATAAATCTCTAGAACAAAGGGCAATCTGCTCTTGAAAGGGAAGACTGAATTACATTGAATGAGGTAACAAGCCTTTACCAAGGAAGCCTTTCCTTCCTTGTAAGGAACATTTCTCTCTTGGTTGCCTAATGTTTAAGAAATGTCTTCTGTTGGCCAATAATGAAAAACCTCTTTAGGAAACTCTCTGCCAAGATTTAATCTGAAGTTATGTTCTTTAATGGGACAGTAAGAAAGCATCAGAGATTTATTGAGCACTTCTGCAACACTTTATGTTGACCATTCCAGGAAACTGTCCCAACAATCACCTTGAGACAGGGATTATTGGTATCTCTGTTTTAAATTTTTTTTTTCAACGTTTATTTATTTTTGGAACAGAGAGAGACAGAGCATGAACGGGGGAGGGGCAGAGAGAGAGGGAGACACAGAATCGGAAACAGGCTCCAGGCTCTGAGCCATCAGCCCAGAGCCTGACGCAGGGCTCGAACTCACGGACCGCGAGATCGTGACCTGGCTGAAGTCAGACGCTTAACCGACTGCGCCACCCAGGCGCCCCGGTATCTCTGTTTTATAGATGACCAAACAGACTTCGTGAGGTTAATTAATTAACTTCAGGTGAGTAAGCAATGGAGGTGAGACTGGCAGGGAATCTGGGAATCTGATGGCAGAGCTGACCCCTGATCACTGTCATGAATTGTAATTGTATCAATGGTAGTGACAGTGATAATAATAGTTGATGGTAATACTAACACAGGCATACCTCATTTTATTGTGTTTCCTTTTATTGTACTTCACAGACACTATGTGTTTTTTGGTTTTTTGTTTTTGCCAATTGAAAGACCATGGCAATCCTGTGTCAAACAGTTCTACTGGCACATTATTTTCCAACAACATTTTCTTACTTTGTGTCTCTGTGTCACACTTTGGTAAATTTTGCAGTATTTCAAACTTTCTTGTTGCTATTATTAAATTTGTCACGGTGATCTGTTGTCAGTGATCTTTGATGTTGCTATTGTAATTGTTGTGAGGTAACCAGACTGAGCCCATGTATGGAGGTGAACTTCATCGATAAATGTGTGTGTTCTGCCCGCCCCACCGTGCTTCTCTCCTTCTCATTTCCTGAGACAAATGATATTAAAGTTGGGGCACTTAATGCCCCTACAATGGCCTCTAAGTGTTCAGGTGAATGGAGAAGTCCATTGATGTGGAAAACTTCAGTGTTGTCCTACATTACGATATTGCCACAGCCACCCCCACTTTTAGGAACCATCACCCCAATTAGTCAGCAGCCATCAACATTAAGGCAAGACCCTCCACCAGCAAAAGGTTATAACTTGCTGAATGCTCAGATGATGGTTAGCACCTTTTAGCAATAAAGCATTTTTTTTTAAGTTTAATTATTTTGAGAGAGCGTGAGAGGGGGAGGAGCAAAGAGAGGGGAAGAGAGAATCCCAAGCAGTCTCTGTGTTCTCAGCAGGGAGCCCAACTTCGGGCTCAATCCTGTAAACTGTGAGATCATGACCTGAGCCAAGATCAAGAGTTGGGTGCTTAACCAACTGAGCCAGCCAGGCACCCCTAGCAATAAGGTATTTTTAACTAAGGTATGTACATTGTTTTTTTTAAGACCATGCTATTGCATACTTAATAGACAACAATATAGTGTAAACATAACTTTTACATTATTGGGAAACCAAAAAATTCATTTAACTCGCTTTCCTGGCAGTATTTGTTTCATTGTGGTGGTTCGGAACTGAACCCACAATATCTCTCAGGTATGCCTGTGATAATATACACAGTTGCTGGAAGAATTTTACACACATTTAGTCTTTGTAAGATATACCAAGCCTCAGTTGTCCCTTGCCTGCCAAAAGCAAAAATACTTAGTTTTTAGGACCAAAGTATTAAATCACTGTATTTGGAAATTCTTTATCAAAAAAACAAAACAAAACAAAACCGTTTTCTCTCCCTTTGTACCTCAGTGCTAATGACCCTGGCAGGAAACATTTGTAGCATCTCCTCCAGGCCTCTCAGATACTATCTAGACAGGACTAAACCTTTCTTTACTGCTCTTACTCTGAAATTGTTCTATGTCCGCAATTGTTACTCTGGCCCTAGTAGGTATTACACTTTTCAGTTTGGTGCCAGAGAGAAAATGAATAGCTACTCTTACTGTATTCTGAATGAATACTTAAGAGATATTATCTTAATTTTCTGATAGAAATTATATGGAAACAACAAAATAGATGTGTTCATTTTCTCAGCTTAAAGAAATTCTGGGAACTATTATCCATTGCTGTGGTCCTAACTTTGTCTTCTTTTTCCTCTTTGAAATATTAAAAATAAGTACCTTCTGTGTTTCTAAAATTCTAGTTCACTGATTAGGGAATTGATTATTTAAAAATAGATCTTAACTTTAACATTTTATGTTGGTACAAACTCAACCTCTACATGTTTATGGCACGTTACAGTAATATTAGAAACACATGATTGGCATCCCTGATTACTTCTGAACTGAAAGACAGGCATTAGTAAAAATGAAGGATAGGATACGTGTGAGTTACATGAGTGGCAATCCATAAATGATAAATGCACATGACTACCAAACATACAAAAAATACCCATTTGCATTAATAAAACAATACTGCAAATTGAAACAATAATGGCACAAACACTGTTCAACTGTGAAATTGGTGAAGAAAAGGAACAGTTAACACTTAATGCTGGAGAGGGTATAATGAGGTCAACATATTGCTGCCGTGTAAACTGGCTCAACTAGAATAGAAAGCAACTCAACAGTATGCTTTATCAAGACACGAACATTTCCTTTACTCTCCAGTTTTTGTCTCATAGCAGACACACACACACACACACAATTTATATTTTAAATTTGGAGCCAAATACCACTCTTTTGTTTCAAGACTTGAACTGTGCTCCAGAGAAACAATGGAACCTAGTATTGCCACTTTGCCTGGCCCCAGGATGTCCATGCTCAGATGAGGACATTCTATGCTCTAACATGTTCAAGGAAGGAAGAAAGGAAGGAGGGAAGGAGGGAGGATAGTATGAGGATTCAAAGTAACTTGGTAGCTAACTGACCTTGAACAAGTAATATAACTTCTTGAAAACGAGACCATCCTTTTCACAGAATTACAAGGATCAAATGTGATAATGTACATGAAAGTCCTTTGTAAACAATAAATTGATACACATGTTTTGAGATTTCAAAATTTTTACTTGTTCAGTTTTCCTCCTCAGTGTCCTTTGATGTCCCTCTCAAAGCACTATAGTATCCTATCACTTCCTCCAGTGGACACACCTGCTCTAACATCATTTGCATTCTACTAAATTTACATAATTATACCACTGCATGGACATCCTATTGTACCCTCTGGGGTAAGGACAGCCCACCCCTACCCTGGCCAATATTGTTCCAACAGAGTAACATTATTAAAAATTTCTATTACACTTAAATTAACCAAGGCAGAAATACCATAGTCTTCAGGGAGAGACAAGAAAGCATTGGAGCCCTACATTCACGATAGATGTCTACTCGTTAGATAGAGGCACATCCCGCCTTACATAACCGTTCCTACCAAAGGGAAGCTTCGTGTGACATCTGACAGAAACTTGCTCCTAAAAGAGTGTGCTTAAATTTTTTTATCAGAATGCCTTTATAAAAAATTGAAACAGAGTATTCTCCGAGTGGGGCAACAGTTTGCTAAACAGATTCGAATTTACAATTACCTTTCTAACCATCTTTTTAGAACTCTATGCTGTTTTATGCCTAAAATGCCAAGCAAGTGTTTGGCTTTGAAATTAGGGAAAGAAAAAATGAATTCTTCCTCAAGCCTGAGAAGCTCTTTCACTTTTACATGCCTTGGTGGTAATTTCCCACTAGTAAAAGCCTTTGTCCTTCAGGCGATGGAGAAAAATGTGCTAGAATGGCAATGGGTGCCTCATTTCTGGACTCATCATCAGCGCATGGTGTGAAAATGCCATTTGCTTTCCTTCCCAAGGTGAGTAGCCTGATGAGGTGATGAAAGCACCAGAATTACCAAGCCGGGAGCCCATGTGCTTCCTCTGCTGCACTGCAGATTCTTTCTGACCCAACTCCCCCGTCCTCAGTGACATTTAAGGACAGAAATTGCACTTTCCCTTTAACACGGATGCGGCTCTGTGCAAAGGACGGAGGAGGTGATCCACTGCTCTTAGAAACTAAATATTATGATTCTGTCAGTCTCAAATACTAAAATGTTTCAGTCCTGGATGCTTTAGAGAGAGGGGGCGGGGAGGAAATCTGTATTTTGGGTGGTGGGAGCCTGCTGTGAATACAGATGGAAATTTTATGGCTTGTTTAATGCTTGTCTATTTCAATAAAAAGAATAAATTCCAACAGCAGCACGATTTCATTCTATACTCCATGTGTCGCAGTATTGAAATAAAAGTAGCTCTCTATCCTGGAATCTTTTCTTTCTCTGTAGTGTTCAGTTTATTCCAACCCTGCATCTGAAATTTATTGATGAAGAAGAGCATGTTAGCTTAAAAGGAGGGTAAGAAAAATCTCTAGGGGTAATATGGAACGCTCAACTCTGTCTCTGTCAAACACACACACACACACACACACACACACACACACACACACACACGGAGAACAGAAATACTCTTTGTCTGGTTACGATAAGAAGCAAACGATGGAATGTCACCTTTTTTTTTTAAATTTTTTTTTTCCAACGTTTATTTATTTTTGAATGAAACGGGGGAGCATGAACGGGGGAGGGGCAGAGAGAGAGGGAGACACAGAATCGGAAACAGGCTCCAGGCTCTGAGCCATCAGCCCAGAGCCCGTGGAATGTCACCTTTGAGGCAATGATATATAGTCATGGAGAAGAAATAGATGTAAAGACTATTCTACTTGTTTTTATCACCCCACAGAAGCTAAGAGGACCAAAGTGAACCCTGTTTCTCTACAATTAAGGCATTATATTGAACTCTTCAGCTTCATCCATGGCATTTAGTGGGCATTCTTACTAAATTTCCATTAATTGGTTAACCCACCCTACAGAAGGGTGAATGTACTCCACAAAATTAAGGTATAATCTACAAATCATTGCTGGTTATTTTTACCAGAAGTGGAAATTGAACTGGAGACAAATTAAAATACAACAAGAAAACAAATTACTTAAAATCTTGTTTGACAGGCTGGAAAGGGATCTGCTCCTCTCTCAGTAAGAATTTGACACTTAAGATACACTTAAGATACTGTTTTAGAAGCAATATACAGAAACTCTACATCAGCCTATGCACATGCCTCTGAATGCCTCCCTTGGGTGGGGGAAGCTCTTTAAAAGGAAAATACAGTTTTAAAGATCCTTCTTTGACAGAGAAGCCTCTAAGAATTAACGTTAAGGTTCAACAATGGCGCTGGGAGTCCTAACACTGGCTGCTTCGGGTAGAGGAGGGACTCTGACTGGCAAATGGCACAAAGGAGCTCCCAGGGGTTATGAAATGCAATTCATCTTGTTGGGGGAATGAGATAAGCAACTGTGCATTTGTCAAAACTGATTAAATATATACTCAGGATCATTGCATTTGACTCAAGTAAATTACAGCTGAGTTTAAAAAACTCTTCCCAGAAACATTATAAAACAATAAGATTCTGTGCGCACACTTTCAGAATTTTCTGGACATAGAATTGTAAGGCAAATAAACAAAAAGAATGCCTTTTGCTGAGCATTTATGCAAAAGCTGAGGGCTTCCTGGTGCCACGTGTCCCTGCTTCAGTGCCATGCTGTACTGAGACATCACCATGAAGATTTTATTGTTATGAGATGAAAGAAAATATTGCTGAGAATGCAATTAAAAGCTCTACATTAAATTGCAAGTGCAAGCTAATATTCTAGGCTAGGCATTCCTGCCATATTCCCTGTGATGACAGAAGGGACCTTGGGACTTCCCAGTCACATCTGAAGCAAATGTCCCAGCCGTGATCCACAGCATAGAACAGTGGGTATAGGAAGGTCTCTCTAGAAAGAATGTGTGTGTGTGTGCCTCATTTTTTGATAACTGGATAGCGGACCTCAAAGACAGATACATCAAGACCCAATTATTCTGATGTAAAAGGATTCCTTTCCATGGTCAAGTACGACCATGTATTGTACATCAACTCATCCAGGGAACTTCCCATGTAACATAACAACCTACTGAACTGAGCAATAGATCTATGGTTTATCTTTAAAAAACCAACAAACTGGACTGTTTTCTCTCAGCTGCTTTGACTCTCAATGAAGCTCAATTCTTTCATGACATTAGATGTCTGTTTATTTCTACTAGAAGGAATAGCTGCAGATACTGAGATACGGTTGTCAGGTTCATGAAATTAAAAATACATAGAGATATACAAACACACATGAACACATACATATAAGAAGAATTAGAAAAAAATCATCTCATGAATTTTGGGGTGATGAAATTCCTTACTGGTAATTAGGGCTTTAATATTAAAGCAACATTTTTCATCAAAATACTATGTATGCTTGCCCAAAAGGGTTTTTACAAAAGGTCAACTGAGTGCATTTTAATATTTTTGCAGAAGTCTTTAAAATGCAACTTCAAACTGGAATTCTTTTTTCAATAAAAGTACATTTCAGAAAGGTTAAACCTAGTGCATGTTATTAGAATCAGTTTGGCAAATTTTCAGAGCATTCTTGTATCTCAAGTGTAATCAAGCTTATTTTTATTAATGAACATATTTGCAAGAAAAACCATCCTATTGTTTTTCAAGATATATTCTTTTTCATTTCTCTAAGCTTCTGAAATTTAAACATTTAAAGATGTTTTGTGGAAGAAATGAATTAAATTGTTCATGCAGTTTAACGCAGATGATTTTCTTCTGTTTTTTTACTACTCTCCTTTTAAAATCACTGTAGGGGCACCTGGGTGGCTCAATTGGTTAAGTGTCTGACTCTTGGTTTCACCTCAGGTCATGATCTCATGGTTCATGAGTTCGGGCCCTGCACTGGGCTCCGTGCTGACAGTGTTGAGCCTGCTTGGGAGTCTCTCTGCCCCTGCCCTGCTTGCATTCACGTGCGCGCGCGCGCTCTCTATCTCTCTCTCAAAATAAATAAACTTAAAAGAATAAAAAAATAAAATCACTTTAAATCCATTGCTCACAAAATGGAAGAATACATTAAAACATGTCACTGTTTTAAAGGGTTTACTGTAAATATAACAAAAACTTGTAGGGCAGGGGAGAGCAAGAACATAACATCACAGTTCTTATCATAAAGACCGTCATAATCTAAATCTGAGATGCCTTTCAACTAGCATTTCTAAATCCATCATACCCCATGACAATGGATGGCAGCCTAGACAGAAGGCAATGACTTCCACATTTCTCAAAGCCATTCACTAATTATTCTCCAGGCTCATCGTGTATCAGCTCAGTGGGGTTCTGTTCTTTCAGGTGCAAGTACAGAACTTCATACTGGAAATCCAAGTTAAAAGTCAACCTAAGAAACTATTTTTGCAAAGCAAAAAATGTTACTAAGAGTTAACAGGAATAAGGGAAAGCAGGAGGAGAAGATATCTTAGACAAATGCAAGCCAATCCCTCCTCATTCCTTTCTTAACACAAAGTATAACTAGCCTCTCACATGCTTGCATTTGACAGCCCCTTCATCTTGCTGGGCTCCTCCCTCTCTCTTGCACCCACATTAAGCCATCCTGTCTGACAAGTTCTACTTCGTTCTGCAAGTTTTCTAACTATGCTCTAACTATGCCTTTTCTAACTATGCCTTCTGCTCACACCTCTCAGTCTTCAGGGCCAGGGTCAATGTCCACCTGTCTCTACTCTCTGGCCCCTCACATGGCCTCCATCTCACTTTATAGGCATTCCATATCAACTGGAAGACTATCTTAATTCTTTTCAACTTGTCCGTCTCCCTTACTACACTACTAGTTCTCAAAGGACTAGGAGCATGTCTTACTATTCTTTGTATCTCTAAGGTATATAAATATTTATTGAACTGAAGTGTTATTGAATCAAAACAATATGTGTGTTTCATATGCACTGCACTACACAAATATTTTAGAATTTTGTTACTTTTACATCCTTATTATTAGACAAATTATTGGCAAATTCATTTGGCTCATTTTTTTTGTCCAAATAGTTCTACATACTTTAGTGTCTAAGGATTCAGTCCATAAAAGTCTCTAAGAAGCCAGCTGCTTACCTAGTAAATTGGTTAGTCTGAAATATAAAAAAATCAACCTTTGATAAAGCTTAACACATTACATTATTTGTTACTCTCTAGTATCCGGCTGATACTGAACTATTTCCATCTGTTCTAGTGAATTCTAGTGAATACTTTTAGGTTTAAAGAAGAAAACGGAAACCAGAATAGGAGGGCAGAAGCCAAGAAAAAAAGAGAGAAAGGACAATGTGTGTATGTTTGGTACTTAATAATTACTTAGAAAATAATTTTTGAGTCTGAGGGATAAAGTAATGGGAGATAGGAGAGTGGAAAATACAGAAGATAAGGCATTTTTCCGGAGGGGACAGAGCTTTTGTATCTTTATAAATCTGTACTTAAATGCTGTTTATAAACGTTCCAATGTATTCACAGATCAGTCAAATGTATATGTTTCAATGCCAACAAAGAGCCAAAGCTAAAAGTGAAAGAGGAAGGATAAATCCACATGCAAAACAGAAACAAAGTTCCTATGAAAAGGGAGTATACAGGAGCTCAATTGTCTTCTCCCTAAAATGACTGTGACCTTGGCCTCTTTTACAAATAGTGGCAACAGCCGAGGCTGAGCTGTGTCATACAGTATGACATGGACAATCTACATACAGAAGACTGTCAATTCGGGGTAGCAAATGATGGCTAAAGGGGGAATAAAGGGGTCTTGCAACCATATCTTATGAGGACTGGCTGAAGAAATAGGGAGCATTTAACTTGGAGAGAAGACACTGGCACCAGAACATCACTATCTTCATCTGTATAAATAACTGGCATATGGGGGGACATGGTAGGGTGTGAGATTTAGTCTCAAAATAAGAGAGCATATTCTAACAATTAGAAGTGTCCAGAAATGGGGGTGGACTATGTTTAGAGGTAGGACATTTCCAGCACCAGGCGATTCATAAGCAGGCTGACAAGCAATTCATAAAGCCATCTTCAAGGACAGGCAGGTTCTGCAGAGGCCCTGGGTCCGTGACCTCGAGGTCCCTTCCACCTCGAAGACTGCACGACTTGGAGACACTCTGTGGGAATTTTCCACACAGCTCTGTCCTTCAATGTATCTGTCCTTTACATAAGTCCTATAGGTTCAAATTCAAACTTCCACAGGAGCTCTCCTTTTCACTGAATCATATGTTTAAATCTGCGATCCATAAAAGTCATAACTAATACATTAAATATGATTTGAGTGATTGGTATGAAAATGGAGGAGTGATCAATAGATTTTTTTCCTAGTATCACTGTAAAACAATTTGAAGTCATATGTTTATCTCAATCATGTAAATTTGCGCAAAAGGTGATTTTCTTGCACTTAAAACATTTTACTTATGTAGCTTTGTAGTGGCCTACATCAAAATGTTTTCTAATAAAACAGTGGCAGTTTCCCTCTGACTAAGGGAAAACTAACTGAGAATGAAACTGGAAAGTAGTCAAGTTCTGTACTGTGTCCAATCCCCCACTGTCTGGTGAAAGGAGCACGCAGGCTAGGAGCCTCTCCAGGGGAGAAACGGGGTGAAGGTCACAGTATCCTTCCCTTGTTTCAGGTGGCATGGGGGGAGGAGACAGCTTTGGCAAGTCCAGGTTGGGAATAATAAAAATAAGGTGATTGTGCTAGGGCGTTTTACCACCTTGCCTATATTTTTACTCCTTTTGCCCTGAGCCATTTTCCAGAAAACTAAAGCATATATAAAACAAGCAAACAAAAAACCCCCTGTATGTACTGTATAATCTAAATTTGTGTGGGGTCAAAAATAAAGTTAAGCAAAAGATACCAAAAAAAAAAAAAAAAAAACCAAAAAACCAAAAACCTTAAGAAGTAAAACATGTGATCCAGGAGTTAAAGAGCCAATGAAATAAAAGTAAGGCAAAAGGCGGGTGCCTGGGTGGCCTAGTCAGTTAAGCATCCTGCTCTTGACTTCTGCTCAGGTTATGATTTTGTGTTCAGGAGTCTGAGCTCACATTGGACTCTAAGCTGAGGGCATGAAACCTGCTTGGGATCCTATCTCTCTCTGCACCTCCCCAGCTTGCTCTCTATCTCTCTCTAAAAATAAATTTAAAAATAAACTTAAAAAAAAAGTAAAGCAAAAGCCAACTGGGTCCTAGATGAGACCCTATATAATGAAAGCAGGAGTCATTGCCCAAAGCTAGATTTTAAGTACTTCCCTGTATGTGTGATGGCATGGCACACACAATGGTCCACTGTGCTTGTATGCTCAGTAGATAACAGAAATTTTAGGAAAAAGTAATGCCCACTGATGACACAGGAAATTAAAAAAACAGGTAAAAGACTCCTAGAGGAGAAGGAGTGACATCATAATCAGAGATAGAAGGCAAGCCTCTCAAAGTTACAAAAGCTGAGAGAGTTTTAGAAGCAGGTAGTACAGAGGACCTTTCCCTTGCACTACCATTTGCCCTTGCCCCACCACATTCCACCAAATCTAATACACCCTTGGGTTTGTCTCAGTTTCATCACGGAAAGCCCCACATCCTAGGAAACCCCCCAGCTGTGGACAAAGAAGGCTGGCTGGTCACACCAACCCCAGCTGCATAAGGCAGAACCTCTCCTCTTGCCAGTTGAGAGCCACAGGCCTCAATAATCTCTGATGGACTAATAAAGGCTGGAGAAAGAGCACAGAGCCCTGGGCCAGAGCCAAGGGGGCCTAGAAGAAGACACCCCAGGAATCAGTGGTAACTCTGCTCCAAGGAACTTGCAGTCCAGTAAAGTGTGCGAAGGAACCACTGGAGTCCCTCCACACAACTGTGTCAGGGTCCTCGACATAACACAGACAAGGAAAGAGCAGCTGAAGCTGCAAACTTAGAGGCTATGCCAAGATCCAAAATCAAGATTTGTGACTTTTTTCATCTAGGTATCTTCATACACAAGGACTATCCTCCAAATAAAGTTCCTAAGAGATGCAAATAAATAGTTGTAACAGTTAAGAGGAGAGACAGGACTTCCAGACGGAACAGAATGGGAGAGGGAGGTACTGCAGGCAGCATGAAGGACCCCCCAACCCCCACAGTGGGGGAGCGAAAATGTATGCTCTGGGAAATGAAAGGTAGTCAGTGTCTCAACTAGAACTAAGTAAGGCCAACGAGTGTACGTGTGGAAAATGAGGTTGTACGTGTAGCGTTGGCTTCAGAATGAAGGACCTAGAATGCTGTGCTAAAGAGTCACCAACATAAGGAGAGCAGAAAGTGAGAACCCTTCAGTGTGGATAAAAATGAAGCCCTTGTTGTCCTTTGTGCCATTTTTCAAGGTAACAAAAGTTGAAATGAACTAAACATACAAAAACAAGACAGGGGAACCTGGGTGGCTCAGTTGGTTCAGCGTCTGACTTCTGCTCAGGTCATGATCTCACAGTTCGTGGGTTCGAGCCCTGCATTGGGCTCTGTGCTGACAGCTCAGAGCCTGGACCCTGTTTCAGATTCTGTGTCTCCCTCTCTCTCTGTCCCCTCCCCTGTTCACTCTCTGTCTCTGTCGCAAGAATAAATAAACATTAAAAAAAATTAAAAAAAAAAAAAACAAGACATTAGTTGGGTACATTTTGGTACACCCATAAAGTCGAATACCATAGATCCATTAAAAACCTTACAAAAATGTATTTACTGACACAAACATAATGCTCATATTATATTGTTCAGTAGGAAAAAAATCAGGTTACAAAACAGGAGGTGCCACCATTATCTCCATTGATTTGGGGTGGCGGGAGAAAGAAAAGGGAAGAGAAGGGAAGGAAAAAAAAACCGAAGAGGGAAGAAGAAACTAAGTATATACATGCAAGAAAAATATTGGAAAAACATATTTCAAGATGATAGCAATAATGCTTTCTCTGGGTGACCTTAGCCTCCCTGTGTTGAAGGCTGTGTCTACAATGTACATCAATTATTCACATGGTAAGAAAGAGGAAGGTAAGAGAACTGACAGAATGTCCCAGAACATTATAGGTAATCAAGCAGGGAGTAAAGGTGGCAAACAGGTATTAAATGCTGTCAAAGGCTCTGAAAGAAGTCTTTGATTGGACAGTAACATTTAGCAAGAAAATCCATCTGCCCAAGGTTAGTCTATTTCTCTGTAATTGTCCCTGAGAAACACATATCAGACACAGCCTCAAAAGCCCTCTTAGGAGAGTCACCGAAACTGATCTTTTGCTGACTAGCTTCCTCCGAGTGGGTTTCACTCTGGGAGTCAAGGAGCAGCTGCCCGAGGGAGACCTTTAAATGCAAAGGTAAACCCATTAAGGCCTACCCAGGGGAAAAAGGACTGGCTTCTTACTCAGTTTAGAAAATCTATCGAGGCAGCTGCAACTGGACGTTGGGTGCTGCTGCGGAATAAGCTGGGGCTGTGCGGAGTGATCCTGGGAAAGCCACTGCACCTGCACAAAAGCCAAGAGTCCCTATACCCCACACCACGCACAGTGCTCTCTCCAGAAACCACACTTCTTTCTATAGAAATTAATAAAAATTGGCTCTGGGCTTAACTGCCTTATTTAGAATATATATAATACACATGTGGAATACATCTCAAATCTAAACACACATATGTACATGTATACGTAATTATTAATATTACACTTTATATAAATGTATATTTTTCTCCACATATACACATACATGTTTTTCATGTATTTTTTACCCTGCTTGGAATTACCTTCAGTGAATTCACTTCCTTCTTTTAACTCACAACTCTCACTGAATACACTTAGCATAACATAAACTCATTTCTTCCAAGTGGATGAGGGCAAGAGGAAAGGAGTGGGGAGGTGGGAGGAATGAATATCGGCTGAATCCCTGACTTGTGCCAGGCACTTCATGTTCAATTTAATTTTGTCTTCATAACATCTCTTTGCAATAGGTGTTATTGGGGATGAGGGCATAGATGCTCAGAGAGGTTAAGTAACCAACTGAAGACTACACAGCAAAGAAAGGGTGGTGAGGAAGCTCAAACCCAAACCTACATGACTCCACAGCTCACACCCAGGCCCACTCCTCATTCCACGCAGCCTCCAAAAATCAATCTCCCATTATTTCAGAGATCCTCAGCAGCACTTAAAAAAAAAAAGGCTGGATTAGGCTCTATGTGCAGATACAGAACAGATCGCATTAATAATTTAGGTTCTGCTAGAGCTGCAAAGCAGCTCTAGGAAAGCAGGTCAAAGCCGAGAATGCCAAATGCACCTAAGCACACTCTCCCTTCCTGACACTGCAAACAAAACCCTAACTAATCCACCAGAAAACAAAAAGATAATGCCTATCAGATGCCAAATGGATGGCTATGTAATTATTTTAATATGATCCCATAGAAAATCCACTGAAACATGTTATGTAAAATCAAGTTACAACCAGCCAGTGGAGACAAGGCTCTCTAGTGGAGAGCTAGGACAAAGCCCAGGAACCGGATCCACGCACAGTGGAATGGGAGGAAGTCAGGCTGCCGTAACCACACTGAAGAGCTGTGGAAAAACCAAGCCCAGGGTTTATGTTAACACAGCAAACAGGAAAAACACCTATTTTAATGTATTCATGGTCACCCTCAAACACCCAATTTCAGCTAAGATGAGGTGCAGTCAAAACCTTTTGAAGTGAATCACAGACAGGAATTGGGGAGGATTACCAGGATGGCTAATTCTACACTAATGAAGATAAATGAATGTGCGAGTTTCATATGCTTGGGTCACCGGTATTAATATATTAATTCTATTTGAAGTAATTGTGGTTAGAATAAATGTCCACAACAAAACCATTTATTTTTAGGTGGCAATGACTCCAGCTGAAGAGGAAGAGTAAAGCAGGGATCCTTAACAATGGCCATTCTTCAAAGGAAAAAAAAAATAATGGCATTCAGCATTTTTCAACATCAGTATGGTTATCTTCTTACTTCGAAGCAGGCAAATATATTTTGAGTGTTGACAGAGCTAAGTAAATACACTCATTATGTTATTGAATCAGGTAGCGGTGTCCCAACCATTGCACAGAGGGACAGCAGGTCCTTACGGAAGAAGGGGGAGCAGTGGCCTGTGTGGGGATTCGGTGACCTCAGAGCCTTCCAGCCCATCCTCTCTCATCCACTCCTAACCAGCCAGGTAGTAGGAATGTGGCTGGGAATTATGAGATTGGGCATTTGGGGGATTTACTGATAGAAAACAAAATGCACTGCTCAAGATAATGGTTTTGACAAACATTGCTTCCCTAAGCAATGGTAAATCCACAGTACCAAGGTCAATCATGATTTTTTTCCTGATTCAAAATTGCTCTGTGCTTTGCAGTAATACTTAACGTCGCCATGTAACATTTGAAGATAAAAACACAGGGTTTAAGTCACGCATCATTATTTAAAAAGCACTTCTTATCCAGTATTTGTCACATAAAACAAATGAACAATAACATTAGTAATGAGAAGCATAAAAATGATTTAATAACCGATTAGAAAATAATATAAAAGTAAAAGCTTTCTCCAAATGCAAGAATCTTACATGAGTGGTGAAAAACCTATAGGCAGAATAGTGAAAGAAGGGAAAGAGCTTACTTAGTCTGATGGCCATGAGTTCAAATTCTGCCTCTGTCTGGTGGTCACTGTGACTGTTAAAGTCAATGTCTGAGCCTCAATCTGCTCATGGGCAAAAGGAGAAGAAAGCCATGTAACTCAGAGACTCACATAAGTGTGAAGAGAGAGAACAGCCTTTCACACCTGCCAATTATTTTATTTAAACAAAGCCTAACTTTGCTAGCAGAGCTCCTACGGATTCAAAGTGAAGTGTGTTAGATCATCTAACATCTGTCCTAAATAATCAAATTGTTTTGTTTTTTTTTTGAGATTCCAATTTTTGCCAACTCCCTTTCCCAAATTAAAGCTTTTTGCTCATAGTTCTTACCATCAAGGAAAAGAAAAAAAAATCACTTCATAAGGACTAAAAGGTCCCTTCTATCCTGGCAAAGAACCTGGCAGCACCTATGGTGACTCAATTCTAACATTTGTTGGTGTCGTCGGCTAAAGGGCTTTTTTTTTTTTTTTAATGTTGGTGCTAATTTCTTACCATTCTACAAATTGTTTTTTAATTTCTAATTTAGGCTCTGAAAATTAGTCTGTTTTGAGGCCGAGTTCTTCAAAATCAGCTTAACAGTTTTCTCATAAAAATGGTAAGCATGAAGCACAAGGCATTGGGAATATACTCATTTCAAACATCAAGAAATCAGCCAACACAAAATGGTTTCACTATTTGTGTTCACAAATGCCAACAGTTTGGAAATAAACTGTAACACACTTATTTTACCATTAATATAATTATGGTCCTGTTGAGGCAGGATGCATTTCAGGTAACTGTACGACGTGAAAGTTAAATTATTTATTACATCCAGCATTATTACCCTCCTGCTGTCCATGCCCCAATGTGCATTTTTCTTATGGGAGGAAGAAATCAATCACAAGAAGGATTTTGTGAGGCATTTTCTAGGTGTGGAAACCCTAGCATGGTGGCATCTCATGGTCCAGGAAAGATTCACCTCACAGATCCCAGTCTCCTGTGAAAATGGCTCTCAGTGGGGACTTGGAAACAATCGTGACTGAAAGGGACTGAGGGTGGAGAAGTGGCGGACTCAGCATGGGCTGGGAATCAGACTCACCTGGGGGAAATTCCAGCCTTACACTTACTAATTATGCAACCCTGGGCTTGCTGAAATGTTCCAGAGTATGCCTCCCCTAATCCAGAGAAGTAGGATAATAGCCCCCATTCGTGAGACCTGAATACGATAATCTTCTTAAAGCACTCAGCAGAGCGCCTGGCCCACCACAGTTCCTCAGTGACTTACAGCTCAATAAAAGAAAGAAAAGGTAAATTCTTCTCCATATACTTTTGCTGATAGGCATCTCTCTGTACTGCCCTTCTTTGAAAAGAAAACTCACTTAGAGTCTGTAACAAAAGTGTCTAATGAGAGATGTCCACATTTCAGGTTCTGTTTTTCTTTTTGGTTTAAGGTGAATAGGGCTGTTTACACACTGATAATTCTTAGTGGCAGTTGCTGACGTGGGTCAATTTGGTCCGGGCAGGATGGCTTGCTTTGTCTGACTAAAAACTGTTTGGCTTCAAGGGTGGCAGTCTGAGAAGGAGAGAAGGGGGTGTGCTGGCAAGGAAGACAGTCCACAGGCCACTGTGGGTTCTGAAACCAGGTACAGATGGTGACATCTCCCTATCGACCAGATCATTCACTCTCCCCTAGGTCCCCAGCTACCCTGAAACAATCCGACACCTCTTTGGTGGCCACATTACCTAGAAGGGGTGGAAAGCCGGTTGGTAATGAAGTGCATATACTTTATGGACATATTTATAGGTAATGTTTTTGTTTCAATAAATATATATTATATATATAATTATATTACATATAATATATATAATATATATAATAAGTAAATATATCCAGTGAAGATTGCTTCCATTCAGCCCTAAATACTCTTCCTCCAAGTATTTTAACATTTATGCCCAAATCTGCAAAATAAAGTTGGTTTGTTAAAAGAATTATTTGATACTTCTTCTATCTATACATATGATTCTTAAGCTTTCTTTACTATCTACCTTAGCTATCATTTAACTCCTGAGAGAAACTATTAATAGTAGTGTTAATGAATGGAAGGTGTAACATGTGAGTCTTTTGAAATATTTCTCAAAATGACAGATTTAATTCCCCAAGGACTATAAAAAAGTTTGCAAAGACCTGAACTGCAGGACTCAAATGACTTTTTTGAGGATACCAGTTTATCAGTAAAATTTCATTCATCAAATAATCTTCTGAGGGATTGCTAGGTATAAAAGTTCTTGTTTTCTCAGCTCCTCTGCTCTCTTCTTGACTATGGTCACTTGGTTACATTTGAGAGCCCATATGATAAGGAAACTTTAGCTAACTGCTCCCTTTATGTCAGACCCCTGGCAAAATGCCTTTATAGTATTTTCACTCCTTACAATATGTATGCAAGGAAAGGGTTAATATCCCCATCTAACCAATCTGGAAACTGAGACCCAGAGAAATTTAGTTCAAGGCCACATAGCTAATCAGTGGCAGCTGCGATATGAATTTTTATCTAGGCCCAAAGCCCTCTCTTTCCATCACCATGGATTGTAATACTTAGCCCCTTCCCCACAACTTTCTCCTTATTGCTTGCCTGCTTTATTAATGTTTTTGATCCTCTACTAAGCACAATTTACCATATTTTCATACCTTCTTCAATTGTACAGACTCTTAGAAAACTGTACTTCGTGAGGATAAAATAATGCTATTCATAGTACTGAAACTACAAAGCTTTCAGGGATACCTACATGTAGATTATAAATGTTTCAGTATCACTGGGTTCCAGTCATTAGAAAATCTTGGGCTTCCAACACTCTCCAGCTAAGTTATCTGTCCCTATGCTTTTCCACACAGTCCATATACCCTTCCTCTCCTATGGTGATGGTACTGGTTGGCTTTTGTTCTGCCAAACCTGGCAGATAAAAACATTAGTCTCTATCCATTCTAATGGGCTTCATATAAATTCAAACAGAACTGATGATATGATCCTAATTTGTAGAAGGTCACCTATGGTTTACTGCAACCAACTAAATCTAAATTGAAACCTGTACATTAAAAAAAATTTTTTTTCAACGTTTATTTATTTTTGGGACAGAGAGAGACAGAGCATGAACGGGGGAGGGGCAGAGAGAGAGGGAGACACAGAATCGGAAACAGGCTCCAGGCTCTGAGCCATCAGCCCAGAGCCTGACGCGGGGCTCGAACTCACGGACCGCGAGATCGTGACCTGGCTGAAGTCGGGCGCTTAACCGACTGTGCCACCCAGGCGCCCCGAAACCTATACATTTTATAGGCAGCTCCTATATTTGACAGGGATGGGTCATTCCTTCTCATGATGCCACTCTGGGTCCAGGACAGCATAATCCTGAACGAAGGGGATAATCACCAGAAAAATCTGAACCATATGTAGAAGATCCAGGCGCCATTTCCATTGCTTTGGAATAAACTTTTAACTTACTTTTAACTTACACAAACAAGAAACAGTCTGAGTAAAAACACAGCAGATTCCTTGTTTTCAAATGTTATCTTTCTATACAAGTATCTCTTTAGATTACTATTTGGAGTATACAGCTGACAGTGTAACATTGTATTTAGACATCATCCTTCAACATTTAACCTATTCGTCAATCAACAGATAGCTTACAATTCTACTTTGTTTCAGTGACTGGATTCCTCTTAAAAGTTATTTTAAATGTGCACTAATTTAAACGTACACTAATTTAAGTGTTACGATTTAGACAATATTTAGATTTTGCAGTGAATGTTAAATAATTTATAAAAATTCAATTATTAAATTATTCAATTTTTAACATTCCAAAAGGTGACCATTCTTCTCTTGACATAAGAATTCACCATAGATGTCTATTAGTAAGAACCTCCCTTAAAGAAAAAAAACGTATCCTCTAGAGGTTCTGATGGCCTAAGAAGGGGAGCCACACAGACCTTGATTCCAAGCCCAGTTATTCTTGGACTGAGGCAAGTTACATAGTTACATAACAAACTTAAACTGAGGCTAAAGCGTCTGTCCATGTCGATAACACTATGGCATAGTGTTAACATAAACCAGTGCTAACCCAGCAACAAAAAATATCTACTTTTCTCTCTGGTCCTTCACCCTACCTGCATCAAGTAGTACAAGCAGCATATCAAAGAGCAGGTAGATGGGCCTACGGGTCCCATCCTTTACATGCCAGTCTCCAGCACAATAATCAGCACAATGTAGCTGCACAGTACATTTTTATTAAATGGATACCAGTTAAATGTAATAGGATTACTATATTTTTTTCTAATAATATAACTACCAAAAAGTACAAAGCACCGTCAAATCCTCTTGTTCCTCAAGCATACCTATTGAAAACATTTTTCCATATTGAGATTCAATAAAGCGTGCGCGCGTGCGCACACACACACACACACACACACAATAATATGTCATCTTACCAAAGGCAAATTAAGAGACAGAAAAGACCATGGGCCTGAAGAATGAAGAAACAGTTCAATAGCTACAGTATATTGGTGACAGTACTAACAAAATTTTAAATAACATGTTCAGACATTAATACATGTATAATTTATACCTAACATGATCTTGTACTCATTATAATGGTAATTCATCAAGGCCAAGAAAGTGTTAAGTTTTTTTTTAGCAAACACATGACTTTGAGAATAAAAAATGTTATCATGATAGTAACAGAGAGCACAGAGAATCAATCAGCAGACCAGTTTTATTTAATTGCTTCCCTATCCCTAAATACCATGGCACATCAAAGGACAAAGGTTTACGACTTTTCTCTTTTATTAAAGAAATTCTTTTTTAATGTTTATTTTTGAGAGAGAGAGAGAGAGAGAGAGAGAGAGAGAGCATGCAAGCAGGGGGAGGGGCAGAGAGAGGGAGACACAGAATCCAAAGCAGAATCCAGGCTCTGAGCTGTCAGCACAGAGCCCAACGTGAGGCTGAACTCACGAACCACAAGATCACGACCTGAGCTGAAGTGGGATGCTTCACTAACCATCGCCCCGGTTTATAACTTTTCTACTGAGCTAAGCCTTATTCCACCCATCCTCTTCCAACAGAGGAAAAGTGGAGACGGGACAGCTGCTGTGCTCCTAGGGAGCTTACCTGCCGGCTTCAGTCAGATAACTTGTTGGCACAACCCCTAAAGGTTCAGGTTGGAAACAGTCCGCTCATTCTTCTGTTCACTATGAACATTAATAAAAACAGCAACAACTACCACTATATGGCTCTTCTTTTGTGCCAAGGACCATTCTAATATTCGTTCATTCATTCATTCATTGAAATCTCATTACGGTCCTGTGACCAAAGCACAAGACTAATAATATAATAATATAATAATAATTCTATTATTATATTCATTTTGCATGTAAAAAGACTGGGGCACTGACAGGTTAAATAACTTCCCAAGGTCACAGCAGCTAAGACTGTTAGTACCTGAACTCAGACAATCTTACATATAGGCCATATTCTTAATCATTGCATGGTACTGCCTCTCATCCATCCACCTCCTCCCTCCCTCCCATCCACTTCCTACCCTGCAAGCATCAGTTTGGTAGTAGAAGATTGTGACACCACCTCTGCCCTCAAGGAGCTTATAGTCTCCTGGGTGAGACACACGGAGCTTATAATTATACTGCAGAGCATAAAGGATGCTGAGAGAGAAACCAGGCTCCCTAGAGATCTGGAGTCTATGTTCTCAGCAGAACAGGACGCAGAGTGGGTTCCCTTTATCTGATACCGGTCCACACAACCCTCACCCTCACAAGTCCAGTCACTATAGTACAAAACCTCCCCTGCCTGGTATCTTCCATCATGGGTGCCATAGGTACATCAGGAGTGAGGCATGGAGAAGGCCTATAAATGTCAAGAAGCATCAAGCTTCTATAGCAATAGATAACACTCAATAATTTATCTCTCTTGAAATTTATTCTCAAATCTTTAAGTTGCTTTAATCCTAAACGAGACTGGTAGATTTTTATGACAATAAACCTAGTGGTTAAATATGGATTCCAAAGTCCTATGATCCAAGTTTAAGTGTAGACCCAACACTTAGAAGCTGCATGACCTCAGGCAAGTTATTTGTTCTATGTTTTAGCTATAAAAAAAAATGGGGATGAAAATAATACCTGTCTCATACAGAAGTTGTGAGAAAAATAGTAGAATAATCCATGGAATCACCCTGCACATTGCCTGGTATACAGTGAGCACCTAAGACATTGTTATGTTATTATAGCAACATGTCTTTGAGGACTTGAAATCCTGGTGTTGGCAATTTTCCATTTATTTTCAAAAATTAAAAACATAAATTCTTCTGGTAAAACATTAAAATCTATTGCAGAGGGTAAGAAAAATAGACACACTGCCATAGTGCACTGGGTTACTTAGCGATATAAAGCTTGTTATTTAAGGCTCCCAATGTCTAGGAAATAGCTGATCACTTAGAAGGTTCTTTGAATCAAATCCATTTTGATATGTAGCTGTGAAAATATTAACTACATATGCTGTTCCGTGTTGTAGGTAAAAGAACAAGCTAGACAGCTAGACTTTCCACACTGGAGTCTTAGATCTGCCACTAAATAGTATGGGAATGCTTAATGGGTTCCTGCCTCAGTTTCCTCATTTGTAAATGGGGATAATAAATACTTTCTTTGTAGGGCAGTTATAAAGATTAAATGAGCCTCTACCTACAAAGCAATTTAAAACCCTACCTGATACATTTTAGGTGGTCAATAAATGCCCTGGAATAAAAGACATGAATCCAGGAAATTTAATTATTCATCTTCCGCTTCAAGCCAGGAGCTTGGCAGTTACCCTAGAATCCTATCTCTCCCTCTCACATCCTACACCCAGTCCATTGCCAAATTCTGTTGAGTCTTCCCCTAAATATCTCTTGCATGCAACACCCCCTCTCCACTGTCATAGTCTCTACCCTGGTTCAGACCCTCAGCATCTCTCATTCCTGAATCACCACCCGTGCTTCCGGAAGGCTCTCCCGGCTGCTATCTGCAGCATGGATGCCTGAGTGATGGTTCTAAACCATAAAGCCATTCAGTTACTCTTCCTACTGCCTCCATTTAAGTCGATTCAAGTCCCTCTCTCCTTGGAGAAGGTAATTTCCCACCCTGTGAGATGGGATACAAAGGTCTTCATGATCTGGCTTCTGACCACTTTCCAAGCCATACACTCATATCCCTTTTGCTCCTTATTTATGTTTGCTTTTCACACATGAATGTTCCCTCTTATTTCCACCACACTGGGCATGGGATTCCTGTCCTTTTGCCTGCCTGTCTTGCTCATTCCTCCTCCAAGGCTCAGCTTCCCTGAGAACCTTCTCTGAGCCCATTTGAGTTGAACTGCAGTCTTACAGTGGGCTCCTGTGGCTCCCTTTACATGTGTTATGAAGGGTGATTAGTGATCTCCTCTCTCTGCAGGGAGTCACTGTACTGTTGCCACTCTGCCTCCTGTAGCTTTGCCTCCAACACTGAATGCAATGCCTGATCCACAGAAGTCACTCAGTAAATGTTTGCTGAATGAATACGTGAATGCAAAAATGAAGCAATAAATATTCATTCCTGCTCTGCCACTGAATAGCTGCATGAGTCTGTTGTCAACAATTAGAAAAGATATTAATCATAAAATTGACTGTTCCTTTATCCCAGTATACCCTGTGTCAGCAATGCATATAAATGTTTCCTTTTTTAGTATACATATCCTTAGATCACCTCAAAGTGGGTTTTTTTTTTTGTTAGGACATAATAAATATATACAAGCATACTTGTGAACATTTAAAAAAATTATTGAATAAATTAATGTTATTTCTCCTAATAGCCCTCATTATTGAAATGTACCTTATAGTTTACATGGAGAGAAAGCAAAATATTCAGGTAATGTGGCACCAGAGGCCAGAGGCAACAAGGGAAGTGTGGCCCTGAGAGCATTTGTAACTTCTAGTCCTCATGAACTCATGGTAGCTTGGGTTATCCTCTGACCACCGCCCGTGGGCCAGGACCTTGCTTGGTGCAGGGAATATAAAGAGTTCCTCTCTGCAACTTTCTCAGTCAGAGCATGGATCCAATATTGTCCCTCCCAAAGGCACTCTGTCTACCTTTGGCATGCCACCCCACTCACTGCCAGCATTAGCGGCCCATTGGGAGAAGAGAGTGAAGGGGAAAATCTATCAGGGAAGAGCGATGGGACAGTGTGCGTAAAGGAGATGGGTAAATGCAGTAGAAAGACACCTTCTAAACAAAATACTCAGGGAAAGTTGCTTTTTGTTTGCTTCAAGTCAGAAAAATTGGGATAAAAAGATTAAAGGTTTGTCCATCGAAATGCATTTCCTTTTAGCAACTAGGAAGATTTTTCCTTTCCTTGACACTAATGTTGCTATGGCAAGAATAAAACACACCATTATTAAAATTCAAGTAATTATAAATTCCAAAAGTTTCCTATGTTTTTTGATTGGTAGCCACTTATTCATGGTTATCAATATGCATAGCAGACCAAATGTGCAATCGTGGATTTTTTAAGAACTGATGAAATGTGAATAGAATGTTAATTTTATATACACATTCTGACTTGATTATAATACTTAGTAATATCTCATACTGTATGAGGTTATGTCATATATATATCAGGAAAAGTTCAACCTGGGCTTGTTTAAACTTCAATTACAGGGGTACCATGAATCAAATTCCTTTACAAAATAGATACTCTTCACGTTTATCTAAAGCTTTTCTATTCTGTGACTTTATGAAATTACTATTACTTTTATGTAATTAAAAGATCCTAGAGGATATTTCTACATATAAGTAAGAGGAATGAACCCCATAATAACCCACAAAGTACATAAGAGAAGCTTTTCCAATTGCTATGGGGCCTATAATGTGGGGCAAAGTAACCCAAAAGCCTTCATCAGGATCTTAGGAAAAGGTAGGAAAAAGAAACTCCAAGTAAAAACAATTCACTTTGCAGAGAATAAGTGGTATATATACTATATGACTGAAAAAGAATCTAGATTATGTCTTGAAAGTAATCTAATGTTGACTTTGTACTTTGAAAGCAGTCCCTAAAATCCTTGGACTGTGAATGTTAAATCTCCTGAAATGCATGTATCTTTGATAGGGAATATACTGGTTTTAGTGTGTCGTGAATTAACTCGTACAATGGCAATGAAAGTGTTAGCCACAGGCCACTTTCTGGATCAACTCTGTGACTGTCCTGAGAACAAAACATTTAAATCTGCTTGCACATTGACATAGCGATATTGATATTTCTCCATGTTCCCTCCTGGTTGCTAAGAGATTTACATTGGACAGACTCTGTTGTACTCATAACAAAGCACTTTGGTCCACAAAGCATTTGCTTCAGCTCAGTGAGCCCAGAAGCTCCCTTTGCCTCACCCCTTCCCTATTTTGCTTCCAAGTCAAACAGGGGCCCAGGCCCCAAGGCAGCAGGCCTGTCATCACTACAGGAAACTGCGGTGCATAAGCCTGGCTCGGCTAACAAGTCTTATACAGAGTATTAACAGCAACGATGCGATTGTATCTTTATACAAATATATGTACCTTCTTTTCTCATGTTTCTTAGAAGCCAGCTTATCACGGTGGGAGTGGGTAAAGATGTGTGAAGAGTGGGCACTCCGTAGTGACCTCCCACAGATGAACCTAATACAGTGCAATTAGACCAGAACCTGGCAAAATATGGCAATTCCACAACTCTGCTGTGCATGACTCTGAAATATGCCTGCCAACAATTTCCTGAGTTTGTACTTTTGTGAAAATCTGTTCAAGAAGTTTATTTACAAGAATATTGAAGTAGGAAGCATCTATATTTAACATCCTGCAGCAAAGCGACTGTACCTCTCCAAACTCAATCTCATGAAGTCTGCCACATAACAAAACACAGAGAGCCTTCTTTCACAGATCCTAACTCTGAAGAAAATGGCAAAGGCACCAAAAATATTCATGATCAGCCCTGAAGAGAGGTACATGTGGTGGATGAAATCTGCATGTCATTTAGAAGGCACATGCATCACTGCTCACAGCAAATTAAGATTATCTTTCCCTTGGGAATTCTCACAAAGAGACATAAAAATGCTTTATGACCTGACTTTCATATTCAGATCACAGAGTTTTAGTCAATTTTTATTAATTGCCATAGAGGAAAAGTGCTTCGGGCCCTCACTCCCCAGTGGGTACCTAGGAGTCACATTTAAGGGCACAGCCACTAAACACTCAGTAAGTACTCTCTGGCTGTAATGAAACACCACTGACCTAGAATATTCCTCCTATCTCCCCCCTGCCATAGAATATCAGTCGGGGATGATCAATGCCCATGCTTTAATCAGAAGCAATCAGCGGTGAAGGCTGCAGGTCCCTGCCCTGCCATGGGAATTCCTGCGTTCAGGATAATCCCTCTCACCCAGCAGAGAATAACAAACCTCTGTGATTTCAGCTTCGTTTAACAAAAGAAAGTCATTTCTGGCAGCTTGTTTCCATCGCACAACCTAACTAAAAGCACCTCAGAGAAAAAAGAGGCAAAAGGAGGGGAAGAAAGCAAAGCAGGAAATGACTTTTCTGCTACGTCTTTAAGGTCACAGATGTGCCTGAGAAATGCACACATGTGACAGTAGTTCTAGCACAAAAGCTCCTTTTCCACGAGCCTAGACCTCCAACAAGTACAAAGACCGGCTCGCTGGCCTCTCCCTCAGACCCAAGTCACCGCAGTCCATTTAACCTTGACCGGGCTGGGAAGAAACTACTTTGAACTCCTTTGCAACACCTTTCTGTGTCATGGCAACATGCCCCTGCCTGTGTCAAGTGCAGGCACACCTTCCGCATCAGCACTGCAATCACCCCCACACAGGACAGACTCTCCCCCTGCCTAGCCCATCCTCTGGCCATGGTCGGCCACTGGGTTTTATCATCCGTTCCCAATTTATACTCTACACAGCACGTAAAAATAGCCCTTAATGCTTCTAACGGACGCCAGGAGGAGATTAAAACAAAAAGAATCCAGGCAAGATTTATGCTCTGGCGTATACAACTACCTTTTTCTTCCGATCCCGGGACCGTTTGCGGTGTTTCCTTTTCTTCTCAGTCTCCTCTTCAGCATTGATTTCTAAATCCCTGTTTTTCTTTAATTGTGAGGCTGCATGAGCCATAATGCATTGAAAAAGCTCTTCTCAAGCACGCAGGGCTTCCTTGTATAAGGTGATATCCTCAGGCACCTTTAACCAGGCTTACAGTAGCATTCCAATCACTGGAGAGAAACCTTTGACCAGAAGCAGGAAGACATTCAAAATGCAGAGATGCTGTCGAAGCTGAAGCTTTTAAAAACCCAAAAGACGGCTTCCAGACTTCATCCTACACCTTCCTCTACCTGAACCTTTACACGAGAGTGCAGCCATCGTAATGCATTTATCGTAGTGAAAAAGACAGCTGGGACAGAGGAAGCTGTATTATGGCTGTATCCCCTGCCACCAGCTGGAAGTGTCTAAGTGATTCCTCAGAAGGGGGAATGCTGCAAAGGATGGTTCTCTGAAGGGAAAAAATCCAGAGTCACCACACATGCAGGAGCGAAAATCCAGCACTAATTCGGAAAACCTATTTTAGAATCCTTTGGAAAAAAGACAGGGCTGCAATTTATACATCACCACTAGTTCGGCACAGAGCATAATTTAACCCGTAATAGAATGGAGCTGTTCCTCCTTTAGTTTAACTGCTGCTGGTGACAAAATATATAAAATAAGATTTCACAAAATACACCAAATTTTGCTGAGGAGACCCTGACTGCATTACAGGGAAAACAATGCAGGCATTGCTGGCCTCAACAGTGCATCCTTTATGCTGAACTATCAGCCTAAATGCATTTTGTGGGAGAGGACTACAGAGGGGCCTGTTGTCTTTTAAAAACAACATGCTGATTACAACACATCATACAGAAAGACGTGAGCATGTTGGTGTATGGAACAGACGCCTGATTCACAGGAGTTCCCCAGGACTCTCCTCTCATGTGGTCCACGGGTCAGAGGATGGGTGCAGCACTCAGGGCTGTGGAGACACTGAAATGCAGCCCTGGCTTTCATGTCAGGGTTTGCTTCCATCACCTTACTATTTTTGCCACCTGAGTCCTCAATGACTGCAGCCTCTGAATATTCATGAGGTGAAGCGGAGCGCTGGCAGTGGGGTGGCTGGGTGGCTTCTGCCAGGAGGCACACACTGGAAGAAACATACTAAGTCAGGAGCCGTTTATACACACGTGGTATTCACACAGCATTAGCAAGACATGGCTAAATGGTAGACCGGATCTAAAACACTCGGGCTCGGGGCGCCTGGGTGGCTCAGTCGGTTAAGCGTCCGACTTCAGCTCAGGTCACGATCTCGCGGTCCGTGAGTTCGAGCCCCGCATCGGGCTCTGGGCTGATGGCTCAGAGCCTGGAGCCTGCTTCCGATTCTGTGTCTCCCTCTCTCTCGGCCCCTCCCCCGTTCATGCTCTGTCTCTCTCTGTCTCAAAAATAAATAAACGTTAAAAAAAAATTTTAAAACACTCGGGCTCTGGTAAGAAACCCTAAATTCACTAGGAAAAGGAGCAGAAAAATTTTTTTAAAAAAATGACGCTCTGTTGAAAAGACTTTGTATGTGTGCTTCCTATACTGTAAGTCCATGTGCTTCTCCCAATACAAAAAAATCTGTAACTTTGGAGATGGGTGCACTTGGCTTTGCAGGAGTGACGGCTAACGTGTGCAAAGGCTGAAGCAAGAAGTCCGAAGGTGCCACGTGAAGAGCTGCTTGGGTTCTCTGGGGCTGTGGTTTATGTGCTTCATAAAGAACCCCCAGTGGGAGCTCCTGCAAACATCCGTCCACTACATTTCTGATTCGGACATCACAGATCTTCTTCCCTGTCCCCTTGTAGGGGGCTTTACCCTCTGCCGGGCAGTGTCAGGCAGTGAGAAGGGAAGATGCTGGGCCCATGGATTTCCAGTCCTGCTGCCAGTGGATGGCACACTCCTCTGGAGCCTCACCGTGAACCACCTGAAAACCAGGCAGGTCAAACTGTTCCCAAGGGGCTACTGCATGCGCTGATGTTCATGTGCTGCTTCCCCACAGAAATCATCTTCAGCAAGAGAGAGTCCTGGAAACGTTCTCCATTGCCTACCAAACCATCATCTCGCAAGAGGGAGGAGAAAAGGAAGGAAGGGAAGTAAAGGTGACTCAGATCCAAAAGCAATAAGCCATATCTGGATCTTAGTAACAAAAATAAGTGTTTTTCTACCAGAAGAATTTTTTTTTATTGTCATAGGAATAGGTGGAGTGGAGAAAAGAAGGAAAATCAAAACTTTTTTATAGTCTCCCTTTTATAAATTACCTTGAACTTTTGAGGAACATTCATACAATTTCCTTTCCTTATTTTCAGCAAGTTGAAGGACCAGCCAGCTAAAGAACTGGCTGGTTTCCCACTGGCTCCTGGGCCTTTTTTTTTCTTTCTTTGTAGACACTAATGAAACTTTAAAATATATTTATAAGTATCCTTGATCAGAGTAACCTCTTTGTCTGAGGCTGGCAAACCTATACTTTCCCATTGATCTCTATCAGCCAAAGCATACTTGGAAATTAGGAAAACGAACATTCACAGGTATTTCTTAAAACACTTTCTCTAGAATAATAGTTTGTTTTCCCCAAATTATCCCAAAGTTGAGTCCATCACAATCTTTATGTCAACAAAATATAAAGTTTTTGTTATGTTTGATTTTGGAGTATTTCAGTAAGTGGTGGATCCATCAAAAATAAATTCTAAGGCTTGCTTGTTTAGATTTCCAATCTCACAAAAAATGTGGGGTTTTGTCCTCCATTTCTAAATCAGAAGAACTTTTGGGGCACCTGGTGGTTCAGCTGATTAACCGTCTGACTTTGGCTCAGGTCATGATCTCACTGCTCATGAGTTCGAGCCCTGCATTGGGCTCCGGGCTCTGTGCTGACAGCTCAGAGCCTGGAGCCTGCTTCGGATTCTGTGTTTCCCTCTCTGCCCTTCCCCTGCTCATGCTCTGTGTCTCTGCCTCTCAAAAATAAATAAACATTTTAAAAATAAATAAATAAACCAGAACTTTTAACAGCAATGCTGCCAAGGAAGCAGCCCTGAGGGTCTGAGATTTTGATGATTATACTACTAAAGTCTTAGTTCCTTTCTCCCTATCCAGCCTATGCCCTGACAGGTAACTCCCTAGCTTCTTGTGTACTTACTCTCAATACAAAGGCATTTACCCAGGATAGCCACAAATACTAGTTTTTTTCCTCTCAAAGTGAACTGACAGTTCTGTCAGTAATTCTAGAAAGCAAGCCCTTATAAGAGCTAAAAATAAAACATGGAAAGAACTTTTAAAAACTTTATTCTCTGAAGATTCACAAAACTTTTCCACTTAAGTCTGAATAGGTTGCTCTCTTCTGCAAGGTTACAGAATTAGTACGAATCCCCAAAGTAGAAGGATGGTGCAGCTGGTACAAGAGTGTATCTCTGAGCAGAGAGGCAGCTCTCCGACAGCAAGAAGGAGATACAGGAATAGTATTACAGCAAGGAATAGTATTCCAATCCTGCTTCCTGACACTGGCCATGGGGGTGTACTGGACAGGATGGGGATGGCCTGGGCATGGAATATCAAAGCTGTTGAAAGTTAAAGAAAAACTATTCTTAAGCCACTCCTCTCCAGGGAAGGCGGGAGGAGAATCTGTTCTAGTTTTAGAAAAGTCCCAGGTATAGGGATTCCTAAAGCATCCTTTCTACAATAAAGTAAAAGCCTGATCTTCCAAACTTGTTAGCTACAGAAATCCTTCTTTGAAGAAATCCTATGGGAAAGGCAATTACAACAAACATAACAGTGGAGCCACTTGGCTGAACTGAAAGAATGGTAGCCCAGCCCTACTGCCTACCCTTCCTGCAGAAGGCAGCCTGGGTAAGCAAATTTGAACACCAGCCAACTGAAGCAAGAAGGAGTCCTGGTCTTTTCCTTTCCTGAACCTTGGTTACCAGAATTTATGTTGAAAAGCAACTCTGGTTAAAACTTTCCTTATGATTTTGTCCAAAATAATTCCTGATTTCTTACCAAAAATGACAAATTTCATTTACAGTACTTCCTATCTGTGCGTAATGCACATAAAACTAGTACAAAAAAGTAAAAATCCCTTTTTAGCTGGATTTCTGGTGGCTGGAGTAATATTTGTACCTTGAGTGATTTCTAATCCAGGAATCACAAGTTGGTGACTAAATATCCCACTGAAACAAAACCAAGTCAACTCATTAAGATGTTGTACAGACTTTAGATGCCAGTGAGGGAATTTTTTCTTCACAGTTGAGGTACACACCTTGCCAGGATTTTGAGATAAACTTTGACTATTACTTCAGCCAATTAATAACTTGATCCCTCTGAGGTGTCATTCTATATTGTGTCTCCACATTGTTGAACTGGGTTGACACACTAACAACGTGTGTGTGATTTCTATGAGGAGGATACTATCTCTTGGTCGTTTTGAAGTTACAGTAACTGTGCATTTTGAAAAAATATTACATAGTAATGTAGAGAAGTGGAGGATGAGAGTATACAGAAAAATGGAGGATGGGAAACCAAAAGAAAGGAAGAAAAAAAGAAAAAGAAAGAAAGAAAGAAAAAAGAAAGAAAGAAAAGGAAAAGAAAAGAGAAAAGAAAAGAAAAGAAAAGAAAAGAAAAGAAAAGAAAAGAAAAGAAAAGAAAAGAAAAGAAAAGAAAAAAATAGTTCCCATCTGCTGGGGAGGCTGTACCTTCCCAACGCTACCTCTGCTCTCGGTAATGAGCAAAGTGTGTATTTTGATGGAAGGAAAACTATTTCATACTGCACCCACTTCAGCTTCCTTGGGAACAGAGCAGCCTCACCGTGAGAGTCACAATATTTTTCCTTCACAAAGAAAAATGGATCCATCGTCATCTCATTAACTTTGGCATCCTAGATAAAGATGATGTCAAGAGACCTTGAGCAGGTTCTGAACAACGTGGGAACAAGAAAGAAAACAAGCACTAAACCTGTCAATGGTTGTAAATGACAAAAAAGCACCCTGGGAAATACTCAACACATCGTCATGTATTCTTCATTTTCAGATGAGACACATGAAATGCTAAAAAAAAAAAAAAAAGTTGGACAATACTGAAAGATTGGAGGTCCTTCCCACACCATTGTAGGGGTGGCACCTACAATGAGTGCTGGCTTTGGGCCCATCTCTCTTACTGCTCAGTCTGCCCTCTGTCCCTGGAGAAGACTGTCTGTCCAACTAACTGGCCTGACCTCAGTGCTAGAGAGCCAGCTGGCCCCAAGCTGCCAGCTGCTTCTGTCACCTCACAGGTGCAGCAAGGACAGGCACAATGGGGACGGCTTCCCCAAGGTCTCTCTATCACAGCCACACTGGCCAACAGCAGGGATCCCTCATGCTCCAGGGAAGACCCCCACATCCCTGTTTTCCATCTGACCCAAAGGAGTAGATGGGTAGTGCCTGGCAGAGCACTGCGTTGGAAGCCAGCACCAAGCAGGGTGGGTGAATGAAATGTATTGCACAAGCCACTTCCTCTCTGGGCCCCTGTTCTTACGGAAGGAGGTAGCTTGGACCAAAGAACTTTGAAGCCATCATCTCACGAATCCAAAATGCTATGACCTGAAGTGATAGAAGGTTGTGGGTGTTTGGAAATAAATATACCTTTCCTATAATCTTCCTTTAAGGAGAGTTTGTAATCTATCTGGCCAATACAGTAGCCACCAGCCATATTTGGCTATTGGGCACTGAAACGTGACTAGTGTGTCTAGAATTTAAATTTTAAACTTAAAGACATATTCAATTCAGGGGTGCCTGGGTGGCTCAGTCAGTTAAGCGTCCAACTTCGAGTCAGGTTATGATCTCACGGTCCGTGGGTTCAAGCCCTATGCTGGGCTCTGTGACAGCTCAGAGCCTGGAGCCTGCTTCGGACTCTGCCCCTCCCCTGCTTGCACTCTGTCTCTGTCTCTGTCTTTCTGTCTCTGTCTCTCTCAAAAATAAATAAACATTAAAAAAAACATATTCGATTCAAATACTGGAACACATTTAAGTGTGTCTAAAACAACCTGGATTTGGGAATCTACTTTTTCAACTTTAAACTTTAGTTGAAAAATACAGATCAAGTATTTCCAGTAATTTAGCATCCAAATTAAGACATAAAATAAATGGGTTTCAAGAAAAAAGAAATATAAAACACTTCAGTAATAACTTTATATATTAAGTCATGTTGAAATGAGACTATTTTGGATATGTTCAGTTAAATAAAACATATTAAAATAAATTTAACTTTTTAAAAAGGTCTTGAAATGTGGCTGTTAGAAATTTGAAAATATATGTGTGGCTCACACTATAGTGATAGTCTATATAAAGAGTGTATATTAACAAAAAGAGGGCCTTATTTGCCAGAAATTATCTTCCCAAAGACAGATATTTCTCCAAAAAAGCATTAGAAGACACTCAGCACTCAGTCATGCTTTCTGTTTGAAAAGGCGAAGCACACAAAGGTAGTATGTTCTCAGGCATTTGTGCTAAAAGAACCATTCAGGCGCTCATGGACTCGCCCATTCACCCTGTTGGTCATTGTGGTTAGCACCTGGGACATACAGATGACTGGAACTTGGTTCCTGCCCTCAAGCAATGGATGGGAGAGAGAGACAAGTTAACCAGCAATTACAGCGCATGTTCAGATGCTGTGGAAGCAGAGCGGGGCATAGTGAAGAGTTCACCCAGAAGAGTGCTACTCAGTCAGGAATGAAGTCCCTCTTTATCAGCCACAGAGCTCACAGTTTCACAATTTGACCCCCGCACAGTCCAGTCACTTAGCCAACTGCTCAAGCACTGTGGATTTCCCTTTATGGTCCAGGTGCTGTTATAGGCACTGGCGATGCCAGTGGTGAGTAAGACAGAGGAGGCCCAGTGCCTTGCAGCTTCCATTCTTGTCAGTGTGGGATTGGGGGGGCGGGGGGGGGAGTAAGCAAACAGATACAGGAAGAAGATAGCTTCGGGAGTTCCAAGTGTTGTGAAGGAAATAAAGCTTCGTGACCAAATTGAAAGTGTCTGGGTAGGAACAACTGTTCATGGACTCCGCCTCTTTCCATTTTTGATTCTCCAGGAAAAATAAATGAAGATGGTGAGGAGACAATTGAGTTGAGTCTTCCACTCCATTAGGGTAGGGATTCCCTCACATGGCCTAAACTAGGACACTGATTACAGTGGCGGATGGTGAATGTAAATGTTTTCTCAAGTAATGTGCTCGCTTCAAAGATAGCTATTACTAAAGATAAACAATAGATGCTTTTGTATCACTTCTCTCGTGAACTATGTGGATACTTATAGCTTCCATCACTTTTTCTTAATTGACAGTTTAATAACTATTCCAATAGCATGGATGTCATATGTCTACTAAGTAATAGAATGAATTTTCCTATGGATCTTGTGGAGATAAATCTCATTGTTTCATAGGAAACATAACATATTTTATGAGAGGATATTCTTTAGATATTTCACTAAACTCTTGTTATTTAATGTTTATACAATAATCATATTTGAAGTGGCCCAATGCAAAGACAGTGCAAGCAAGCAGGGTCAAACAGCTCTTACCCCAACCTCGCTGCATATGGCTATGAGACCTTAGAGAAGTCCCTTATCCTTCCTCAGTCTTTACTCCAGTATCTGCAAAAGGAAAGGAACTCTAAAGTCTTTCTCCCAGAATACACACTCTGTGATGCCAAAATACAATTATAGGAAGGACAATGATTGACTTATGTGCTCTTCTTCTGTTGGTATGTTCTGGTCAAGATATAAGGAAAGTAAGCCCACTTTTAAAACATTTCTTTTAAGGGGTGCTGGGTGGCTCAGTCAGTTGAGTGTCGAACTTAGGCTCAGGTCATGATCTCATGGCTCGTGGGGTCCAGCCCCACATTGGGATCTGTGCTGACATTTCAGAGCCTGGAGCCTGCTTCAGATTCTGGGTCTCTTTCTCTCTCTGCCCCTCCCTCACTTACACTCTGTCTCTCTCTGTCTCTCAAAAATAAATAAAACGTAAAAAAATTTTTTTTAATATTTCTTTTAAGAGGAAACTGAAAGTCAAAGGTATGAAGGAGATAGGATTTAAAAATTCAGGAATCTGCTGGCCTACTCTGTGATCATTTGCTAACACTGTATATGGGGGATAGAGTGGTGCATAAGAAAGTAAAGGTTCTTGTGGTGCCTGGGTGACTCAGTTAAGTGTCTGACTCTCGGTTTTGGCTCAGGTCATGATCTCACAGTTTGTGGGTTCGAGCCCTTTTTCTGGCTCTGCCCTGCCAGCCTGAAGCCTGCTTGGGATTCTCTCCCTCCCCACTCTCTGCATCCCTTCCTGCCACCCACACTCTCTGTCAAAATAAATAAATAAATAAATTTTTTTTTAAAGAAAGCAAAAGTCCTTATTTTTAGAAATTTTTTAGTTCACTCATGAGGTCATCTACAGTGACCAAGGATAGTATAATAATGACGACTGAGCACTGTGCCAGAGAGGTTGGAAAGGAAATCAGCCAGATATTCACACTATAACTCAGGTAATAATTCACCGTACTTTAGACCATATCAATCATGCAGAGATTTCCATCTGACAAAAAAGAAAAAAGTCTATTTTCTCAGATTTGACACTGACTTACTGCTAGAGAAAAGACCTATATACAAAGTTTATAGACCTTTCCTCATGTAAAATGGAAATAATGATATATGCTTATTGCTAGTATGCTTTGATCACTAATGTTTATGAAACAATATGATCACAGAAGACAAAAACAGTACATGTAATCACAAGGCATTCCACAGAGTCTCCAAGTGCATTTAGGATCTGCCTCTTCCTACCTTACTACGGTAAGTCTTGGTAGGCTTTCTCTCTTACATTGCTTCACAAGGCCAATTATAAATTAGACAAATTAAACTTTCTGTTGTATGTTCCATAACCTTGTACCTTTTTACCTGCCCTTCTATTATATCATGTTAGGATATAATCACAAGGGTTAGTAACATTTGAAAAAAAACAAACAAACAGAAGTAGATTCATAAATACAGAGAACTTGTGGTTGCCAGAGGGGAGAAGTGTGTGGGGATGGGCAAAACAGGTGAAGGGGTTAAGAGGTGAAAACTTCCAGCTATAAGATAAACAAGTCATGGGGATGAAAAGTACATCATAGGAACTATAATCAGTTATATTACAATAACTTTGTATTGTAACAGGTAGTAACTAGACTTATCGTGAGCACTTTGTGAAGTATTTATAGTGTATCCTTGAACAACATGGGGGTTAGGGGCACCAACTCTCTGCACAGTTGACTTCTGACTCCCTAAAAACTTAACTGCTAATAGCCTACTATTGACTAGAAGTCTTACCAATAACATAAACAGTTGATTAACACATATTTTGTATATGTATTATATATACTATCTTACAATGAAGTAAGCTAGAGAAAAGAAAGTGTTATAATGAAGAAGAAAAAATACATTTACAGTATTGAACTATATTTCTTTAAAACAAGTATGTGTTGAGCTGATCGATGCAGCTCAACTCCATGCTGCTCAAGGGTCAGGTGTAACGGTCGAATCACTATGTTGCAGGCTGGAAACTAATAGAATATTGTCGTGCCAACTGGACTTCAATTTTTTTTTCAACGTTTATTTATTTTTTTGGGACAGAGAGAGACAGAGCATGAACAGGGGAGGGGCAACTGGACTTCAATTTTTAAGGAATAAAGTTTGACTATTCAAAATATTCTGTTTGGCATATAAGGTTATATGTCTGGAAAAAATAAGTTATGACACCCTTTAAAAAAAGATAAGAGTTGAAAATAATTTTCTTATTCTTTTCCAATTCTTCTTTTTAAAAAAAGGGTGGGGTAGAGGGTGTATCTTTCCAAATACTATGAAGTGTAGCTTGATTCAGGCAGATTTCATCCTATTCATTTTTTTGTATTTTCTAAGGTAAGGGTCAGCAAACATTTTTCTTAAAGGCCAGATAGTAAGTATTTTGGGCTCTGTAGGCCAGATAGTCTCTGTTGTAGTTATTCAACTTTGTCGCTGCAATGCAAAAAGCAGCCAGAGACCACATATAAACCAGTGAATGTGGCTAGGATCCAATAAAACTTTATTTATGGATACTGCAATTGGAATTTCACATAATTTTCACGTGTCATCAAGTATTATTCTTCCTTTGATTTGTTTTCAACCATTTAAAAATGTAAATACGATTAGCTTGTAGGCAATTCAAAAACAAGGTCGGATTTGGCCCAAGGTCCACAGTTTGCTGACCCCTCTTCCAAGGCATCATATCGCTTGCGACATACTGTTCTGAGGGTTTCTGAAAAATAGAGTGAATGAACACTAGTGTCCAAAACGGATGCTTGGAATGTTTATGTGTATACACATGTATATACATACATAGTGTGACTGTGTGTATATTTGCAAAAGAATCTACCCTTTGTATTTGAACATAGTAACTGTCATTTGAGTCATGGAAAGACATTACTATGGGTGTTTTCTATCCTATGTACAGACAAGTCCAAGTTCTTTATTAACTCACTCGTTGAAATATATTTGTTGGACACTTCCCTTATGAAGTAGCATGATCTGACACATGTATTTATGACACCCAAACTCAACAAGTGTTTGGTAGTATGAGGAAGAGAGCAATTTGAAGTAGAACAACTGATCCCATACATAGTTCTATTTGAGGAGCATTTGCCCTGGAGTGAGCCTTCAACAGGACCCAAACCACGATATTCTCTATGCAATACACTGGCCATGTGGTTCACTTTTGCATTCTATTTCTTCCCCTACAAAGTTCCAATGTTTTATTTGTAATTTGCTATCATATTCTAAATATTTCCTGTTAAGTGACTTCAAATCCTTTGTAGAGCAAAGCACTGGAATAAACAAATATTTACAGAGTATCTCCTGTATTTCTAATACTCTACTAAAACTAATAGAAAATGAAAGAGAACATGCATAACCTTGTGTTTTAATATCAGAATCATGATTACAGACTTACATGCTTCTTTTCGGCATTATTTCATTACAAGAACTAAACTTGGACGTTTGTCAATAGTAAATGAATGGTACGATTTTCAAACAACTAGCTGGCAAAGATGTGGACACAATGGAAGAATGCGCTTAGAGCTATGATCTCCAAGGACCTCTATCTGCTCTGATGGAGAGTGGATTGTCCTTTAAGAAACATAAGATAGGTTTATTCCTCTTCTTCTGTCTCCAACCTCCTCCCTCACCCCAACACATACACTCTACCGTTAATCAGAGAAAGGGAAAGGCCAGATGGTTTGGGGGATTAGCAATGAGGAAAGGCCCAAGTTTCACCTCACGGTTGTTATTAAATTCTAGTGCGGATTGGCAGGGATACAAAACTCAGGCCATCTGAGAGCTCTTGGGGAGTGTTGGTCCATTTCCTAATGAGCAGGTGTTGACATGGAAAAAGCTGCCTATACAACAGTGCTGCAGGCACAGAGCCGCTACAGATCCGGAGATGTGGAGAATCTTCCTCAGTGTTTCCTCCCACCTGAGAAACCATGCGTTCAATTCTACACACCCAGACGTGTTCTGTACCTTCCTGCAGCATACCCAATAAAATATATCAATAAAATATTCGATCCATGGTCTATCCTGCAGAGGTGGTGATTTCACAACACTTTGCCTTACTTTAAAAATTCTCTCCAGCATCTACTTAATTTAAATCTAATTTAATTTGGGTCCCACAAAATTTCAATAACCCCTTGTAGACATCCTTGTGCATACATATTGCACACTGCATTAACTATTTCCTGGATGGAAATTGGCCTCAATAGTCCAGTCAATGAAAATAAAATATACACCAAAATCTTCAATATGGAGATTTTTTTTTCACAGACATGATACTAAAATCTAGTAACATTTAGCTGAAGTCTATATTCCATAAGTGGTGATAGTAGGGTTTACTAAATAGAAATACCACTTTACCACAGACATGTAATGTGTTTTACCATGTCAGGGAGCTGATCAGTTAGAATGGAAAGAAAAGCACAGAATTATGGCAAGTAGTTTAACACAGATCCAATATATATGCCATTTTCAACTATGATTTTCCAGCCAACTGATTCTTTTAAAGACTCAGGAAGCCATGAATATTTGACTTATAAAAAAGGAATAAGAATGCTGATTCTGCTTCCAACCAAAATGTCTGTAAGTCATTTTAATAACGGTGATGTTTTCAAACAAAAACATGATGCTTATAAGAAAAGAATTTCCCCCATCTTTATGAGTTCTTGTGAATGTTAACAGCAAAAGCAAAAATCCTAAGGAAACTACTATATTTCATGATGCCATGTTCTACTAGGATGATAATAAAATCCGTCTTTTGTATAAGTAGATCATCTCAAGCTTTAGGTAACTCTAGAGATTTTATAAAGCTCCATAGATCTTATTACATAGAGTGTAGCAATTTAAAAATGCAAATAATTCTGTAAGTTGTGGCTGTGTAAGGCTTTTAAAAGTCATTTTTATTTATTTTTCATGTCTTCAACATATATGCTAAAAATTTTAAATTGTGGATTAAAAACAGGAAAATCATATTGCATTACCTTATACCTGTTAGAATGGCTATTCAAAAAGACAAGAAATAGCAAGTGTTGGCGAGGATGTGGAAGAAAAAGGAATCCTTGTGCAGCGTTGGTGGGAATGTAAATTGGTGCAGTAAAAACAGTATGGAGGTTCCTCAAAAAATTAAAAATAGAATTACCATATGATCCAAGGATTCCACTACTGGATATTTACCCAAAGAAAACTAAAACACTATTCAAAAAGATATGCACACCCCTATATTGACTACAGCATTATTTATAATTGCCAAAATAAGGAAGCAACCTACGTGCCCACTGGGAGATAAACAGATAAAGAAGATGTGATATATGTATGTATGTACACACATACACACACACACACAGTGAAATATTAGTCATAAACAAGAATAACACCTTGGCATTTGTGACAACATGGATGGACCTAGAGGGTATTATGGTAAGTGAGATAAATCAGACAAAGGCACATGCTATAATTTCACTTATATATGGAATCTTAAAAAAAAACAGCAAATGAGCAAACAAACAATAGCAAATATAGACCCATAAGTACAGAGAACAGGTGGTTGTCAGAGGGAAGAGGGGCAGGAGTTGATGGGTAAAACAGATAAAGGGGATTAAGAATACACTTGACAACAACAGCAAAACAACAAACAACAACAAACACTGAAAACAGAATTACCAAATGAGTCAGCAATTCCATTTCTGGGTATGTATCTGAAGGAAACAAAATCACTATCTTGAAAAGGTATCCATGCCCCATGTTTTATTTACAATAGTCAAAACATGGAAACAGTCTAAGTGTCTATGGACAAACAAGTGAATAAAAAAAAATCTTACACACACACCTACCCACCTACACACGCCCCCCACATGCACACACATACAGAGGAATATTAGTCAGCCACAATAAGGAAGATAATTCTGCCATTTGTGACAGCATGAATGGACCTTGAGGGCATTATGCTAAGTGAAATGAGTCAGACGGAGAAAGACAAATACTGTATGATCTTACTTATATATAGAATCTAAAAACACTAAACTCATAGATACAAAGAGGGGGTGGGTGAAGGTGGTCAAAAGGTACAAACTTCCAGTTATAAGATAAATAATTTCTGGGAATATAATGTATGGCATGGTGAGTAAAGTTAACAGTAGTGTATCATACATTTGAAACTTGCTAAGAGAGTAGACCTTAAAAGTTCTCAACACAAGAAAAAAGTTTGTAGGTGATGGATGTTCAATAAGCTTACGGTAGTAATTATTTTGTAATATATACATTTATCCGATCATCATGTTGTGCACCTAGAACTACTACAATGCTGTCAATTCTATCTTAAGTAAAACTGGAAAAATAATCATATTGCCATCATTCAGAAATAACCACCATTAACATTTTTGTTATATATCCTTTTAAGCCTTTTTTGTGCATACAAGTATTTACATGTAAGTATCTTACCAAAAGTAGAATACCACAAGTAGCTTCACAATCTGCTTTTAAATATATATTATGTACCAACTATATGTAATGAACATCCATACAGGTCACTAAATATTCCTCTATAACTTTTAAATGGTTGTATACTATTTCATGTGACAAATCTGTCATATTAAAAAAAAAAATCATCCCCCTTCCCTTAGACATTTAGGTCACCTCCAATTTCCCCATGAGAGAATCAATGCTAAAAATGACCACTCTTTTCACCAGATGAGTTCACACACTCATAAGTAATGTTGGATAAATGTCCAGAGGTACATTTCCAAAAAGGTGAAACAAATATGACTTAACAGCGAGGCATAAATATATATTTGCAGATTAGTAGAATTAAACTGCATTTCCATTATCACATGCCCAACTCCACTTACATTTTCTGTGTCCAACAATTGCTCTACTGACAGACAAGATGAGAAACCTAGAGAAATATCTTACCTATGATAAGGTACTTAATTACCTTTCATATTACCTATAGTTTATCTACAACATCGAAGAATCAACCTATTTTTAAGCCCCAAATCAACATATCCATGATAATTTTCACCAGTGCCACATTTTCAATTCTTAAAATATTATGGACCAAAACATAGCTTGAAACTCTATTGGTTTGGGATTGTGCAAGTAACCAAAATACACAATTACTTATAAAACAAAAACATATAAACAATCAAAATTTTCCTAAGTATTAACGGGAGAAAAGGAGTTGCTTTTGATTAAACACCAAAGAACTCAATGTTATGCAAATTCCAGAAAGATACAGCACGAAGACTGCTGTATCATGATACTGATAAGACTATTTGCACAAAATTGCCAAATTTATGACAATTTCTCCATAATAGTATATATGTGATAGATTGCAAAAATGGTACTAATTCTCCCCTGCCCCACAACCACAGTCATTTGGAATTGGTGATGAAGTCCATTTTTCAAACTTGTAAATCTGGGTTCTTCTTGTGACTTACTTTGATAAAAAAAATATGGATAAAAAGCAATTCTGTCATAAAACAAGACTAGGCTTCAACAGAATTTGCACATTTTCATTCTGTCTAAGAACACTGCAGAGCCACTACATAACAACTCTGGCTTAGCAGAGCCTCCGAGCAGACTGGCAGCTGAGCAAAGACCCCCATGTGAACCTGCCTGGACTCTAAGAACTTCTTAGGTAATCCCAGCCCAAATGGCCTACTCACAGATAAATGATTATTATTTTAATTTACTAATTTTGGGGTGGCTTGTTATGCATTACAAGTAATTGGTACTAAAAAAGTCAAAGAACACAATTTACAATACTATAAATAATTACTAGGGACTAGATGTTAAAAAGATAAGTGAATATTATGAGTAACTTTATGCCAATAAATTCAAAATTTAAATGAAATGGACAAATTCCTCAATAAAATTACAACTTACTAAAACTGACAAAAACTGAACAGGAAAATTTGAGAGGCTATTTTTTTTAAAAGAAATTGAAATCGGGGTGCCTGGGTGGCTCAGTCGGTTGAGCGTCCGGCTTCGGCTCAGATCATGATCTCGCAGTCTGTGAGTTCTAGCCCCATGTCGGGCTCTGTGCTGACAGCTCAGAGCATGGAGCCTGCTTCGGATTCTGTGTCTCCTTCTCTCTCTGCCCCTCCCCTGCTCTCTCTCTCTCTCTCTCTCTCTCTCTCTCTCTCTGTCAAAAATAAACATTAAAAAAAATTTTAAAGACATTGAAATCATGTAATATCATCTCACGAGAGAAACTCCACACTCATATGGTTTCACTGATGAGTTTAATTAAATTCCTAGGTAAGAAATATCAATATTACACCAACTCTAGAAAAGCCAAACAGACCAATAACTAGTAACAAAATTGAATGATAAATCAAAAAACTCTCAACAAACAAAAGCCTAGGACCAAATGGATTCACAAGTGAATTCTACCGAATATTTAAAGAGTTTATACCTATTCTTCTCAAAGTGTTCTGAGAAATAGAAGAACAAGGAAAGCTTTCAAATACATTTTACGAGGCCAGTAGTACCCTGATACCCAAAACAAACAAAAGACACCACACAAAAAAGAAAGAAAACTAAAGGCCTCAATAAAATATAAACAAATTGCATTAAACAACACATTGAAAAGATTATTCACCATAACCAAATGGGATTTATTTCAGGGATATAAAGCCGGTTCAATATTCACAGATCAACATGAAACACCACATCAACAAAAGGAAGGTTAAAAATCATGATCATCTCAATAAATGCAGAAAAAGCATCTGAAAAAATTCAACATCCATTCATGACAAAAAGTCTCAACAAAGTGGGTTCAGAGGAAACATACCTCAATACAATAAAGGGCATATATGAAAAACTCATAGCTGACATTATACTCAATGGGGAAAAACTGAGAGCTTTCCCCTCTAAGATCAGGAACAAGACAAGGATGTCCACTCTCACCACTTTTATTCAACATAGTACTGGAAGTTGTAGGAAAGAAAGAAAGAAAGAAAGAGAAAGAGAAAGAGAAAGAGAAAGAGAAAGAGAAAGAGAAAG